>NC_090325.1:196101413-196401413 GCF_035084215.1 Heptranchias perlo | reverse complement strand
ATAGCCCTGTAAATTTTTCCCTTGTGAAAGTTTATCCAATTCCCTTTTGAAAGTTATTATTGAATCTGCTTCCACCGCCCTTTCAGGCAGCGCATTCCAGATCAGAACAACTCGCTGCGTAAAATTTTCAAACAAAATTTTCTTTCCTCATGTTGCCTCTGGTTCTTTTGCAAATTACTTTAAATCTTTGTCCTCTGGTTACTAATCCTTTTGCCACTGGAAACAGTTTCTCCTTATTTACTCTATCAAAACCCTTCATGATTTTGACCACCTCTATTAAATCTCCCCTTAACGGTCTCTGCTCTAAGGAAAACAATCCCAGCTTCTCCAGTCTCTCCACGTAACTGAAATCCCTCATCCCTGGTATCGTTCTGGTAAACCTCTTCTGCACCCTCTCCATGGCCTTGACATCCTTCCCAAAGTGTGTTCATTGATACACATTAGGATAAAGCACCTAAATCTGCCATTGCCATCACTTTGACAGAGAAAATTCTAAAGAAATTCCTGGCCTGCTTCTCACAGTCGACAATGACAGTGTTCAACCAAGTCTGTATCCTACCAATGATGGAAATTTGTAGCCATGTTTGATAGGCTGTAGAAAGAGAGAACTCACTCCTGAACCATTAAGTTTGCTGGAATGGAAAGAATTATTGCACATCACAGAACACCCTTTATTGTCATGGAGATAGGCTCATGGCCGAGTCCTCCATAAGGTTACAACCAGAACAGCACAAGAGTTGCAAACTGTATGTCAAGATTATTTATTAACCAAAAAGTTTGCATGGAAGCTTTCCATATCTCTGCCCCAATAAAGAGAAACAATGGAAAAACACAGCAGGCTAATTAGCATCTGAATAGACAAGAGATATGTTAAGTGGTAAACATAATGCAGGAAGGCGTCTTAGTAAGACTCATCAAAACAAAGAGCAGAGGGGAAAACAACAACAACTTGCATTTAAATAGCGCCTTTAATGTAGTAAAATGTCCCAAGGCGCTTTGCAGGAGCAACTATCAAACAGAATTTGACACTGAGCCACATAAGGAGATATTAGGACAGGTGACCAACAGTTTGGCCAAAGAGGTAGGTTTTAAGGAGCGTCTTAAAGGAGGAGAGAGAAGCAGAGAGGTTTAGGGAGGGAATTCCAGAGCTTAGGGCCTAGGCAGCTGAAGGCACGGCCCCCAATGGTGGAGCGATTAAAATCGGGGATGCGCAAGAGGCCAGAATTGGAGGAGCGTAGAGATCTCGGAGGGTTGTGGGGCTGGAGGTGGTTACAGAGCTAGGAAGGGGCGAGGCCATGGAGGGATTTCAAAACAAGGATGAGAATTTTAAAATCGAGGCGTTGCCGGACTGGGAGCCAATGTAGGTCAGTGAGCACAGGGGGTGATGGGTGAACGGGACTTGGTGCGAGTTAGATTCAGTTTGGTTGGAGCAGTGTAGGGGGCCACAGACAGAGAGACTGGAGAGAGAATAAGGAAGGGACCTTTCAACACTCTACCATTTCAAGGAAAAACCCTGATTTCTGAACAGACACCTGCAGTTTATAAGATGCAGACATACACCACACTGCATATAAAAGTGCTCTCCTAGCTTCCAAAATAGAAAAACAGAATATTTTTTAAATGATGAGAAACTATTAAATGTTGGTGTTCAGAGAAACTTGGGTGCCCTCGTACAAGAATCACAAATAGTTAGCATGCAGGTACAGCAAGCAATTAGGAAAGCAAATGGCATGTTGGCTTACATTGCAAAGGGGTTAGAGTACAAGAGTAAGGAAGTCTTACTACAATTTTACAGGGCTTTGGTAAGACCTCACCTGGAGTACTGTGTACAGTTTTGGTCTCCTTAGCTAAGGAAGGATATACTTGTTTTAGAGTTGGTGCAACAAAGGTTCACTAGATTGATTCCTGGGATGAGAGGATTGTCCTATGAGGAGAGATTGAGTAGAATGGGTCTATACTCTCTGGAGTTTAGAAGGATGAGAGGTGATCTCATTGAAATATAAGATTCCGAGGGGGTTTGACAGGGTAGATGCTGAGAGGTTGTTTCCCCTGGCTGGAGAGTCTAGAACTAGAGGGCACAGTCTCAGGATAAGGAGTCGGCCATTTAAGACTGAGAGGAGGAGGAATTTCTTCACTCGGAGGGTTGTGAATCTTTGGAATTCTCTACCCCAGAGGGCTGTGGATGCTGAGTCATTGAGTATATTCAAGGCTGAGATCGATAGATTTTTGGACTCTAGGGGAATCAAGGGATATGGGGATCGGGAGGGAAAGTGGAGTTGAGGTTGAAGATCAGCCATGATCTGATTGAATGGCGGAGCAGGCTCGAGGGGCCGAATGGCCTACTCCTGCTCCTATTTCTTATGTTCTTGTGTCAGTTTTAATGAAGAATCTCAACTTAACTCATTAACCTTTTACAGATGCTGAAATACTTCCAACATTTTCTAGTTTTATTTTGTATTTCCAGCACTCTCATTTTTTCTTTTCATCTGCACCATTTCCATATTCTCTGGAGTTTTCTATAGGGCAAGTGGTTACCTGGCACACCGTTTCTTGTCTGCAGAATTTCTGATGAATGAGGGTCATTAAAGCCTTCAACGTGCTACAAGAAGGCTCTGGCTTATTGTTGGCACACCAACGTGCAATCTGCATTCTCAACAATGACCAGGTTAACTTTGTGATTGTTCACTTCTGTTACATCACATCACTTAGGTCAAAAGAAAAAGGAAAGACTGAATTACACAGAACTTACAACATAGAAACAGGCCATTCGGCCCAACTGGTCTATGCCGGTGTTTATGCTCCACACGAGCCTCCTCCCACTTCATTTATTTCATCTCACCCTATCAGCATATCCTTCTATTCCTTTCTCCCTCATGTGTTTATCGAGCTTCCCCTTAAATCCATCTATACTATTCACCTCAACTACTCCTTGTGGGAGCAAGTTCCACATTCTCACCACTCTCTGGGTAAAGAAGCATCTCCTGAATTCCTTATTGGATTTATTAGTGACTATCTTATATTTATGACCTCTAGTTTTGGATTCCCCCACAAGTGGAAACATTTTCTCTACGTCTACCCTATCGAACCCTTTCATTATCTTAAAGGCCTCTCTCAGGTCACCCCTTAGCCTTCTCTTTTCTAGAGAACAGTTCAGTCTTTCCTGATCGTTATAACCTCTCAGTTCTGGTATCATCCGTGTAATTAAAATAACTTACTGTAAATTTATCTATGAGCTCTCGAACTTGCTGGAACCCATTCCTCTCAGCGAGCTCACTTGGGTTTTCTCCACGGGCGTTGAGGACTGCGCAGGCCTGTGCTGCTCCAGGGCATTTCAGGAGCAGAGTCGTGAGGTTCTGAAGTCCATTCTTGGCAGCAAAATGGAGGAGAGTTGGAAATTCATGATCATGATACAGACCTGGGTATCAATACAAAGTAGATAAATGTCAGTTCTGAGGGAAGGGGGGCGGATGGTGGGAGGAAACACAAGGGTAAATTTTTCAAGTAGGGATGCCCACATACTGATTAAGGAAAATAGCCCCGGATACATTCAAAGAAACCTCCTCCATTGCATCCGAATCGCATCCTTCATTTCTTTCCCGCTATTTGGTGTTCTATAACATACTCCCAAAATGACAATAGGTCTTTTATTATTTCATAATTCTGCCTAGATAGACTCCCCGTCTACCTCTCCTGAAAAAGGTATAGCAGGGAATATTTAGTTCCCAAACTCGTCCTGGTTGAAGCCAGGTTCTGTGTCAAGACGAGGACATCATGGGTGGAAAATTGGATAAGGGCCGTTTTTGGGCGCGGGTAGCATGACGCACTATTACTACTGTCTGTACGGAGTCTGAACGGAGATCAGACATTGCACATGTAAAACACAGATGCAGGTCCCATCCCTATGTTTACAAACTGTTGAGTTATGTTAAAACATTGAATAAAGGTTGCGCACCACTAAATCCCACATCCTCCAATCTGCACACCAGACCTCAGCTATCTGCTGATCTGAGTTGGTATCAGGCCTGTGAGAGTGCATGCACCAAGGTTCTCTGCTGAAGCAGTAAAGACTTTGGGTGCAAGAGGTGGACAGAAGGAGGGACATCCTATATCCGCGGGGGGGGGGGGGGGGTGGGGGGGGCAAGAGGCCCTCCAGACATACGCTCAAAAGGCAGTGGGAGGCAGCGGGGGACGAAGTCAATGCCAGGCTCACAGAATCATGAAGATGGACGCAGTGCAGGAAGAAGCTCAATGCTTTGACATGAGTGGTCAAGGTGAGTGAGGTCAACTGTCAAGTGGTGTCTCCGACCAACTGCACCACACACTACACCCCCATCACCCACACACCAATAAACTCTCTCCATCAGTACTCAACTCTTCCAACCAGATTCTTCCTCTCACCATTACACATTACCACTGTTGCAAGTCGCCCACCCACAACTCACAGGCCACACACACGTGCAGCTATTCTACCATGACAGGCACATCACCCAGACACACGTCCCGCTTTCTTGCAGGAGAAGGTGGCGCATATCAAGAGGCAGCAAGTGGCCGTGGCATTTAGCCCCTCGAGCCTGTTCCGCCATTCAATGAGATCATGCTGGACCTGTGACCTAACTCCATATGCCTGCCTTAGCCCCATATCCCTTAACACCCTTGGTTCACAGAAATCTATCAATCTCAGATTTGGAATTCACAAGTGAGCTAGGATCAACTGCCATTTGCAGAACAGCGTTCCAAACTTCTCCCACCCTTTGAGTGTAGAAGCATTTCCTAACTTCACTCCTGCACGTCCTGGCTCTAAATGTTTGGCTATGTCCCCGCGTCCCAGTATTCAAGCCTAGGAGCCTCCAAAAACAGGTACAAATGATTCAGCAGCCAGAAGCAATAATCCAGCCACTAGCCTGTAATTCCTGGATGATCCCTTTAAATAGCACTGATGGGGGTCCTCCAGGCACTCTAAGACATATTCAGATGGTCGGGATCAAGACTGTGCGTTGAGTTTAACGTTAAGTCCCAAAATGGTGTCTATCGCTTTAAATCAGCGTTGCACACTGATTGTATCCATTTTCTCCCTGCTTTACATGATTCCAGCGTTCGTTATCTGCGCCTGCGCTAACTCCTATACCAAGATGGCGTCTGGCACACGTCACGCTGGAAACGTCCCTGCGCAGCCCAGACGCCATCTTGGATGTCGGAGAGGCCGTGTAGCGCTGAAACAATTAGTGGCTGTAGTTGATCAACTTTATTTCCAATGTTTTGCATATTCACTTTAAAAACCGTAACCCTGACGCATTCATATTTTGTAATGCTCATTCCTTTCTGCTTCTACCTCACTCTATCCTTCCCATTTGTAATTGCTAAAATGCAAGATATAGAAGCAATTAGAAAAATGTGACAGCTGGTACTTAACATTATTAGATTGAAATTTGATGACACTGGAGAATAATTCCATAAACACACTCTGCACAACTCCTAACTGCCTGGAAAACTCTCGGCGTATTTCTGCAGAATCTACTCTTCCTTCTGCCTTTGCTTTCCCTTCACTGTATTTATTCTCAACTCCTTTCCCAGCATTTATTAGTTTAAATTCTGCCCGACTCTATTTACCCTTTCTATGAGGACATCAGTATGGGTTTGGTTTAGATGAAGGCCCAACAGATAATAGGAGGTTAAACATGACAAAAGAGGCTTAGTGAACAGTATGGGGAGTGAGCAGGACGGTGGGGCTGGACCAGTTGGCTCATAAGGTGAAAAACACCGGTGCAGATTTGATGGGCCGAGTGGCCTGTTTCTGTGCTTTATTATTCCATAAAAATGTTGAAATTCGGCTATCATGTGTCTATTTGGGGTTAGTGCCTATCACTGATTCTAAAAATGCTTCAGTTTCATCACTGAACCATACGTTTTCAATATCACAGTTTTCTTGAATTTTCCAAAATCTCATTATTTTAATGACCACTTTGTGGATAAAAAGAATGGTATTTTCTTAGCTTTGATCTGCAAAAATATACCTAGATTTTTCCAGACATATAGGAACAGGAGTAGGCCATTCAGCCCCTCGAGCCTGCTCCGCCATTTGATAAGATCATGGCTGATCTGTGATCTAACTCCATATACCTGCCTTTGGCCCATATCCCTTAATACCTTTGGTTGCTAAAAAGCTATCTATCTCACATTTAAATTTAGCAATTGAGCTAGTATCAATTGCCGTTTGCGGAAGAGAGTTCCAAACTTCTACCACCCTTTGTGTGTAGAAATGTTTTCTAATCTCACTCCTGAAAGGTCTGGCTCTAATTTTTAGACTGTGCCCCCTACTCCTAGAATCCCCAACCAGCGGAAATAGTTTCTCTCTATCCAACCTATCTGTTCCCCTTAATATCATATAAACTTCGATCAGATCACCCCTTAACCTTCGAAACTCTAGAGAATACAACCCCAATTTGTGTAATCTCTCCTCGTAACTTAACCCTTGAAGTCCGGGTATCATTCTAGTAAACCTACGCTGCACTCCCTCCAAGGCCAATATGTCCTTCCGAAGGTGCGGTGCCCAGAACTGCTCACAGTACTCCAGTTAGGAGTTGTGCAGAGTGTGTTTATGGAATTATTCTCCAGTGTCATCAAATTTCAATCTAATAATGTTAAGTACCAGCTGTCACATTTTTCTAGTTGCTTCTATATCTTGCATTTTAGCAATTACAAAAATTACTCATCTCATGAGCTAACTCAGAAGGTCATTTAATTTGATTAACGTGAGGCCAAATATTAAGTGAAGATACTCGCAGATAAATCCATGATAGCAAGTTGCTTCATAAATCCAAACTATAAACACGGCACAGCATGTCATAAAGAAAGTGATGTTACAGCATGCTTAACAAGTTGGAAACAGGAGACACTAAACAACTAGATGTTGTCAAAGGTGTTCCTCTCATAGAATCGTACAATTTCACAGCTCAGAAGGAGGCCATTTGGCCCATCATGTCTGTGCCAGCTCCGTGAAAGAGCTATTCATCTATTCAAATGCATTTATTAATAAAACTTGGATTAATCCCTTCACCATAGCTCTCCTTATTCTTTTGAGTGTAGGTCATCCTCCATATACCAGTGAAATAGTTACTCTTTTTTATTTATCATAGAATCTTACAGCACAAAGGGAGGTCATTCGGCCCATCGTGCCTGTGCTGGCTCTTTGAAAGAGCTATCCAATTAGTCCCACTCCCCCTGCCCTTTTCCCATAGCCCTGTAATTTTTTCCTGTTTAAGTATATATCCAATTCCCTTTTGAAAGTTACTGTTGAATCTGCTTCCACTGCCCTTTCAGGCAGCGCGTTCCAGTGACAATGTGATGTTCACCAGTCAGACAAGAGCTTTTTGAAGAAGTTCATTGCTTCTTATAAAAAGGGAACAAAACTTAACCTCCACGTATTCTGAAAATAAACGATTTTGCAACATTTCACACTGATAGAGCAAGCAGCGGGATCTCATAAGATTCACTCACACGAACATACGGAATTGATGGGCAGGAATAGACCAGCTGGTCCATCGAGACTGCCCCACACCACGATGGCCAGAGCATCATGACTAAACACTTCTGCCCACTCCCCTCCTTGCTGGATTACATATTCAATGACTACAGGGGTTTATCCTCTGCCAGGCCTCAGACTAGGTCTGACCAAGAGCTTGGACAGCAAAATGAGATTAATAACCTGCTCCATGTTAAATTTCCCTGCTGACAGGAGGCTCCATTAACCAGGAGCATTAATAAACTTCTGCACAGTCAGTATCGGGGCGGACTGGCCATATGAGATAGCGAGAGATTTACCAAGTGTTCCCATGAATGCTTCCCCTCAACAACAACAACTTGCATTTATACAGCGCCTTTAACATAGTAAAACGCCCCAAGGCGAGTCACAGGAGCGATTATCAAACAAGATTTGACACCGAGCCACGTAAGGAGATATTAGGACAGGTGAACAAAAGCTTGGTCAAAGAGGCAGGTTTTAAGGAGCGTCTTAAAAGGAGGAGAGAGAGGTAGAGAGGGGGAGAGGTTTAGGGAGGGAATTCCAGAGCTTAGGGCCTAGGCAGCTGATCGCAAAGTCGCCAATGGTGAAGTGATGAAAATCGGAGGAGCGCTGAGATCTCGGAGAATTGTAGGGCCGTGTTTCCAACATTACACCAGTGACTACACTTCAAAAATACTTAATTGGCTGTAAAGCTCTTTGGGACGTCCTGAGGTCATGTAAGGTGCTATAGAAATGCAAGTCTTTCTTTCATTGTAGCAGGTAGACAGTCAAAATCTTTTCCCAAAGGTAGGGGAGTCTATAACGAGGGGGCATAGATTTAAGGTGAGAGGGGAGAGATACAAAAGGGTCCAGAGGGGCAATTTTTTCACTCAAAGGGTGGTGAGTGTCTGGAACGAGCTGCCAGAGGCAGTAGTAGAGGCGGGTACAATTTTGTCTTTTAAAAAGCATTTGGACAGTTACATGGGTAAGATGGGTATAGAGGGATATGGGCCAAGTGCAGGCAATTGGGACTAGCTTAGTGGTATAAAGTGGGCGACATGGACATGTTGGGCCGAAGGGCCTGTTTCCATGTTGTAAACTTCTATGATTCTATGATTCTATGGGATAAGGAAGTTGTGCAGCAAGTCTTGCTTAACAGCCTCACACGTGTGGAAATCGCGGGTGCGATGTCCCGATTTCCCGGCCTGGATTGTGTGCCCATGCTTTCCTGACCTGCAAGGATACCCGCCGATGGGCCCAACTTCGAAAGTTGGGAGTTAACCCGACTAAAGATATCTCAGGCCTTCCTCAGGAGCAGAATCCTCGGCACAGCATTCTCGTTTGTGTGCAGCTGTGTGATGGAAAAATCTAATTCATAAAATTGAATTTCCATGAGAATGTGGGCAGCACCTGCTTCATAGTCCCTCTACTTGTAGGCTGACTTCATTGTGGTTAAGTTTTATATTAAAAAAAAATGATTGCATGTAGGAACTGCTATTTAAAGTATTTGATCACTTAGCAACAATAATGGACAGGCTAGGATCCAGCTTTTTGAAAGGATTTAGTCCCCTTATTTTCTGAATCTAGTGTTCCCTGAACTATTATAATTAACAATGGGATACAATCAAAGAGTAAGCTTTTTTCTGGACACCTTTTCTTCAACAAAAATCATGTGGTTTCTTTTGTTAAGGGCATCAAAGAATGACAGGAATTAGAAGGTATTTACTTATTATTCAGTGTCAGGCTCAATATCCCATGGAGAATGACTATTAAAAATGATGAATTTAATTTATTTTTCTGAGGCTTCTCCAAAAGGATAAAATGGACTTGTATTAAATTAGAACGATGCGGATATCCAATTAGCTTTATGTAAAATAAGGGTATTGAAATTGGAGGAGAGTTTTCCCTCTGACAGAGTTGGTGTAAAGGACTGCGAGGGTGTTTCGCAGGAGGATCGAGCGCACGTGAAGGACCCCGATGGATTCTCACTCCGTATAAGCGAGTGGAAGGAAATCTCGGCAGGCTCCATTACACCATCGAATCGTTCCCCCCTCCCACCCCGATCTTCCTCGATGTGCTGCCCCCCCTCCCCCACCCACTCAGGAGATTCTTTACACCAACGCAATGAGAGGAATGACTCTTAGCTGTGTAGTTACTGTAAGTGAAAGGACGAATGGAATTACCATCGCCCACACAAAGGAGAGATTCATCTATAATTGGGGCGATACTATGGACGTCGGCAGACAGGAAATCATGGGCCGCATCCTCACCATTTCTCCGACCCACGTCCCCTGCAATGGAAGCACTGAATTGGGATGAGGGGATTCGCTCCTGCGATTCTCCTCACTAAAAGATTCCTGTCTCAGCTAGTCCATTCAGGAGGATGAGCAGGAAGATCCCATACAGGCAATCCAATAATCAAAGGATTGGTCACCCATTGTCCCTCTTTGCCTTTTTACCAGTGACTCCACCACATAGGCCCATTACACTTGGGAGCAGACATTTGAAAAAAAAATCTATAACACAAATTTATACAATATAATCTTTTGTCAAAGTAAATAAAGTACATTATTAATTCAAGGATCTTAGCAATAGGCTGTAACACACGAGCAATCTCCAGGCGAGGTAACAGTCTGGATTACCAGTTCAGACAGCTACACGGAGAATGCTTTCATTCAGAGTTTGACGGTTAGTAAAATTTAACGTTAGAAATTCCAAGGGCGCGGTTATGATGTCAGAATTGATGCGTGACAAGATTCCCAGCCGCCATTTTGATACAGTGTTAATCCAGATTTCAGAGAATTACACAGAATTTGCAGCACAGAAACAGGCCATTCGGCCCAACTGGTCTATGCCGGCGTTTATGCTCCACACGAGCCTCCTCCCTCCCTACTTCATCTCACCCTATCAGCATATCCTTCTATTCCTTTCTCCCTCATGTGTTTATCCAGCTTCCCCTGAAATGTATCTATACTTTTTGTCTCAACTACTCCTTGTGGGAGCGAGTTCCACATTCTCACCACTCTCTGGGTAAAGAAGTTTCTCCTGAATTCCCTATTGGATTTATTAGTGACTCTTATATTTATGGCCCCTGGTTCTGGTCTGCCTCGCAAGTGGAAACATCTTCTCTACGTCTACCCTATCAAACCCCTTCACAATTTTAAAGACCTCTATCAGATCACCCCTCAGTCTTGTCTTTTCCAGAGAAAAGAGTCCCAGCCTGTTCAATCTTCCCTGATAGTTGTAACCTCTCAGTTCTGGTATCATCCTTGTGAATATATAGGAACATAGGAACAGGAGTAGGCCATTCAGCCCCTCGTGCCTGCTCCGCCATTTGATAAGATCATGGCTGATCTGTGATCTAACTCCATATACCTGCCTTTGGCCCATATCCCTTAATACCTTTGATTGCCAAAAAGCTATCTATCTCACATTTAAATTTAGCAATTGAGTATCAATTGCCGTTTGCGGAAGAGAGTTCCAAACTTCTACCACCCTTTGTGTGTAGAAATGTTTTCTAATCTCACTCCTGAAAGGTCTGGCTCTAATTTTTAGACTGTGCCCCCTACTCCTAGACTCCCCAACCAGCGGAAATAGTTTATCTCTATCCACCCTATCTGTTCCCCTTAATATCTTATAAACTTCGATCAGATCACCCCTTAACCTTCGAAATTCCAGAGAATACAACCCCAATTTGTGTAATCTCTCCTCGTAACTTAACCCTTGAAGTCCAGGTATCATTCTAGTAAACCTACGCTGCACTCCCTCCAAGGCCAATATGTCCTTCCGAAGGTGCGGTGCCCAGAACTGCTCACAGTACTCCAGGTGCGGTCTAACCAGGGTTTTGTATAGCTGCAGTATAACTTCTGCCCCCTTGTACTCTAGTCCTCTAGATATAAAGGCCAACATTCCATTTGCCTTCTTGATTATTTTCTGCACCTGTTCATGACACTTCAATGATCTATGTACCTGAACCCCTAAGTCCCTTTGGACATCCACTGTTTTTAACTTTTTACCATTTAGAAAGTACCCTGTTCTATCCTTTTTTGATCCAAAGTGGATGACCTCACATTTGCCTACATTGAATTCCATTTGCCACAGTTTTGCCCATTCACCTAATCTATCAATATCGCTTTGTAATTTTATGTTTTCATCTACACTGCTTACAATGCCACCAATCTTTGTGTCATCGGCAAACTTAGATATGAGACTTTCTGTGCCCTCATCTAAGTCGTTAATCATTTCTTTGCATTTTCTCCAGTGTCTCTATATTTCCTACCAGGAAATTGGCAAGTCAACTCATTTAAATATTCAGAGGCGGGTAGTCAAATGTAGGCCACAGTTACCCTGGGGTGGGAGTTGGGGGAGGGGTGAGGTGGGGGTGGGGGGGTGAGGGGAGGAGGGGTCAAATCATCGGGGGTGGGGCGGGAAGGAAAATTGAGATTGAGAAATGTAGACTTGGCGCAGTAGCGGGATTTAAAACTTGCCTCCAGTTAACAGGGGCAACAGCGGGAAACAAGGAAGCTTCTCCCGCCTGGGAGCCCCAGCGCGGGCGCAGGGGGTGAAAAGGCCACATTTATTTTGTGCTCAAAACTGACATTTGATGTGTTTTGACAACTGTTACTCTTGTTTATGTGTCTTTAGATCCCAGTAGGACCAGGATGAGAGGGTGTGATTCCCATCTCTTAAAACTTTCCTGATAAAACAGAATCAATTTACAACACAGATTTTTTCTACATAGAATTTACGGCAAAGAAACAGGCCATTCGGCCCAACAGGTCTATGCTGGTGTTTATGCTCCACACGAGCCTCCTCCCTCCCTACTTCATCTCACCCTATCAGCATATCCTTCTATTCCTTTCTCCCTCGTGTGTTTATCTAACTTCCCCTTAAATGCATTTTAATTGTATCAAACACTCGATGCTCAGGAAACCACATCCCCATTTATTCACTCACGGCACTGCTGCAGAGGATAAAAATTTCTCCCTCCACGGACGCTGCCTGACCTGCTGAGCGTTTCCAACATTTTCTGTTTTTATTTCAGATTTCCAGCGTCCGCAGTATTTTGCTTTTGTGTGTTCGCTTCTGAAATGTTTTTATTTAGAATTACAGGGGCTAACAGAAAAATATTAGCCTGCTAATATGTTCAGAAAATACCTTTGGACTTTAGCCATTGTTACTAAACAACGAAAATCAGGTTTCTGGCTAATTCCATCATTGAATTATTCTTATGTGCTTATCCCCTAATAAAATCCCTGACTTCCTAAGGCAATCGAAACGAAGAACTAAATGAATTAATCACAAGTGATTGAGCCTCGGCCCACTTTAATAAATAAGTAATAATCCCGGCTACATTTTGATTGAACTACATATTAAAATCTCATTGCTTGAGAAGCTCTTAACAATGTAGCAGGAATATTTACAATGGAGTGACTGTTTGAAGATTACAGGGTATGGAAAGGTTAATGAAGGAGGGGAGGGTAAAATACAATCTTCAGTCAGGGATCAGGCCTTGGCGAGACCGAGCCTGCACTTGTTTTAATGGTGGGACGTTTCCCTTTCACGGTGTGACTTCTGCCTGAAACCCCTTCCCGTTGACACCCAGATAAGGGGCACCGACAGATGCTTTCTGAAGACTGCGAATCTCCTCCAGCTGCAAATTTGCGCTCTGCTTTCTGGGGCTGTAGGATGGAGCGATCACTGTGCATCATGTAAACCGGTTACATTGGCCCCGGTTTTCAAATCAAATTGCCGGTGCGTTGGGAGGGGGCGGGGGGGGCTATGAAAATCGGGAAAATCCTGAGTGGATTCGGAAACCGGCCCCAAACCACCGACTTCTGGGTTTCCCACAGACGCACCTGTGTGCAGAACTATCATCCCATTGGCGATTAAAGCCGGCGGAATGATAGTTAAAGAACCAGATGTACCTCATTGAGGTTCTTAAAGTACTTTATTTCCGAAAGAGTAGATCGTTAAAATGATTTTAAACTTACTTGGGCGGCTTTCCCATGGCTTCCGATTCATGCCTGGTGAAACCAGGTGCACCCCCTGCTCTGATGTCTGATGTCCCCCTCTCCCCCCGATGTCACTCTCTCCAATGTCCCTCTCAGCCCTTGATGTCTCCCTCACCAATCTCCCCCTCTCCCCCCCCCCCGATCTCCCCCCCCGATCTCCCCCTCTCTCCCCGATCTCCCCTCTCTCCCCCCCGATCTCCCCTTCTCCCCCCCGATCTCCCCTCTCTCCCCCCCGATCTCCCCTCTCTCCCCCCCGATCTCCCCTTCTCCCCCCGATCTCCCCCCGATCTCCCCTTCTCAACCCCCGATCACCCCCTCTCCCCCTCTCTCCCCGATCTCCCCTCTCTCCCCCACGATCTCCCCCTCTCCACCCCCGATCTCCCCCTCTCTCCCCGATCTCCCCTCTCTCCCCCCCGATCTCCCCCTCTCCACCCCCGATCTCCCCCTCTCTCCCCGATTTTCCCCTCTCCCCCCGATCTCCCCTTCTCCCCCCCGATCTCCCCCCCGATCTCCCCTTCTCACCCCCCGATCTCCCCCTCTCTTCCCCCTGATCTCCCCTTCTCCCCCCCGATCTCTCCCTCTTCCCCAATCTTCCCCTCTCCCTCGATCTTCCCCTTCCCCCTAATCTTCCCCTCTCACCCCCCAATTTTACCCTCTCCACCCCAATCTCCCTCTCTCTCCCCCCCGATCTCTCCCTCTCCCCCGTCTTCCCCTCTCCCCCGATCTTCCCCTCTCCCCCGATCTTCCCCTTCCCCCCGATCTCCCCGTCTCTCCCCCTCTCCCCCTCTCTCCCCCCTGATCTCCCCTTCTCCCCCCTGATCTCTCCCTCTCCCCCGATCCTCCCCTCTACCTCGATCTACCCCTTCCCCCGATCTCCCCCCTTCCCCGATCTTCCTCTTTCACCCCCCCAATTTTCCCCTCTCTCCCCCCGATCTCCCCCTCTCTCCCCGATCTCCCCCTCTCTCCCCCCATCTCCCCTTCTCACCCCCCGATCTCCCCCCTCCCCCTCTCTCCCCCCTGATCTCCCCCTCTCCCCCGATCTCCCCCTCTCTCCCCGATCTCCCCCTCTCTCCCCCCTCTCTCCCCTTCTCCCCCCCCGATCTCTCCCTCTCCCCCGATCCTCCCCCTCCCTCGATCTACCCCTTCCCCCCAATCTCCCCCTCCCCGATCTTCCCCCCCCCCCCCAGATATTCAGCGTCCTCCTCTCTCTGTTCCAGTACTGGATGATGTCTCTCTCTCTTTCTCTCCCCCCCCCACCCGCCCCCCCGATGTTGCATCCCCTGTCCGCAGCCAGCCTGTCAATCAGGGACTGCCGGGCGCCAAACCCGGAGATAACTTTAATCACCATGGGTTACGATGCGATGGCGTTGGAGAAGGGAAGTTTTGTTTCTGCGGGTTTGCCACACGCACCTTCACCCCCCCGACCCCCCCCGACCCCCCCCCGACCCCCCCCGACCCGCCCCGACCCCCGCTGCCAACCCGTCACCATTTCAAAACTGAGCCCATTGAATTTGGATTTCTCTCTAACATGAAAGATTGCTCGATGCAGTTTTACATTAATTATCATCTTTTTCATCTGCCTGTTTATCACTGGGATCGATCCACCTGTTTCACTCCTGGATATTAATTAGACGCACTGAGCATTATTCGGTTTTGAATGCACACTCCCGGTGAATGTAATTTTGTCGGTAATACTGATAAAAACAAGCAGAGAACCTTAACACTCCCACATTAATAATCCTCCAGCACACTGGCCCCGATCTTGCTGGAGTCGGGCCTCTCCCGGAGCGTTCCCGTTAGTTACACTTTTATCTGCACCCTTCAGCGCAAAAATGTTTTCTGCCGTAACTTGCTGGGAGTTCGAGCTGATCACGGGGCGGGGCGGGGGCAATGGGGCGTCCGGGACCTCAGTGAACGACGGGACCAACAGTCTGTCTCCTCAATCAGTGAGATTTAAGGATTGAGAAAGAAACAGAGGAACGACGGAGAAGGAGAAATAAAGAGAGGGAAAGATTGGATTAAGAGAGAGAGAAAAAAGAGAGAAAGGAAAACTAAGAACATTTTTTAAAATTTAAAATTTTAAGTTTAAAATGTTCCCTTTCTGGGCTGGGGAGGTTGAGTGAACATTGCAGGAACATAAATCTCCATTAAAAGGGTCCTTACGCTGTTAAGTACCGGCCCTAACTTTCTGTGGCGAATTTAATGGGTAATTAATGCGCAAATGCAGCAATTTCATGAAACTCACGGGGAGGTCGAGGGTGAGATGCCGTTTCCGTGAGGTTAACGCAAAGCGGAGCAAATCATCCAGTGACTTGTGGCGATTCGCAACTCACGGGAAATCTCTTCCTCGCCACAAATTGCTGGACGATTTACACAATAATAACAGCGAGCGCCATTAAACTCATTGTTACTTATCATAGAATCATAGAAGTTTACAACATGGAAACAGGCCCTTCGGCCCAACATGTCCATGTCGCCCAGTTTATACCACTAAGCTAGTCCCAATTGCCTGCACTTGGCCCATATCCCTCTATACCCATCTTACCCATGTAACTGTCCAAATGCTTTTTAAAAGACAAAATTGTACCCGCCTCTACTACTGCCTCTGGCAGCTCGTTCCAGACACTCACCACCCTTTGAGTGAAAAAATTGCCCCTCTGGACCCTTTTGTATCTCTCCCCTCTCACCTTAAATCTATGCCCCCTCGTTATAGACTCCCCTACCTTTGGGAAAAGATTTTGACTATCTACCTTATCTATGCCCCTCATTATTTTATAGAGTTCTATAAGATCACCCCTAAACCTCCTACTCTCCAGGGAAAAAAGTCTCAGTCTATCCGACCTCTCCCTATAAGTCAAACCATCAAGTCCCGGTAGCATCCTAGTAAATCTTTTCTGCACTCTTTCTAGTTTAATAATATCCTTTCTATAATAGGGTGACCAGAACTGTACACAGTATTCCAAGTGTGGCCTTACTAATGTCTTGTAAAACTTCAACAAGACATCCCAACTCCTGCATTCAATGTTCTGACCAATGAAACCAAGCATGCCGAATGCCTTCTTCACCACCCTATCCACCTGTGACTCCACTTTCAAGGAGCTATGAACCTGTACTCCTAGATCTCTTTGTTCTATAACTCTCCCCAACGCCCTACCATTAACGGAGTAGGTCCTGGCCCGATTCGATCTACCAAAATGCATCACCTCACATTTATCCAAATTAAACTCCATCTGCCATTCATCGGCCCACTGGCCCAATTTATCAAGATCCCGTTACTTTCCCAGCAAAATCGTGGCCATTTGTTTAGAAACTTTATTGTGTTTGGAGAACTCCCCCACCACCCCCACCCCGGTAGGTTTTGACACAGTCCTGCAGACCCTCCTGTAAATATTGACACATCCCGGTGTACCCCACGCAGATATCGGGACTGGTGCTGACGTGACCTCTCTCAGCGGGTGGGTGGAGCAAGTCCCTCTGTCCGATGTGAAAGGGTCGAAGGTTCCAATCCTTTCGAAGGTCAGGCCTCATTACCATATTTGGAGCGACCCTCTGTGGGGGGAGGGGGTCCAGGAAATCTGGCTGCCACTCTGCAGAGCCAAGTCAGTGGTGTTAGGTTAAAGGTGGAGAGGTGATCCTGGAGTAGGACTGGGGAACGTTGGGCATAGGAAGATGGGAACAGGAAGAGGCCATTCAGCCCCTCGGGCCTGCTCCGCCATTCAATGAGATCATGATTGATCTGTGACCTAATTCCATAGCCCCATTATCCCTCAATACCTTTGGTTAACAAAAGTCCATCAGTCTTAGATTTAAAATTAACAATTGAGCTGGTATCAACTTGCATTTGCGGAAGAGAGTTCCAAACTTCTACCACCCTTTGTGTGTAGAAATGTTTCCTAACTTCACTCCTGAAAATCCTGGCTCTAATTTTTAGACTATGTCCCCTACTCCTAGACTCCCCAACCAGCGGAAATAGTTTCTCTCTATCTACCCTATCAGTTCCCCTTAATATCTTGAAAACTTCGATCAAATCACCCCTTAATCTTCTAAATTCCAGGGAATACAACCCTAGTTTGTGTAATCACTCCTCGTAATTTAACCCTTGGAGTCCAGGTATCATTCTAGTAAACCTACGCTGCACTCCCTCCAATATGTCCTTCCGAAGGTGCGGTGCCCAGAACTGAACACAGTACTCCAGGTGCGGTCTAACCAGGGCTTTGTATAGCTGCAGCATAACCTCTACCCCCTTGTATTCCAGTCCTCTAGATCAGATGGGTCAATCACAATCACAAACAAACCGACCTGCCCCGTTTATGGAGCAAGCTGCAGGTGGTCCCTTTAATGATCACTGGTCAGGCCGCCCTGTGTCCAGTAACAATGGGTGGAGCTCACATAGTTCCATCAGGGTCCCACGCGCCGATTCGCCTCCGGCCGGGAGCCTTCGCAGCCTATCCGAAGGCCCCAATCAAAATGGCAGTGGGCAGGAATGGAGCAGCAGGTTCTGCGCTCCAGTTTTGAGCACATTATCACCCCGGTCCTGCCCAAAGAAATGGGGCCTTCGACACATCCCTGGGACCTCCCCGTAAATACTAACACATTCCCCCAATCCCCTCCCCTCAGTACTAACACATTCCCCCGATACCCCCCCCCCTCCGCTCCGGCAAATACTGACACACTCCCAGAGACCTCTCTCCTAACTTCGGAACGACAGTATGATCTATCCAAAGGAAAATGTTTTCGTCAGTTTGCAGTAATATGTAACGTGTCAGTAAGAATTCTCGAGACACTGTGCTCATGTGCATGAATTGCTTGGACCCCAGCTGGACAGAAATGAGATGATCTCACCCATCTCCTGGGAGGCCCCCTCACAGGCCCCTCTATGATTTAACCTTTGTCGCAAACAAACAACATATGTGTCACCTGCTCAGTGTAAGTGCCGAGGCGCCATAATCCAGCTGCAGGGCTCCCAACTTGTGAAAGAAAAAGGCTGAACTTGGGTTTGGTGACAAAGTCCCGTTCATGCTAGCAACCTCTGCTTTGGGCAAACGTCAGCAGAATTTTGGTAAGAGGAAGCAGCCCTGAAATATACCGGAGAGGTGCCAGACATGACAAGATGTCACTCAAAGAGTAACCTCAGTGGCAATTACTCGATGGAACTGGCTCGACGTCAGGAAGATGACTTAAAGATAAAAAGAACTTGCGTTTATATCACACCTTTCACGACCTCATGATGTCCCAAAGCGCTTTACAGCCAATTAAGTGCTTTTTGACGAGTAGTCACTGCTGTAATGTAGGAAACGCGGCAGCCAATTTGCGGACAGCAAGCTCCCACAAACAGCAATGTGATAATGACGAGATCATCTGTTTCAGATGTCGATTGAGGGATGAATATTGGCCTAGGACACCATAAGACCATAAGACCATAAGAGATAGGAGCAGGAGTAGGCCATTCGGCCCCTCGAGCCTGCTCCGCCATTTAATGAGATCATGGCTGATCTGATTTTTACCTCAACTCCACTTTCCCGCCTTTTCCCCATATCCTTTGACTCCTTTGCTGATCAAAAATGATCAGCCTTGAATGTATTCAATGACTCAACCTCCACAGCTTTTTGGGGTAAAGAATTCCAAAGATTCACGACCCTCTGGGAGAAGAAATTCCTCCTTTCTGTCTTAAATGGGTGACCCCTTATTCTGAGACTATGCCCCCTAGTTTTAGATCCCCCCATGAGGGGTAACATCCTCTCAGCATCTACCCTATCGAGTCCCCTCAGAATCTTGTATGTTTCAATAAGATCTCCTCTCATTCTTCTAAACTCCAATGAGTATAGACCCAACCTGTTCAATCTTTCCTCATGAGACAACCCTTCCATACCCGGAATCGAGCTAGTGAATCTTGTGACACTGGGGAGAACTCCCTGCTCTTCTTCAAAATAGCGGCCATGGGATCTTTTATGTCCACCTGAGAGTGTAGACAGGGCCTCAGTTTAATGTCTCATCCAAAAGACTGCACCTCCGACAGTGCAGCACTCCCTCAATACTGGCACCAGGAGTGTCAGCCTGGATATTGTGCGCAAGTCTCTGGAGTGAGGTGTGAACCCACCACCTTCTGACTCAGAGGAGAGAGTGCGGCCCACTGACCCACGGCCGACACCTGTTAAGGGCCTGAAGGAAAGGAGTGACTATTACCGTAGAATAGCAACACGGAACATGCACACTGATTCTTCAAAGAGAAAACAATGCACTGACAGTGAGAAAGTTGGCCAGGGTGGAATAACTATGGTAGAAAAAGTGAAAATAGCAGGGGTGTGCAAATTACACAATACAGGCAATGATGGGAAAGAGAATGGACTCCAGGAGGACGGTCCCACGGGCCTCTCCATCCTGCCTTAATCCACGCTAATCTTGGGGCAGATTCCCTCTGGAGCTACACTGACTCCTTGCTGTCACTCTGAGCTGTTATGTTGTGCCCTTTTGCCAAACTGCTGCCACTTCTGGTATCTCACACCAGAGTGTTTCGTAGCTCCGCCCAAACAGCGAGGTGCAAATGAGGGAAACGTATCGTACGCCATCATTTGCGCCCATAGCAACACTCGATGCCAGGAACGCTCAAGTGTTGCTTCCATCTACTAGTTGCTATGGCAATGGGAAGGGGGGGGCTCTAAAAATTTAAAGGCCCCAAAAAGGAGTGTCACTGAACACAGGTGTAATCATTAAATTCCCTGATTCCCCACAATTGTGGAACATTTTTGCAAAAAGCATGGATTCAGTTGCCCCAGAGAACACGAGCTGTTGGAGACGCCCAAGGTACAGGTGAAAATCCGATGTTTTAAAATGATGCTGAAGCCTCGGGGGTGAGGGGCAAGGAGCGGGCGGAAGTGCCGCCCTCCAGGGTTGCTCTGCCGTAGAAGCTGGCAGGAAAATCGCCCCCCCACCCTTATATTTAAAGGCATAAACTGGTACATAAAAGGCAGCACAGCACGGAACGGGTGACTGATCCGTTGAACAGGTTATCATACCTATGACGCTTGTTAATCTGCTTTTGGAGAGGTAGACTCTTTACAGCGGGAGCTAATTGCCCATTATTTACTTTTCTTTGGCAAAATGCAGCAGCCTCTCCCTTTCCTGAGGAACAGTAGTGAGCCAACTGAGCTTTTAAGACAATCCGGCAGCTTCTGCAGTTATTTTTTTTTGTTCTGACCCACAAATTACAAGATTTGTTGAATTAATTTGCACAAATTACCGTGGTGGGATTTGAAGTCATGGCCTCTATCTTGTTAGTCCAGTAGCAGAACCAATAGGTTACTGTACCCTAGGTCTGTCTGCAGCTTTCATATTACAATCAATCTTTGGTTCTCAGTAACTGACAGCGTTCTGTATGTTTGTGTTGTACTCGGGTCAACAAATCAAACAGATCCAACATGAATTTTTGAATTTCTGCGCTGTATCCAATATTGACATACTGTGCACTGCACACTCCCGTCTCCTCCTGTTCACAGCTGGCAGCTCAGAGTTTCTTATGTCAATTACATCTATCAGTGCACCAAAAAATCCTGCTGTATTTGGAACCCATTCAATCTCTTTTATTGAGTTAGCAATCCCTGTGCCATGCTTCCCAATCATAGAAACATGGGAACAGGAGGAGGCCATTCAGCCCCTCGAGCCTGTTCCGCCAATCAATTAGATCATGGCTGATCTGTATCTTAACCCCATCTACCCACCTTGGTTCCGTAACCCTTAATCCCCTTACCCAACAAAAATCCATCAATCTCAGTTTTGACATTTTCAATTGACCCCCAGCCTCAACAGCTTTTTTGGGGGAGAGAGTTCCAGATTTCCACTCCCCTTTGTGTGAAGAAGTGCTTCCTGACATCACCCCTGAACGGCCTGGCTCTAATTTTAAGGTTATGCCCCCTTGTTCTGGACTCCCCCCACCAGAGGAAATAGTTTCTCTCCATCCACCCTATCAAATCCTTTAATCATCACAAACACCTCGATTAGATCACCCCTTAATCTTTTGTACGCGAAGGAATACAAGCCGAGTCTGTGGAACCTGTCCTCATCATTTAACCATTACATCCCTGATACAAGCCCCAGTCACACGGAGGTCTGAGCAAAGAGAGCAAAATCATAAAATATTTGTTTACCCTTTTATCTGATCAAAAGATTTACCCATAAAGTATATTTACATACAACAACCCCGCAGCTGAAGATATTGAAGTCATTTTAACTTTGTGCGATAGTGTAAATCGGTCGATATCGGATCAGACAACCTCTCCCCATTCTCCTCTCCATTGATTTCAATAGAATCTGATCTGATATTGCCTGTGTTCAATCAAACAGTGTGAGTGCCCGCATAAGACAACAACAACTTGCATTTATATAGCGCCTTTAACGTAGTAAAACATCCCCAGTACACTTCACAGGAGCGATTATCAAACAAAATTTGACACTGAGTCACATAAGGAGATATTAGGACAGGTGACCAAAAGCTTGGTCAAAGAGGTAGGTTTTAAAGAGCATCTTAATGGAGGAGAGAGAGGCGGAGAGGATTAGGGAGAGAAAGCACGGCCGCCAATGGTGGAGCGATTGAAATTGGGGACGTGCAAGAGGCCAGAGTTGGAGGAACGCAGAGATCTCGGAGGGTTGTAGGGCTGGAGGAGATTACAGAGATAGGGAGAGACGAGGCCATGGAGGGATTTGAAAACAAGGATGAGAATTTTAAAATCGAGGCATTGCCGGACCGGGAGCCAATGTCAGCGAGCACAGTGGGGTAAATCATTCTAAGCACGTCTATGATTTTAGTGCAGAAGGAAATCTTCCTCATTATTCTTCGATTGACCGCATTGACCATGTTCATGAAAGTTTGGTGTCTGATGAGGGGGGGGGCGGGGCATATTTTGACAGCAGACGGTATCAGTCAGGCCTCTGAGCTCTCGCCTCATCTGCAATGGACAGAAACTTTTCACACCATTCACATCGTGTACAAACACATCCCACCCCGTGCAGGCGTGAGAATTGTCCTTGAGAACTTTAACACTGCGGACAGTTCTCACAGGTATAGAAGTTCATGGGGTGCAGTTCTTATCGGGCTCCTTGAATGCATTAATCTGGAGCACCAACCCTGTTTCCCACTCCCTGTTCATTTCCCACTCCCTGCTCATTTCCCAATCCCTGCCCATTTCCTTCTCCCTGCCCGTTTCCCAATCCCTGCCCATTTCCCAATCCCTGCCCGTTTCTTTCTCCCTGCTCATTTCCCAATCCCTGCCCATTTCCCAATCCCTGCCCATTTCCTTCTCCCTGCCCATTTCCCACTTCCTGCTCATTTCCCACTCCCTGCCCATTTCCCAATCCCTGCTCATTTCCTACTCCCTGCTCATTTCCCACTCCCTGCCCATTTCCCAATCCCTGCTCATTTCCCACTCCCTGCCCATTTCCCAATCCCTGCTCATTTCCCACTCCCTGCCCATTTCCTACTCCCTGCTCATTTCCCACTCCCTGCCAATTTCCTACTCCCTGCTCATTTCACACTTCATGCCCGATTCCCACTCCCTGCCCGTTTCCTTCTCCCTGCCCATTTCCCAATCCCTGCTCATTTCCCACTCCCTGCTCATTTCCCACTCCCTGCTCATTTCCCACTCCCTGCTCGTTTCCCACTCGCTGCCCGCTTCCCTCTCCCTGCTCGTTTCCCACTCCCTGCCCGTTTCCCACTCCCTGCCCGTTTCCCACTCCCTGCCCGTTTCCCTCTCCCTGCCCGTTTCCCACTCCCTGCTCATTTCCCTCTCCCTGCCCGTTTCCCACTCCCTGCTCATTTCCCACTCCCTGCTCATTTCCCACTTCCTGCCCGTTTCCCTCTCCCTGCCCATTTCCCACTCCCTGCTCATTTCACACTCCCTGCTCATTTCCCACTCCCTGCCCGTTTCCCACTCCCTGCCCGTTTCCCTCTCCCTGCCCATTTCCCACTTCCTGCTCATTTCCCACTCCCTGCCCATTTCCCACTCCCTGCCCATTTCCTTCTCCCTGCTCATTTCCCACTCCCTGCCCATTTCCCAATCCCTGCTCATTTCCCACTCCCTGCCCATTTCCCAATCCCTGCCCATTTCCTTCTCCCTGCTCATTTCCCACTCCCTGCCCATTTCCCAATCCCTGCTCATTTCCTACTCCCTGCTCATTTCCCACTCCCTGCCCATTTCCCAATCCCTGCTCATTTCCCACTCCCTGCCCATTTCCCACTCCCTGCCCATTTCCTACTCCCTGCTCATTTCCCACTCCCTGCCCATTTCCTACTCCCTGCTCATTTCACACTTCATGCCCGATTCCCACTCCCAGCCCGTTTCCTTCTCCCTGCTCATTTCCCAATCCCTGCTCATTTCCCACTCCCTGCTCATTTCCCACTCCCTGCTCGTTTCCCACTCGCTGCCCGCTTCCCTCTCCCTGCTCGTTTCCCACTCCCTGCCCGTTTCCCACTCCCTGCCTGTTTCCCACTCCCTGCCCGTTTCCCTCTCCCTGCCCGTTTCCCACTCCCTGCTCATTTCCCACTCCCTGCTCATTTCCCACTTCCTACCCGTTTCCCTCTCCCTGCCCATTTCCCACTCCCTGCTCATTTCACACTCCCTGCTCATTTCCCACTCCCTGCCCGTTTCCCACTCCCTGCCCGTTTCCCTCTCCCTGCTCATTTCCCACTCCCTGCCCGTTTCCCTCTCCCTGCCCGTTTCCCACTCCCTGCCCGTTTCCCTCTCCCTGCCCGTTTCCCACTCCCTGCCCGTTTCCCTCTCCCTGCCCGTTTCCCACTCCCTGCCCGTTTCCCTCTCCCTGCCCGTTTCCCACTCCCTGCTCATTTCCCACTTCCTACCCGTTTCCCTCTCCCTGCCCATTTCCCACTCCCTGCCCATTTCCCACTCCCTGCTCATTTCACACTCCCTGCTCATTTCCCACTCCCTGCCCGTTTCCCACTCCCTGCCCGTTTCCCTCTCCCTGCTCATTTCCCACTCCCTGCCCGTTTCCCTCTCCCTGCCCGTTTCCCACTCCCTGCCCGTTTCCCTCTCCCTGCCCGTTTCCCACTCCCTGCCCATTTCCCTCTCCCTGCCCGTTTCCCTCTCCCTGCCCGTTTCCCACTCCCTGCCCATTTCCCTCTCCCTGCCCGTTTCCCTCTCCCTGCCCGTTTCCCACTCCCTGCCCATTTCCCTCTCCCTGCCCGTTTCCCTCTCCCTGCCCGTTTCCCACTCCCTGGTCTTCTATTTAAAGCTGATGGATTTGACTATTCAGTTGCATTATCTGCAGGAAGTGTGTTATTACCCACACAGGAAGGGTGTGAAGCAGCTATTAGATTCTAGTGTAGAACCCATCGCAGCTCTCACGAACATGCCCATGATTGCAATTTTGCAAGAAGCTGCAGTGACAACTGTCAGTAACCATCGATGATATGTGAGTGTGGAATTACACTCACAAATCATCGAGCGAGGTGCGTTTGTTCGGTTCCAGCATAAAGATAATATGTGATGTTTGAAGTTTGACTGGTGCTTTCCACACCTGGCCAATCCGTCTGTCACCTTTATAAGAACCTAATGGCACATTTGCCTGATGAACAATGACAGCATCATTTTAGCTACACTGGTCAGAAAGGAAAGAAAGAAAGACTGAATTCAATAAACCTGGTAACATGGGGACTAACACCAGGCAATGACCATGAAAACCTGCCAGTTTGTTGTATAAACCCAACTGGTTCACTGATAGCTTTTTGGCAACCAAAGGTAATAAGGGATATGGGCCAAAGGCAGGTATATGGAGTTAGATCACAGATCAACCATGATCTTATGAAATGGCGGAGCAGGCACGAGGGGCTGAATGGCCTACTCCTGTTCCTACGTTCCTATGATGTCCTTCAGGGAAGAGGACCTGCCAAGCCTGGCCTGGCCTGGGCTACGCATGAAGTCAACCCCACCCTAGATTGTGGACTCTCAATGGCCTCTGAAGCTAACTAGGATGCCACATAGTTGTCAGGGCAACTTGAGATGGACAGTGAATATGGCCTTGCCAGCATCACCCTCATCCCAAAAAGAAGTGGGGGAAAAAAATACCTTTTGGGCCTATGGCAGTGTTTGGATATAATGTAATTAATAAGAACATCAGAAATAGGAGCAGGAGTAGGCCATTCGGCCCCTCGAGCCTGCTCCGCTATTCAATAAGATCATGGCTAATCTTCAACCTCAACTCCACTTTCCCGCCCGATCCCCATATCCCTCGATTCCCCGAGAGTCCAAAAATCTATCGATCTCAGCCTTGAATATACTCAACGACTGAGCATCCACAGCCCTCTGGGGTAGAGAATTCCAAAGATTCACAACCCTCTGAGTGAAGAAATTTTCCCTCATTTCAGTCCTAAATGGCCGACCCCTTATCCTGAGACTATGATCAAGGTTCCCTCTAAATTTTTCGGCCATGTGTGGAATGAATTTGAGTTTGTGCTCCAATATAAAGGCTGTGTGAGCCACCGTAAAATAAATCACAACTTTAAATAGAACATCTTTTTAGAAAACATTATTCCGGGTAAATAACAAACAGAACAAATGTACAAAATAATGGATGATTGTAACAATTTAATGTTATATTTACTGATAAATTTATATAATTTATGAAATGGGTTTCTTAAGTTGCACCAGGATTGAGCAGACCCGTCTCGTTATATTTTATTAAAAATTATCTGATGGGAACGATTCCCAATCAGCTTTTTGTTGAATCAGCTCAATGACTGATTCAAACAGAAATAAATTGTTTGCAATCAGAATTTTTAAATTGAGTCAGAAAATACAAAACAGCTGTTAAATCAGTCAGTGCGAATTTGGGGATCGAGAACAGTTTAATCAAAGCTCCCCCCTCCCCCCCTCCCCCCTCCCCCCTCCCCCATTGAATCCTCAGCAGGGTTTGAAAAATTACTGCATTCCAATTGTACATCTCACAGGTCTCATTAGTTTTGGCTGCTTCTATGTAAGGGCCTCTCATCTCTGATTGGGTGGAGGTGCCTGGTCTCTGATTGGGTGGAGGTGCCTGGTCTCTGATTGGGTGGAGGTGCCTGGTCTCTGATTGGGTGGAGGTGCCTGGTCTCTGATTGGGTGGTGGTGCCTGGTCTCTGATTGGGTGGTGGTGCCTGGTCTCTGATTGGGTGGAGGTGCCTGGTCTCTGATTGGGTGGAGGTGCCTGGTCTCTGATTGGGTGGTGGTGCCTGGTCTCTGATTGGGTGGAGGTGCCTGGTCTCTGATTGGGTGGAGGTGCCTGGTCTCTGATTGGGTGGAGGTGCCTGGTCTCTGATTGGGTGGAGGTGCCTGGTCTCTGATTGGGTGGAGGTGCCTGGTCTCTGATTGGGTACTGACAAACGCATCAGTTTCGATTTTACTTCCTGGTCTGGTTTCCGCGCAGCCAATCAGCTGCTCACTGACTGCATTTCCTAGCAACGCGGTAAACAATGCGACGGCTCGGGCCGGAGCTGCGGGATCGGACACTCGGAACTCCGGACACTCGGACACTCCCGAGCACCAGAGGCAGAGCAGCCCGCCTGGCGCTGGGGACTGGTCAGTGTGAGAGAGGGGCCTGGGGACTGGTCAGTGTGAGAGGGGGGCCTGGGAACTGGTCGGTGTGAGAGGGGTCCGGGGACTGGTCAGTGTGAGAGAGGGGTCTGGGGACTGGTCAGTTTGAGAGAGGGGCCTGGGAACTGGTCGGTGTGAGAGGGGTCCGGGGACTGGTCAGTGTGAGAGAGGGGTCTGGGGACTGGTCAGTGTGAGAGGGGTCCGGGGACTGGTCAGTGTGAGAGAGGGGCCTGGGGACTGGTCAGTGTGAGAGAGGGGTCTGGGGACTGGTCAGTGTGAGAGGGGTCCGGGGACTGGTCAGTGTGAGAGAGGGGCCTGGGGACTGGTCAGTGTGAGAGAGGGGCCTTGGGACTGGTCAGTGTGAGAGAGGGGTCTGGGGACTGGTCAGTGTGAGAGAGGGGCCTGGGGACTGGTCAGTGTGAGAGAGGGGCCTGGGGACTGGTCAGTGTGAGAGAGGGGCCTGGGGACTGGTCAGTGTGAGAGAGGGGCCTGGGGACTGGTCAGTGTGAGAGAGGGGCCTGGGAACTGGTCAGTGTGAGAGAGGGGCCTGGGGACTGGTCAGTGTGAGAGAGGGGCCTGGGGACTGGTCAGTGTGAGAGAGGGGCCTGGGGACTGGTCAGTGTGAGAGAGGGGCCTGGGGACTGGTCAGTGTGAGAGAGGGGCCTGGGGACAGGTCGGTGTGAGAGGGGGGCCTGGGGACTGGTCAGTGTGAGAGAGGGGCCTGGGGACTGGTCAGTGTGAGAGAGGGGCCTGGGGACTGGTCAGTGTGAGAGAGGGGCCTGGGGACTGGTCAGTGTGAGAGAGGGGCCTTGGGACTGGTCAGTGTGAGAGAGGGGCCTGGGGACAGGTCGGTGTGAGAGGGGGGCCTGGGGACTGGTCAGTGTGAGAGGGGGGCCTGGGGACTGGTGCGGACGGAATGTTTAAGTTCACGGTCCACAGCAGACCGATGCTCGGCCGCGCACGTGCGCAGCTCAGAGGGAATAGTGACCATGTCCCCTAGTTCTAGACTCTCCAGCCAGGGGAAAACATCCTCTCAGCATCAACCCTGTCAATCCCTCTAAGAATCTCATACGTTTCAATGAGATCACCTCTCATTCTTCTAAACTCCAGACAGAATGGGCCCATTCCACTCAACGTGACATCCTTTGGCCTGGTCTAGGGATAACCCTTATCTGTACCTCCTCCAGCCTCATTTGCATCGCTCCATCTGGTCCGTGCTTTCTGCAGATGTGGACCAGCCTCTGTCACCACTGGAAGGTCCCAGGCGTCCCGGAGCAGCAATAAAGGGGTGGATACCATTAAAGGAACTGAAATTAGCGTCAGCCAGGGCTCAGTGGGGCAGCACTCTCGCTTCTGAGTCAGAAGGTCATGGGTTCAAGTCCCACTCCAGAGACTTGAGCATATAATCTAGGCCGACACTCCCAGTGCGGTACCGAGGGGGTGCTGCACTGTTGGAGGTGCTGCCTTTCAGGTGAGATGTTAAACTGAGGCCCTGTCTGCCCCCTCAGGTGGATGTACAAAAATCCCACAGCCACTATTGAGAAGAGCAGGGGAGTTCTCCCCGGTGTCCTGGCCAATATTTATCTCTCAATCAACATCACTAAAAACAGACGATCTGATCATTATCACATTGCTGTTTGTGGGATCTTGCTGTGCGCAAACTGGCTGCCGCGTTTCCTACATTACAACAGTGACTACACTTCAAAAAGTACGTTGTGTAAAATCCTTTGGGATATCCTGAGGTCGTGAAAGGTGCTATATAAATGCCAGTCTTTCTTTTAGTGTTAATTTTTTGAAGTAAATTGATAGCAAACACTGTCAGATTAATGATTGGTTCTAGCTGGGCGGTTCTCTCCGTCCTGTTTAAGGATTTAGGTCGGGCCTCCACCAGACGGGCGAGCAGAAAGTCTGCTGTTTCTGCCGGCTGTACGGGCCCAAGAAATGAAGTGTGTTTGTGCAATCAGAGCTCAGAATGCGGTGTACAGAGAAGGCTGAGCTCCAGCTGTGTGGGAGGAGAGAGCTGAGCTCCAGCTGTGTGGGAGGAGAGAGTGCAGGAACAAAACCACTGATAAAGGCAATCTCGGCACCATTCAACAGAGGGAGGGAGATAATAACACCAACATTCTGCCTCGACTCACAACAATGATCACTCTGAGTGGAATAATCAGGAAACCGCTTTGACCTGATAGGAATATAGGAGCAGGAGGAGGCCATTCAGCCCCTCGAGCCTGTTCCGCCATTCAATGAGATCATGGCTGCTCTGTATCCCAACTCCCTCCGCCCGCCTTTGCTCCATGGCCTTGGCTAGCAAAAATCTATCGATCTCCAGTTTAAAATGATTAATTGAGTTAGCATCTACTGCCACACTAGAAACTCTCAACCCCAGTGATAAACCAAAAACAAGATTAAAGCACAGGATGCCAGGAGATGGTGTTTAACAAATGCTTTATGGGTGAGCTAGAAATTAAACTCAGGGTTAAAGCTTCCTCCTTGCATTTGTCAACTGACATGGTCCATAAAACTCAGTGTGATATCCTGTCTCAGTTACAACCCCATTTAGAGCAGCTGAGAAAGGTTTTACCATGTATGGGGAGCACTGCCAGAGGCAAGTTTAGAGTGAGACCAACTTAACTTGAAATCCTCCTCGTCACATGCCAATTGGGGTGGAAATCAGTGTGCATTGCGCCCGTGTTTTACTCTGGGTTCATAACAAACCTTCTGCTGCTTCTCCTTCTGATCCCGTTCTCTAATTCACTTACTGCCAGGAAGCCTGATACTTAAAGGTTGTTACCATTTACTATTTACACTATGCTGTAGGATTGCAATAGGTCTGCAGCACCTTAAAGGAGCAGGCATCCAAATTCTTTCTCAAATGGCAAAGCAGCAAGATTGTTTACCAAAAACAATGGAGCCAAAACTCTGGCCCGGACCGAAGGTGGAGAGAGGGCAGATATTACATGGAATTCCACAGAATTTACAGCACAGAAACAGGCCATTCGGCCCAACTGGTCTGTGCTGGTGTTAATGCTCCACATGTCCCTCCTCCCTCCCTACTTCATCTCACCCTATCAGCAAATCCTTCCAATCCTTTCTCCCTCATGCGCTTACAACAACAACTTGCATTTATATAGCGCCTTTAACGTAGTAAAACATCCCAAGGTGCTTCACAGGAGCGATTATCAAACAAAATTTGACACCGAGCCACATAAGGAGATATTAGGACAGGTGACCAAAAGCTTGGTCAAAGAGGTAGGTTTTAAGGAGCGTCTTAAAGGAGGAGAGAGAGGCGGAGAGGGGGAGAGGTTTAGGGAGGGAATTCCAGAGCTTAGGGCCTAGGCAGCTGAAGGCGCGGCCACCAATAGCTTCCCCTTAAATGCATCTCTGCTATTCGCTAGCTCCACAGTCTCACCACTCTCTGGGTAAAGAAGTTTCTCCTGAATTCCCTATGGGATTTATTAGTGACTATCGTATATTTATGGCCCCCAGTTTTGGACTCACCCCATGGCAGCCAGAGTTTGAAGCTGAACCTAGTTCTGCCCCATTTTTTTCTGAACAGTGCTTGGCCCACCCCCACTTCAAGAGGACATGTCTGGAATTCCTGGGCTATACTGGGAATCTCCCCCACCCAGTCCCAACTAGGGCCTTAAGGTTTCAGCAGAATTCTTGCCAGCTGAGAGCAGCACCCCTGTGCTCGCTGACCTACGTTGGCTCCCAGTCCGGGAACGTCTCGAATTTAAAATTCTCATCCTTGTTTTGAAATCCCTCCATGGCCTCGTTCCCTCCTTATCTCTGTAACCTCCTCCAGCCCTACAACCTTCTGAGATCTCTGCGCTCCTCCAATTCTGGCCTCTTACACATCCCGGATTTTCATCGCTCCACCATTGGCGGCCGTGCCTTCAGCTGCCTACGCCCGAAGCTCTGGAATTCCCTCCCTAAACCTCTCCGTCTCTCCGCCTCTCTCTCCTCCTTTAAGACGCTCCTTAAAACCTACCTCTTTGACCAAGCTTTTGGTCACCTGTCCTAATATCTCCTCATGTGGCTCGGTGTCAAATTTTATTTGAAAACGCTCCTGTGAATCACCTTGGGTCGTTTTATTGCGTTAAAGACACCATGTTTTTGTTATTGGTGTGATTCCCATTAAGTCTTTTGCAAGGTCCCAAAACTCTCAAAAGGGAAAGGTGATCAATCCCAGAAGTCCCAGAATAACTCTCTTTGCAGCTGAAAGCTCCTTTTCCAGTAGCCCCAGGAGGGGTTTTAGCTGCTCTGGGTCACGAGGCTGGAGCCTGACTGTGTAAGTGTCAGCCGTGGTCCAGTGGACAGCACTCTCACCCCCCTCCCAAAGATAGAAATTCATGGGTTCAAATCCTACCCCAGAGACTCGAGCACAAAATCCAGGCCGACACTCCCAGTGCAGTACTGAGGGAGCGCTGCACTGTCGGAGGTGCCGTCTTTCAGATAAGATTTAAACTGAGGGCCCCATCTACCCTCTCAGGTGGATATAAAAGATCCCATGGCCAGTATTTCGAAGAAGAGCCGGGGAGTTCTCTCCGGTGTTCTGGCCAATATTTATCCCTCAACCAACATCACTAAAACAGATTATCTGGTCATTATCTCATTGCTGTTTGTGGGATCTTGCTGTGCGCAAATTGGCTGCAGCGTTTCCTACATTACAACAGTGACTACACTTCATTGGCTGTAAAGCGCTTTGGGACGTCCTGAGGTGGTGAAAGGCACGATAGAAATGCAAGATCTCTCTTTCTTTGAGATGACTCTGTCTGTGTGGTTTGGGACAAGGTTCAGCCTCTTGGGCTTCGGGTGCACTTGGATTTTACTGTTGCCTCACTTCTGCCGGCAGTGGTAGTGCGATCGGCTGCGATGTCTACTTGGAATGAACAGGACACGCCTGTAACCTGACCGCCTTCTCCATCACCCAGTGTGGAGCAGGATCTCGAGCCAAATGAATCCAGCAATTCACAGCACACAGCGTCCATCTCACCCTCTCCCCCTCACCCTCTCCCCCTCTCGCTCTCACTCTCATTCTCTCACTCTCACTCTCTCACTCCCACTCTCTCACTCCCACTCTCTCACTCCCACTCTCTCACTCCCACTCTCTCACTCTCTCACTCTCACTCTCACTCTCTCATCACACTCTCACTCTCACCCTCACCCTCTCCCCCTCTCGCTCTCACTCTCTCGCTCTCACTCTCACACTCTCACCTTCTCACTCTCACCTTCTCTCACTCCCACTCTCTCACTCCCACTCTCTCACTCCCACTCTCTCACTCCCACTCTCTCACTCCCACTCTCTCACTCCCACTCTCTCACTCCCACTCTCACTCTCACTCTCTCACCCCCACTCTCACACTCCCACTCTCACCTTCTCACTCTCACCCTCTCACTCCCACTCTCTCACTCCCACTCTCTCACCCCCACTCTCACACTCCCACTCTCACCTTCTCACTCTCACCCTCTCACTCTCACTCTCTCACTCCCACTCTCACCCTCACTCTCACCCTCTCACTCTCACCCTCTCATTCTCACTCTCACTCTTACCCTCTCCCGCTCTCCCTCTCACTCTCCCTCTCACTCTCACTCTCACCCTCTCCTTGCAAACATAAAGTTCAAAATTAAAACTGTGACAGAGAATAAATGAAAAGAGAATTAAAGGAAATGGTCACGTTGTATTTTAACTGCTTATTTCATCAGTATATGATTAAGATTAAGTAATAACGCTCCTCCTGAGATTTCAGTAGTTTTATTATTGTAATATTAGTGTCTGGCTCAGCGTCTCAGTGTGAGTTATTCTGGACGCACTCTAATTGCTTTCACTGAACGGCCAAGAATGATGAACAACTGCAACTAACACTGTGAACTACTTTGCCCATTAGTGAATTCAACTAAAGTTAATTCTGAAACACAGCAGGAACCTGGGGAACTATTTAATTTCACCCACCTTCACTGTGAGGTGAACATGCGCAGAACGTGCTGGAATGGAGAAGTGGCATGAGGCATTAATCTGTGTTTGCACATTGTTATTTCAGCACTGGGACCTGGGTTTGAATCGAACCAATGTCTCCTCTCTGCTGGTTGTAGGAGGCCCTTGTGAAATGAGTCTGGCCCAGTATCTGTTCCAGTTTCTAGAGGCACAGGCACAATGGGCTGAATGGCCTCCTTCTGTGCTGCATGATCCTATGGTTCTAGGAGGGTGGGTTCATGGCTCAAAAGCTCCGATATCCACCACCATATTGACAATCTCACACGGAGAGGCCTCAGATATGGACCGTTTGGCAAACGAGAAAAGAAAGAACTTGTATTTCTACAGTGCCTTTCACAACTTCAGCACGACCCAAAGCGCTTAACAGCCAATTAGGTACTTTTTGAAATGTAGTCACTGTTATGCGTGTGTGTGAGTGTAAGTGTGTAAGAGTGGGTGGGTGTGTGTGTGCGTGTGTGTGAATGTAAGTGTATATGAGTGTGAGTGTAAGTGTGTAAGAGTGGGTGTGTGTGTGTGAATGTAAGTGTATATGAGTGTGAGTGTAAGTGTGTAAGAGTGGGTGGGTGTGTGTGTGTGTGAATGTAAGTGTATATGAGTGTGAGTGTAAGTGTGTAAGAGTGGGTGGGTGTGTGTGTGCACGTGTGTGAATGTAAGTGTATATGAGTGTGAGTGTAAGTGTGTAAGAGTATGTCTATGTGTGTGTGTTTGTGAGTGTGTGTGTGTGTGAGTGTGTGTGTCTGTGTGTGTGTGTGTGTGTGAGTGTAAGTGTGTAAGAGTATGTCTGTGTGTGTGTGTGTGTGTGAGTGTGTGAATGTAAGTGTATATGAGTGTGAGTGTAAGTGTGTAAGAGTCTGTCTGTGTGTGTGTGTGTGTGAGTGTGTGTGTGTGTGTGTGTGAGTGTGTGTGTGTGTGTGAGTGTGTGTGTGTGTGTGAGTCCTGTGAAAAACATCCTGAATAGTAAATCCCTGAAACTAATTAAGTATTTTTTGGACCAGGCAGGTGGTGCACAATATAATATCTTTATAAACTGCCTGGTTTAAAGCACCTCGGAACCCATTTGGATTTGGTATCAGGTGTTAAACAAGAAGCTTTTACATTCCTCCTGGTCAAAATCCTGTTCCTTTGCTTTTATATCCATACCCAGCAAGCACCTTTTACAGAGCTAAGACGATTATTTTTTCTTTTGAAAACAAGACAAGTCACTTTTTAAATGAACATTTGGTTTGAAGAATATTTCCCGTAAAAGCGCACAGAACTTTGAGCAAATATGGATTATTTGCTAAGAAAACATCAATGTCATTAGAGTTTATTCACCTTTGATGTCTAAAATACTTTGCCACAATGGTGAAAATGTCAGAATTCTTCCCCAAAATACAATTTTTTGACTGCCCATATTAATACCGTGGAAAGTATTTCCTTGATTCACATGAGAGGTTAAACTGAGTCCCAATCTGTTCAGGAGTGGGGTGTGAAAGGCCCCATGGCACTTTTCAAAGAGGAGGGGCGAGTTCTCCCAATATTGCTCCCCCAACCAACATCACCAAAACCATCCCAGACCATAATAACTCACAACTTCTCCTCATCTCCCCATCTTGCTGGAGAGATGGGCATTGGTCTGGGAGATGACAATGCATTCATGGACCTTAAAGAGGAAAGGGAGGTTAGAGACAGGGCTGTAGTTTGCAAGAACCGAGGGGTCGAGGGTGGGTTTTTTGAAGGGGGGGGGGCCGTGGATGTGATGATGACAGATTTGAAAGGGAGGAGATAGTGCCTGAAGATAGGGAACTGTTTACAATATCAGCTAGAACGGGCCTCAGGAAGGTAAGTTGGCTGGTCGGGTGTTTAGTGGGAATGGAATCAAGAGAACAGGAGGTGCTTCAAATGGAAGAGATGACAGAGCAATTCAAGAGGCAGGGCTCAGAGATACAGCGGGAGAAAGACCGGAGAAGATTTGGCATGGTGGGCAAGTTGGGGGGGAGCAGCAGAGAGAGCTGTAGGGATGGTCTTTGTCTTAGTGATGAAGCCATCCACGAACGCCTCGTATTCATTGTTAGAGGTGATAGGGCAGAGGAGTGCGATTTGAGGAGATGGTTGGTAGTGGAGAGGTGGAGCTTGGGGTTATTGCTGCCCTCTAGGATGATCCTGCAGTCCTGGGCGATTTGGGCAGAGGACAGCAAGGTCCTGGGCAGCACGACGTGATCGAATCAGAGCTGGCAATGGGTGACCTTTTACCAGCAACAAACACAAACTCATACTCCTCCTGAACTTACATATTGTGCCGACACAGCCACTGACCGCCAGAGTAAATTACAATCACATCTGATCAGAAAATCTCATAAACCGAATACATAAACTGCACAGACAATAGCTCCACTGCCATGTGTCAAGTATATTGGCAAATGGGCATTTGCTGTCTTCAATAATCGCCAATTAATCTGCCAAGAAAACACTAAATTACACAGATGCTGGACCATAAACAGCAAGAGCACATAGACAATCTAATTGTACTTATAAGGTAGCCACAATTGTTACAATAAACAGATACTTTGTCACATGTAAAACCCGTGATAATCTTCTTTTCCCCCATTGTGATAATTGTATATCATGATAATATAATTGTAAATCATGATAATCATTGTAATCACAAGGTATCAACAAAAATCTCGCTTAAGATGACTGGAAAGGAAGGAATCAAATGATCAAGATGGTTGTTAGAAAACATTCTCACTCAGACAGGCCGAAAGATGGAGGGAAACGCCTCACTGATACGGGAGGGGATGGTGTCTCTACGTTAAGGCTAGGCTTGCTAACTCTCCACGATTGTCCTGCAGTTTCCAGGAATTAAAGAAAGAACTTGCATTTCTATAGAGCCTTTCACCACCTCAGGACGTCCCAGAGTGCTTTACAGCCAATGAATTACTTTTGAAGTCACTGTTGTAATGTAGGAAACGCGGCAGCCAATTTGCGCACAGCAAGATCCCACAAACAGCAATGAGATAATCACCAGATAACCTGTTTTTTAATGATGTTGGTTGAGGGATAAATATTGGCCCAGGACACCGGGGAGGACTCCTCTGCTCTTCTTCAAACTGGTGGCCGTTGGATCCTTTACATCCGCCTGAGAGGGCAGACGGGGCCTCGGTTTAACGTCTCATCCGGAAGACGGCACCTCCGACAGTGCAGCACTCCCTCAGTGCTGCACTGGGAGTGTCGGCCTGGATTTTTGTGCGTAGATTAATCTCCAGGACACTGCTGTGAGCAACCCAGGAGAAAAATCATAGCGGCAATAAATTTTTTTTGAGCACTTTGATTTATTAGTTAGAAAAGTCTTCGAGCTGTGGGAAGAAAAGCTGTTTAACTGGGCTGGGCAGGGGGTGTGTGGGGGGGGGAGTTGGAGGCAGGAGGTCATGTGATGAGACCTCGAGGAATAAGCCCAACTAGAGTTGCCGACCCGAGTTGGGGCTGAGGTGCATTGTTGGGGAAGAGTAGAGTTTGGTGTTTTGCCTCTGGTTGTGCGATACCTGGGAGCGTTGGATGCAGACAATGGATGCCTGAAATACGAACTGCTTCATTCTCCAGCACTGACGTCCCTCACAATGATCAGCACAAATGTTTTAGGAACATAAACAGAAAAAAATGATGAATTACTTTCAGATCCTATTGCTTTGTTCTGTTTACTTTGGTTAATTTTTAAAAATATTTTTGTTTAAACAGTGACCGCTAATAGTAATTCCAGGAGCAATGGAGTGTCTCATTTTGGGATCTAACTCTGCTTCATCTGAAGACTCCACATGCTCTTAGCTCCCAGTGAACAACGCTACAAGAGATCGATTAGCACTCTAAAATTGTCCATGTGTTTATTGCTACAGAAATTGGATTTCCATTACAGGTAAACTATTGTTCCTTTCCCATCTCTTCATTATGACACTAACACATGTCCTATTGGCTCGATTGGCACCAGTTCTTCAATACAATGCTCATGTGTAAGACTTGGGTGTAAGCACGATATTTAACAGTGACAGGCACCACAGTCAGACCTGATCATACATCTTCACCCTACCTCCATCCACACACACACACACACACACACACTCACTGGCACACACACACACACACACACACACACACACACTCACACACACACTCACACACACACACTCACTGGCACACACACACACACTCACACACACACACACACACTCACTCACTGGCACACACACACACACACACACTCACACACACACACACACACACTCACACACACACACACACACTCACTGGCACACACACACACACACACACACACACTCACACAGACACACACACTCACTGGCACACACACACACACACACACACACTCACTGGCACACACACTCACACACACACACACACACACACTCACTGGCACACACACACACACACACACACACACTCACACACACACTCACTGGCACACACACACACACACACACACTCACACAGACACACACACTCACTGGCACACACACACACACACACACACACTCACTGGCACACACACACACACACACACACACTCTCACTGGCATGCACACATACATACTCATACAGGCACACATACACACACTCACGCACACAGAGGCAGGCACACACAGACACACACACACACAGACAGACAGACACAGACAGGCACACACACACACACACACACACACACACTCTCACTGGCACACACACACACATACTCACACAAACACACACGCACACAGAGGCAGGCACACAGGCACAAACACACACACACACACAGACACACACACAGACCCACAGACACAGTCACACACACAGACAGGCAGACACATGCACAGACACACACACACACAGACAAACACACATACACACACAAACGCACAGACCCACAGACACAGTCACACACACATGAACACACAGACACTTACACACACGTTCTAACAGGGATCATTGGTAATGGGCCAGAGTGGGAACTTTGGATGAATAACTCTGGACTCATGAGTTTCCCCCCTCCCCCTCCCCCTCTCCCCCCTCCCTTCCCCTCCCCTCCCCTCTTCCCTCCATCTCCCTCTCCCCCTACCACCAATTTGGCTGAGAACAGGTAACTGAGCACAGACTGTGGGTGGGAGTTTGGGACCTCCCTTGAAGCTGGTTTTTAACCCAACGTTTTGGTGGAATTGCATCAAGTGTATCATTGGTCATTCCAATATAAAAAGTTCGGCTCTGTAAACTCACTGTTGCTCTCACTGCTGTTTCCAGGTCCAAAGGTTTGGAAAGCACCAAATCCACTGGGAGGCAGCGAGTTTTGTAGCGATCTGGAGAGAAGTTGATCCAATTGATTGCGAGAGTTTATCTGGAAGGCCTAGAGAAATAAATCAATGGACGGCTGTAACAATGTGAAGATGATTTAGGGGGAAAAATTGTACAAATTCATGCTTCCATTAATGGACAGGAAATTCCTGCAGGACCCATTGGCGCATCTGCCCAAATTCCTGATAAGCGCTGCCAGAGCCCAAAATCAACCCTTCATTTCATTTCAAAGGATGCGATGGTGGGAACAATGAGGCCGATTCCCCGATCGGGAGTTAATAGCGAGGAGCAGCTGTCTCGGGAAATGCAGGTCAGGAGGTTGCAGACCTGCCGTTCTCCATCCATTCCTTTTAATGGGCAGAAAATCAAGAGCTGAGACCCAGGATTCTCCACCTTCACTCCCTACCAGTGCCACTCCTTGCTGACGGGACCTGATGCCTTAATCCGCCGTGGCTCAGGGGCTAACACTCTCGCCTCTGAGTCAGAAGGTTGTAGGTTCAAGTCCCACTCCAGAGACTTGAGCACAAAATCCAGGTTGATACTGAGGGAGTGCTGTACTGTCGGAGGGTCAGTACTGGGGGAGCACTGCGCTGTCGGAGGGTCAGTACTGAGGGAGCACTGCGCTGTCGGAGGGTCAGTACTGAGGGAGCGCCGCGCTGTCGGAGCGTCAGTACTGAGGGAGCACTGCGCTGTCGGAGGGTCAGTACTGAGGGAGCACTGTGCTGTCGGAGGGTCAGTACTGAGGGAGCACTGTGCTGTCGGAGAGGCAGTACTGAGGGAGCACTGTGCTGTCGGAGGGTCAGTACTGAGGGAGCACTGTGCTGTCGGAGAGGCAGTACTGAGGGAGCACTGTGCTGTCGGAGGGTCAGTACTGAGGGAGCACTGTGCTGTCGGAGAGGCAGTACTGAGGGAGCACTGTGCTGTCGGAGGGTCAGTACTGAGGGAGCGCTGCGCTGTCGGAGGGTCAGTACTGAGGGAGCGCTGCGCTGTCGGAGGGTCAGTACTGAGGGAGCGCTGCGCTGTCGGAGGGTCAGTACTGAGGGAGCGCTGCGCTGTCGGAGGGTCAGTACTGAGGGAGCGCTGCGCTGTCGGAGGGTCAGTACTGGGGGAGCGCTGCGCTGTGGGAGGGTCAGTACTGGGGGAGCACTGCACTGTCGGAGGGTCAGTACTGGGGGAGCACTGTGCTGTTGGAGGGTCAGTACTGAGGGAGCACTGTGCTGTCGGAGAGGCAGTACTGAGGGAGCACTGTGCTGTCGGAGGGTCAGTACTGAGGGAGCACTGCACTTTTGGAGGGGCAGTACTGAGGGAGTACTGCACTGTCGGAGGGTCAGTACTGAGGGAGCACTGTGCTGTCGGAGGGTCAGTACTGAGGGAGCACTGCACTTTTGGAGGGGCAGTACTGAGGGAGCACTGTGCTGTCGGAGGGTCAGTACTGAGGGAGCACTGTGCTGTCGGAGGGTCAGTACTGAGGGAGCACTGCGCTGTTGGAGAGGGAGTGCAGTGCTGTTATAAGAGGCAGTACTGAGGGAGCACTATGCTGAGGGAGCACTGTGCTGTCAGAGGGTCAGTACTGAGGGAGCACTGCACTGTTGGAGGTACTGTTTATCGGATTAGACATAAAACCAAGGCCCCGTCTGCCCACTCAGGTGGATGTAAAAGATCCCATGGCACTATTTTGAAGAAGAGCAGGGGAGTTCTCCCCGGTGCCCTGGGCCAATATTTATCCCTCAACCAACATCAGCTAAACAGATTATCTTGTCATTTATCTCTTTGCTGTTTGTGGGATCTTGCTGTGCACAAATTGGCTACCCTGTTTCCCTGCGTTACAACAGTGACTACACTTCAAAAGTACTTCATTGGCTGTAAAGTGCTTTGGGACATCCTGAGGTCTTGAAAGGCGCTGTATAAATGAAGTTCTTTTGTTCTTTAACATTCACTGTATGTTTGTGTCCAATCAAGCAACGTTCTTTGTGTCAGAAGATCAGGGTAATGTGGCCAACTACCCAGTGATGGTGTGTATTGGGGCTCCAAAGTGCTATGACATGGAGAAAAGCAGTGTAGGTTCATGCAATAGGAGAGGCCTGCGGTACCTCTCCACAGGTAGGGAGGAAATTTAGGCAGAGAGTTGCCTCAACCTGCTATCAAGCACCCTCTACATGACCTGTAACCTTCTCTAGACCACACATGGAGTACAGTGAATAGTTCTGGTCTCCATATTATAAAAAGGATATAGACATACGGAGAAGGTGCAAAAAAGATTTACTGGGATGATACCAGAACTGAGAGGTTATAACTATCAGGAATTATTGAACAGGCTGAGGCTCTTTACTCTGGAAAAGAGAAGGCTGAGGGGAGACCTGATAGAGGTCTTGAAGATTATGAACGGGTTTGTCATAGAGAAGATGTTTCCACTTGTGGGGGAGTCCAAAACTAGTTGTCATAAATATAAGATAGTGACTAATAAATCCAATAGGAATTCAGGAGAAACTTCTTTACTCAGAGAGTGGTGAGAATGTGGAACTCGCTCCCACAAGGAGTAGTTGAGGCGAATAGTGTAGATGCATTTAAGGGGAAGCTGGATAAACACATGAGGGAGAAAGGAATAGAAGGATATGCTGATAGGGTGAGATGATGTAGGGTGGGAGGAGGCTCGTGTGGAGCATAAACACCGGCATAGACCGGTTGGGCCGAATGGCCTGTTTCTGTGCTGTACATTCTGTGCAGTTCATGACAACAGTAGTCACTCTCCAAAAGTACTTCATTGGCTGTGAAGTGCTTTGTGAAAGGTGTTATACAAATGCAAGTTCTTTCTCTTTCGAGCAGGTGACCCACCCTCACAGGCAAAGTACATGGCAAAGAAGGGTTAGATCAATAAAACACACCAATAAAAGACCCTTGAATCCTCCCCCACCAGAGATGATGGGTCAAACTTGCTGAGGAAGTTTCGCTGCATCACCTTTTGCAGTGATCGAACAATCCTCTTTCGATTATTCCGGGCAAGCTTTTCCGTAATTATAAATGTGTATCTTAACTCATAGATTTAGGGAGATTCTACAGTTTGTTGTCCGGGAGCTTACTGTGTCGGAAAAGTTATTGGAATTGACCAAGTTTCCAATAAAAGGATCCCAGTTGGACATTAACACAAACTGCGATGTTTAGTAATGTTTTAATTTATCCAAAGTCATAAGTAAGGTGAAGTGGTCGTAGTGCTGCATTAATAAATTGTATCGTTAGATCATATTAATTATTGTTGTGAGTAACTTAATAGGTATTTTATTTAAGTTTTTTTTTACCTAGGCCAGTACTCAAAGCTGTAGTCAATAAAAATATATTCCTCTATAATTACTTCTTCCTCATTATTTTATATTTCAGAATGTAATTCACTGAAATCTTTTGTTCCAGAATCTCCCCCTTCCAATCTCCAAGATAATGCAGCAGAACACATTACTGCCAGCTTTAAACTGAACTCATTCAATGTGCCTCAATTAATATTCATTTCAGCTTTGCAAAGATATCGAAGGGTTGGTTTTAATTTGCGTCAGTGGCGGAGATTTGCTGGTAGTGGATTGGCTGCCTGATTTTTGCCTCTTTATTCGTGTTTCTCACTTTTCACTTTTTTCATACATTCCAAAGATTATCTTGAAAATTGGTTTTGAAGAACAATTGGGTGGAAATTAATAAGAAAGAAAAAGATAGACCCTGCATTTCTACAGGCCCTTTTCACTTCCTCAGAATGTCTCAACGTAGATTCACATCTGGTGAATTATTTTTGAAATGTAGTCACAATTATTATAATCGTTCGAATGAGATGTTAAACCAAGGCCCTGTCTGCACTCTCCAGTGGATGCAAACGATCCCATGACACTATTTCGAAGAACAGCAGGGGAGTTCTCCCCGGTGTCCTGGGCCAATATTTATCCCTCAACCAACACCACAAAAACCAGATTATCTGGTCATTATCACATTGTTGTTTGTGGGATCTTGCTGTGCACAACTTGGCTGCCACGTTTCCTACACTACATTTCAAAAGTACTTCATTGGCTGTAAAGTGCTTTGGGACATCCTGAGGTCATGAAAGGTGCTATATAAATGCACGTCTTTCTTTCTTTTTATATTTGATAAAGGAGAACCAATGGATGTAGTATATTTGGATTTTCAAATGGCATTCGATAAGGTGCCACACAAGAGGTTGTTACACAAGATTAGGTCTCCATGGATTGGGGGTAATTTATCAGCGTGGATTGAGGATTGGTTAATGGACAGAAAACAGAGAGTAGGAATAAACGGGTCATTCTCGGGTTGTCAGGCTGTAACTAGTGGGGTGCCGCAAGGATCAGTGCTTGGGCCTCAGCTATTTACAATCTATATTAATGACTTGGATGAAGGGACCGAGTGTAATGTATCCAAGTTTGCTGATGATACAAAGCGAGGTGGGAAAGTAAGCTGTGAGGAGGACAGAAAGATTCAGCAAAGGGATATAGACAGGTTGAGTGAGTGGGCAAGAAGGTGGCAGATGGAGTATAATATGGGAAAATGTGAAATTAACCACTTTGGTAGGAAGAATAGAAAAACTGAATATTTTTTAAATGGTGAGAAACTATTAAGTGTTGGCATTCAGAGGGATTTGGCTGTCCTTGTGCACAAAACACAGAAAGTTAACATGCAGGTACAGCAAGCAATTAGGAAGGCAAATGGTATGTTAGCCTTCATTGCAAGGGGGTTAGAGAATAAGAGTAAGGAGGTCTTGCTACAATTATACAGGGCTCTGGTGAGACCTGAGTGGTCTCAGTCTGGGTGGAGTTAAGAAGCACCAAGGGGCAGAAAACACTGGTGGGAGTTGTCTATAGGCCTCCAAACAGTAGTGGTAATGTAGGGGATGGGATCAAACAGGAAATTAGAGATGCATGTAACAAGGGTACTACAGTAATCATGGGTGACTTTAATCTACATATAGACTGGTCAAACCAAATTAGCAATAATACTGTGGAGGATGAATTCCTGGAGTGTGTACGAGATGGTTTTTTAGATCAGTATGTTGAGGAGCCAACCAGGGAACAGGCTATCCTAGATTGGGTATTGTGCAATGAGAAGGGATTAATTAATAATCTTGTTGTGCGGGTCCTTTAGGGAAGAGTGACCATAATATGATGGAATTCTTCATTAAGATGGAAAGTGAAGTAGTCCAATCTGAAACTAGGGTCCTAAATCCAAACAAAGGAAACTATGAAGGTATGAGGAGAGAGTTGGCTATGATAGATTGGGGAGCTTCATTAAAAGGCATGACGGTGGATAGGCAATGGCTAACATTTAAGGAACGAATGCATGAATTGCAACAATTATACATTCCTTTCTGGCACAAAAACACAAAAGGAAAAGGAAAAGCGGCCCAACCACGGCTAACAAAAGAAATTAAGGATAGTATTAGATCCAAAGAGGAGTCATATAAAGTTGCCAGAAAAAGTAGCAAGCCTGAGGATTGGGAGCAGTTTAGAATTCAGCAAAAAAGGACCAAGAGATTGATTAAGAGGGGAAAAATAAAGTATGAGAGTAAACTTGCAAGTAACATAAAAGTGGACTGTAAAAGCTTCTACAAGTATGTAAAAAGAAAAAGATTAGTGAAGACAAATGTAGGTCCCTTACAGTCAGAAACGGGAGAATTTATAATGGGGAACAAGGAAATGGCAGAGCAATTAAACAAATACTTTGGTTCTGTCTTCACGGAAGAGGACACAAATAACTTCCCAGAAATGCTAGGGAACCAAGGGACTAGTGAGAAGGAGGAATTAAAGGAAATTAATATTAGTAAAAAAAATAGTGCTGGAGAAATTAATGGGACTGAAAGCCGATAAATCCCCAGGGCCTGATAATCTGCATCCCAGAGTACTAAAAGAGGTAGCCACGGAAATAGTGGATGCATTAGTTGTCATCTTCCAAAATTCTATTGATTATGGAACAGTTCCTGCAGATTGGAGGGTGGCAAATATAGCCAAACTATTTAAAAAAGGAGGGAGAGAGAAAACAGGGAACTACAGACCGGTTAGCCCAACATCAATAGTAGGGAAAATGCCAGAGTCTGTTATAAAGGGTGTGATAACAGGACACTTAGAAAATATCAACGGGATTAGACAAAGTCAACATGGATTTATGAAAGGGAAATCATGTTTGACAAATCTACTGGAGTTTTTTGAGTATGTAACTGGTAGAATAGACAAGGGAGAACCAGTGGATGTGGTTTATTTGGATTTTCAGAAGGCCTTTGATAAAGTCCCACATAAGAGGTTAGTGTGCAAAATTAAAGCACATGGGATTGAGGGGAATATACTGGCATGAATTGAAAATTGGTTAACAGACAGGAAACAGAGAGTAGGAATAAATGGGTCTTTTTCGGGGTGGCAGGCGGTGACTAGTGGGGTACCGCAGGGATCAGTGCTTGGGCCCCAGCTATTCACAATATAGATCAATGATTTGGATGAGGAAACTAAATGTAATATTTCCAAGTTTACTGACGACACAAAACTAGGTGGGATTGTGAGTTGTGGGGAGGATGCAAAGAGGCTTCAAGGCGATTTAGACAAGTTGAGTGAGTGGGCAAATACATGGCAGATGCAGTATAATGTGGATAAATGTGAAGTTATCCACTTTGGAAGGAAAAACAGAAAGGCAGAGTATTATTTAAATGGTGATAGATTGGGGAATGTTGATGTACAAAGGGACCTGGGTGTCCTTGTACACCAGTCACTAAAAGCAAACATACAGGTGCAGCAAGCAGTTAGGAAGGCAAATGGTATGTTGGCCTTCATTGCAAAAGGATTTGAGTACAGGAGCAGGGATGTCTTACTGTAGTTATACAGGACCTTGGTGAGACCCCACCTGGAGTATTGTGTGCAGTTTTGGTCTCCTTACCTAAGAAAGGATACACTTGCCAGAGGGAGTGCAGCGAAGGTTCACCAGACTGATCCCTGGGATGGCAGGACTGTCGTATGAAGAGAGATTGGGTCGACTCGGCCTGTATTCACTCAAGTTTAGAAGAATGAGAGGGGATCTCATTGAAACATATAAAATTCTGACAGGGCTAGACAGACTGGATGCAGGGAGGATGTTTCCCCTGGCTGGGGGGGTCCAGAACGAGGGGTCACAGTCTCAGGATAAGGGGTAGGACATTTAGGACTGAGATGAAGAGAAATTTCTTCACTCAGAGGATGGTGAACCTGTGGAATTCTCTACCACAGAAGGCTGTGGAGGCCAAGTCACTGAATATATTTGAGAAGGAGCTAGATAGATTTCTAGACACAAAAGGCATCAAGGGGTATGGGGAGAGAGCAGGAATATGGTATTGAGATAGAGGATCAGCCATGATCATATTGAATGGCGGAGCAGGCTCGAAGGGCCGAATGGCCTACTCCTGCTCCTATTTTCTATGTTTCTATGTACTGTGTACAGTTTTGGTCTCCTTATCTAATGAAGGATATACTTGCCTTAGAGGTGGTGCAACGAAGGTTCACTACATTGATTCCTGGGATGAGAGCGTTGTCCTATGAGGAGAGATTGAGTAGAATTGGCCTATACTCTCTGAAGTTTAGAAGAATGGGAGGTGATCTCATTGAAACGTATAAAATTCTTAGAGGGCTGGACAGGATAGATGCTGAGAGGCTGTTTCCCCTGGCTGGCGAGTCTAGATCTAGGGGGCAAAGTCTAAAGATAAGGGGTCGGCCATTTAGGACAGAGATGAGGAAATATTTCTTCACTCAGAGGGTTGTGAATCTTTGGAATTCTCTACCCCAGAGGGCTGTGGATGCTCAGTTGTTGAGTATATTCAAGGCTGAGATTGATAGATTTTTGGACTCTAGGGGAATCAAGGGATATGGGGATCGGCAGGAAAGTGGAGTTGAGGTCGAAGATCAGCCATGATCTGATTGAATGGTGGAGCAGGCTCGAGGGGCCGTATGGCCTACTCCTGCTCCTATTTCTTATGTTCTTGTGTTGAAAGCACAATACCCAATATACACACAGCAAGATCCCACATACAACTAATGAGATGATTGACCAGTTAATCCATTTTGGTGCTGATTGACTGAGCGATGAATGTTGGCCAGGACACCAGCTCCTAGCTTTTCTTCAAATAGTAACATGGGATCTTTTACATCCTAAGCGGGCAGATGGGGTCATTGTTTAATGCTTCATCTGAAAATCAGCATCCCTGACGATGCAGTGCTCCATCAGTACCTGCACTGAGGAGTCATTCAGCATTCCTCACTGTTTAATTGGAAAGCAGAAAAGATTCTACTGAGAGCAAACTCTTCAATTATCTGGCACTGGGGCTCTAACTGAATTGATTGTCGAGATTGGAGCCACTTTATATTCTCTTAAGCAATCCTCGGTCTCAACGCTATTTCAGACATCAGTTTGTATCTCCAGACTCTTACATAATCCAGGTATTGATTTGGAACTCCCATTTTTAAGATAATTGGCAAAAGAACCAGAGGGGAGATGAGAAGAATTTTTTTTTAACGCAGCGAGTTGTGATGATCTGGAATGCGCTGCCTGAAAGGGCGGTGGAAGCAGATTCAATAATAACTTTCAGAAGGGAATTGGATAAATACTTGAAAAGGAGAAATTTGCAGGGCTATAGGGACAGAGCAGGGGGAGTGGAACTAATTGGATAGCTCTTTAAAGAGCCAGCACAGGCACAATAGGCTGAATGGCCTCTTTTTGTGCTGTATCATTCTATGAACTCCCATCTGGTGGCCCCATTCTGTCTCTAAGCTCCACTTTCTGTTGCGATGGAGACAGGCGTTTTGCTTTTGTAGCAAAACTCAAGTTCTTATCTCTTGTCTCCCCAAAATGCAAATTACATTACAAATGGGAATAACAGGCAGAGATGGAATAAAAGAGCTGGCAAATTGTTAAAGAACTGAACCACTTCAATAGATCCAGTTAGTTGTCTGGTCAGACAGTCACTTGTCCAAGATAGATCAGCACTGTCCAGCCCTGAATATACCAGGTATTTTCCTTTGCCTGTTGATGTCACTGATTGCACTGGAGGAGTAAGAATCCTGTCCAGTGGCGTATCTCGTGATTGTGCTATAAAATGTTACAGCCTCTCAGAATGGCTCTGACTGTTTGGGATTATACCGATGCTACAGGACACATCTTAAACAAACTGGAAACTGTGAATCTTCTCGATAATCTACACAAAATGGAGTCAATTACTGGCAATCTAGTGAACACCTCCGATTCTTTTGCAAATTACCTTAAATCTGTGTCCTCTGGTTACCGACCCTTCTGCCACTGGAAACAGTTTCTCCTCATTTACTTTATCAAAACCCCTCATAATTTTGAACACCTCTATTAAATCTCCCCTTAACCTTCTCTGCTCTGAGGAGAACAACCCCAGCTTCTCCAGTCTCTCCACGTAACTGAAGTCCCTCATCCCTGGTACCGTTCTGGTAAATCTCCTCCGTACCCTCTCCAAGGCCTTGACATCCTTCCTAAAGTGCGGTGCCCGGCTGAGAATTTTCACACCCTCCCTGCAATTCCTTCACTATTTTACTCGGCCATTTCCCTCCTTGTGTTTCTTCTTGTGAAAAAGAAAAGTCCAATTCCATCGCGATACGAATCGAGCAGGTCCGGTCGGAGAGAAACAGTGCAATTTGATTCCTTTAAGCATCTTTTAGTGGGCAGTATTTTCCTTACCTGACAGATGAATTCCATTGGATCAGCTGCTCTAAGTAGCAATCGGCCAATTTCTTCCATCACAGTGTAGTACAGGAGGTCAGCCTTGGCTGTAATGACTCCTCCACAGTAAAGGTTCATTGTCACAGGACCAGGAGGGAAGTCTGTAATAGAGGAATGAATGAAAAAAGACTTGCATTTATATAGCGCCTTTCATGACCTCAGGATGTCCAAAAACACTTTGAAGTGTAGTCACTGTTGTATTGTAGGAAACGCGGCAGCCAATTTGCGCACAGCAAGATCCCACAAACAGAAATGTGATAATGACCAGATAATCTGTTTTTAGGTGTTGCCTGAGGGATAAATATTGTCCAGGACAATGGGGAGAACTCCCCTGATCTTCTTCAAAATAGTGCCAAGGGATCTTTTATATCCACCTGAGAGAGCAGACAGGGCCTTGGTTTAACGTCTCTTCTGAAAGACGGCACCTGCAACAATGCAGATCACCCTCAGTACTGCACTGGGAGTGTCAGCCTGGAATTATGGGGCTCAAATCTCTGGAATGTTCCGCCATTCAATTAGATCATGGCTGATCTGTATCTTAACTCCAAATACCCGCCTCAGTTCCGTAACCCTCAATACCCTTACCCAACAAAAATCTATCAATCTCAGTTTTGAAATTTTCAATTGACCCCCAGTCTCAACAGCTTTTTGGGGGAGAGAGTTCCAGATTTCCACTCCCCTTTGTGTGAAGAAGTCCTTCCTGACATCACCCCTGAACGGCCGAGCTCTAATTTTAGTTCTGGACTCTTTTTTTCAATGAAAAGCAGGGGAATCTCCCGTGTCCTGGCCAACATTCTTCCCCCAATCAACCGCATCAAATCAGATTAACGGGTCATTTATGCCATCTGCTGTTTCTGGGACCTTGCTATGTGCGACTTGCAGTGTCTGCACTTCAAAAGTAATTAATTCCTTGTGAAGCATTGTTGGGATCTCCTGAGAATGCAAAAGGAACTATAAAAATCCAAGTTCTTGCTTTCTTTGATGCCGCTTCAGAGTTTTGTATTAATAAAAACATCTGCTGAACAAATGTTAGCCTGCAAAGCAACACGAGCCCTCCCGCCTCCATTACAGACACTGTCACACCCAAAACCAAAGAAGGACTCATTCCAACTCGTCATTGTCCATCAGCAGAGGTTTCCAAAGTAATAAAAGCTGAATAGCACAGCCTCACATACCTACAGAGGAATAAAAGGACTTCATGGAATCACACAGCACAGAAGGAGGCCATTCGGCCCATCGTGCCTGTGCCGGCTCTTTGAAAGAGCTATCTAATTAGTCCCACTCCCCCCTGCTCTTTCCCCGGTGCTGGGTCCCCAACTCTTTACAATCTATATTAACGATTTGGAGGAGGGGACCGAGTGCAACATATCAAAATTTGCAGATGATACAAAGATGGGAGGGAAAGTAGAGAGTGAGGAGGACATAAAAAACCTGCAAGGGGATATAGACAGGCTGGGTGAGTGGGCGGAGATTTGGCAGATGCAATATAATATTGGAAAATGTGAGGTTATGCACTTTGGCAGGAAAAATCAGAGAGCAAGTTATTTTCTTAATGGCGAGAGACTGGAAAGTACTGCAGTACAAAGGGATCTGGGGGTCCTAGTGCAAGAAAATCAAAAAGTTGGTATGCAGGTGCAGCAGGTGATCAAGAAAGCCAACGGAATGTTGGCTTTTATTGCTAGGGGGATAGAATATAAAAACAAGGAGGTATTGCTGCAGTTATATAAGGTATTGGTGAGACCGCACCTGGAATACTGCATACAGTTTTGGTCTCCATACTTAAGAAAAGACATACTTGCTCTCGAGGCAGTACAAAGAAGGTTCACTCGGTTAATCCCGGGGATGAGGGGGCGGACATATGAGGAGAGGTTGAGTAGATTGGGACTCTACTCATTGGAGTTCAGAAGAATGAGAGGCGATCTTATTGAAACATATAAGATTGTGAAGGGTCTTGATCGGGTGGATGCAGTAAGGATGTTCCCAAAGATGGGTGAAACTAGAACTAGGGGGCATAATCTTAGAATAAGGGGCTGCTCTTTCAAAACTGAGATGAGGAGAAACTTCTTCACTCAGAGGGTGGTAGGTCTGTGGAATTTGCTGCCCCAGGAAGCTGTGGAAGCTACATCATTAGATAAATTTAAAACAGAAATAGACAGTTTCCTAGAAGTAAAGGGAATTAGGGGTTATGGGGAGCGGGCAGGAAATTGGACATGAAGCTGAGTTCGGATCGGTCAATGCCCTGTGGGTGGCGGAGAGGGCCCAGGGGCTATGTGGCCGGGTCCTGCTCCGACTTGTGTTCTTTAGATTTGTGGTTGGGATCAGATCAGCCATGATCTTATTGAATGGCGGAGCAGGCTCGAGGGGCCGATTGGCCTACTCCTGCTCCAATTTCTTATGTTCTTATGTTCTTATAACCCTGCAAATTTTTCCTTTTCAAGTATTTATCCAATTCCCTTTCAAAAGTTATTATTGAATCTGCTTCCACCGCCCTTTCAGGCAGCGCGTTCCAGATCAGAACAACTCACTGCGTAAAAACAATTTCTCCTCATCTCCCCTCTGGTTTTTTGCCAGTTATCTTAAATCTGTGTCCTCTGGTTACAGACCCTTCTGCCACTGGAAACAGTTTCTCCCTGTCCACTCTATCAAAACACTTCATAACTTTGAACACCTCTATTAAATCTACCCATAACCTTCTCTGATCCAAGGAGAACAACCCCAGCTTCTCCAGTCTTTCCGCGTAACTGAAGTCCCTCATCCCTGGGACCGTTCTAGTAAATCTCCTCTGCACCCTCTCCAAGACCTCGACATCCTTCCTAAAGTGTGGTGGCCAGAATCGGACACAATACTCCAGCTGAGGCCCTAACCAAATCTGCAACTAGAAAAGACAGGAAACCATTTACTGTGTGAGATTCATTTTCTCATTGTTCTTCACAGGAATAACCTTAAAATTAGAGCTAGGCCGTTCAGGGGCGATGTCAGGAAGCACTTCTTCACACAAAGGGGGGTGGAAATCTGGAACTCTCTCCCCCAAAAAGCTGTTGAGGCTGGGGGTCAATTGAAAATTTCAAAACTGAGATTGTTAGATTTTTGTTGGGTAAGGGTATTAAGGGTTACAGAACCAAGGCGGGTAGATGGAGTTAAGATACAGATCAGCCATGATCTGATTGAATGACAGAACAGGCTAGAGGGGCTGAACGGCCTCCTCCTGTTCCTATGTTCCTATGAATAGTTAGGTGTGCTCTACCAAGTATTTATCTCCATCATTACATAAAGACAGATGACCAGGCAGTTTGAAAGTGTTTCAAAAGCAAAGTTCAGTCTCCTCTTGTGCAGTGACACATTACCAACTCCCACAGCCCCGAACTTGTCTAGAACTAGGGATCATAGTCTCTAGATAAGGGGGCGGCCAGTTAGGAGCGAGATGAGGAAAAAATTCTTTGTTCAGAGTGTTGTGAATCTTTGGAATTCTCCATTCCAGAGGGCTGTGGACGCTCAGTCGTTGAGAATATTCAAGACTGAGATCGATAGATTTTTGGACTCTAGGGGAATCAAGGGATATGGGGATCGGGCGGGAAAGTGGAGTTGAGGTCGAAGATCAGCCATGATCTGATTGAACGGCAGTGCAGGCTCGATGGGCCGCATGGCCTACTCCTGCTCCTATTTCTTATGTTTTTATTTCTTATGTTATATTTTCCCACCACTTCGCTCTCTCTGTTATTTGAATATTTACATTGCTTCATTTAGAATCCAAGATTGCACCACTCTCACTGCATGAAGCCGGAGAAGAAGCTTTGGCAGCTTAGAATGGAAAGTTATAGGAAGAGATTTACAATGAGTACATTACTGGCCACAACAACTCTCAAAAATAGCACTGAGAAAATTGTAATTTTCCAAGGGACGTTTCCGATCTGCCCATCGTGTCTCTAATGCTAAAGCGGCCTTGAATCAACACTTGTCACATCTCTCAGCAAGGTCCCAATGTGCCGCACGTCTAAGGAATGGAAGTTAATGAAAGAAACATCGAAGATTCAATAAAAAAATCTGATGAACCTTCTCGTCAATCGGCCAAGTAAATCAAACAATGAAGAGTGCGCTGGTGTGCATTCTGGTACATATTATAAAATGAATCAACATCTCACCAGTGTTCAGTTTGAGACTTATTATTTTTAAGAGCATGGAATGAATGGTCTTTTGTTGATTATTTGTGAAGAACCTATCATTCATTCAGATTTCCTTGGAGAACATCCACCGGGAAATTAAACTCCTGCATGTCCCTCCATGTCTATATTCTGACACCCATCCATTTTTTTACTGAATTTTGTCATCACTCGACATTCTGCAGAATTTCCTTTGAAATTTCCTAATTTTTTTTTCTGACTATCTGGATCATATTTTGAAGCAGATTTACACGGGAACTATATCCTGGTGAACACTAAATCTTGTATCACACGGAGCGCTGTTTTATTCACGGACAAATTGTGGCCATTTGTAAATGAGCCGAATTTGTTGCATTAGATGTCAGCCTGGCTCAGTGGGTAGCATTCTCGTCTCTGGACCAGGAGGTCGTGCGTTCTAAGTCCCAATCCAGAGACTGGAGCACATAGCACACTGGCTAATACGCCAGTGCAGTACTGAGGGATTGCTGCACTGTCGGAGGTGTCGTTTCTCAGATGAGACGTTAAACCGGGGCCCTGTCTGCCCTCTCAGGTGGATGTAAAAGATCCCACAGCCACTATTTTGAAGAAGAGCAGGGGAGTTCTCCCCAGTGCCCAGTTGTGGTGGGGGTGTGGGGATATTCCAGTTGTGGAGAGGATGTGGGGATATCCCAGTTGTGGTGGGGATGTGGGGATATCCCAGTTGTGGTGGGGATGTGGGGATATCCCAGTTGTGGTGGGGATGTGGGGATATCCCAGTGGTGGTGGGGATGTGGGGATATCCCAGTTGTGGTGGGGATGTGGGGATATCCCAGTGGTGGTGGGGATGTGGGGATATCCCAGTGGTGGTGGGGATGTGGGGATATCCCAGTGGTGGTGGGGATGTGGGGATATCCCAGTTGTGGTGGGGGTGTGGGGACTATCCCAGTGGTGGTGGGGATGTGGGGATATCCCAGTTGTGGTGGGGATGTGGGGATATCCCAGTTGTGGTGGGGATGTGGGGATATCTCAGTTGTGGTGGGGATGTGGGGATATCCCGGTTGTGGTGGGGATGTGGGGATATCCCAGTTGTGGTGGGGATGTGGGGATATCCCAGTTGTGGTGGGGATGTGGGGATATCCCAGTTGTGGTGGGGATGTGGGGATATCCCAGTTGTGGTGGGGATGTGGGGATATCCCAGTTGTGCTGGGGATGTGGGGATATCCCAGTGGTGGTGGGGATGTGGGGATATCCCAGTGGTGGTGGGATGTGGGGATATCCCAGTTGTGGTGGGGATGTGGGGGTATCCCAGTTGTGGTGGGGATGTGGGGATATCCCAGTTGTGGTGGGGATGTGGGGATATCCCAGTTGTGCTGGGGATGTGGGGATATCCCAGTTGTGGTGGGGATGTGGGGATATCCCAGTGGTGGTGGGGATGTGGGGATATCCCAGTTGTGCTGGGGATGTGGGGATATCCCAGTTGTGGTGGGGATGTGGGGATATCCCAGTGGTGGTGGGGATGTGGGGATATCCCAGTGGTGGTGGGGATGTGGGGATATCCCAGTTGTGGTGGGGATGTGGGGATATCCCAGTTGTGCTGGGGATGTGGGGATATCCCAGTTGTGCTGGGGATGTGGGGATATCCCAGTTGTGGTGGGGATGTGGGGATATCCCAGTGGTGGTGGGGATGTAGGGATATCCCAGTTGTGCTGGGGATGTGGGGATATCCCAGTTGTGGTGGGGATGTGGGGATATCCCAGTTGTGGTGGGGATGTGGGATATCCCAGTGGTGGTGGGATGTGGGGATATCCCAGTTGTGGTGGGGATGTGGGGATATCCCAGTGGTGGTGGGGATGTGGGGATATCCCAGTTGTGGTGGGGATGTGGGATATCCCAGTGGTGGTGGGATGTGGGGATATCCCAGTTGTGGTGGGGATGTGGGGTTTATATCCCAGTTGTGGTGGGGGTGTGGGGATATCCCAGTGGTGGTGGGGATGTGGGGATATCCCAGTTGTGGTGGGGATGTGGGGATATCCCAGTTGTGGTGGGGATGTGGGGATATCCCAGTTGTGGTGGGGATGTGGGGATATCCCAGTTGTGGTGGGGATGTGGGGATATCCCAGTTGTGGTGGGGATGTGGGGATATCCCAGTTGTGGTGGGGATGTGGGGATATCCCAGTGGTGGTGGGGATGTGGGGATATCCCAGTTGTGGTGGGGATGTGGGGATATCCCAGTTGTGGTGGGGATGTGGGGATATCCCAGTTGTGCTGGGGATGTGGGGATATCCCAGTGGTGGTGGGATGTGGGGATATCCCAGTTGTGGTGGGGATGTGGGGATATCCCAGTGGTCGTGGGGGTGTGGGGATATCCCAGTTGTGATGGGGATGTGGGGATATCCCAGTTGTGGTGGGGATGTGGGGATATCCCAGTTGTGGTGGGGATGTGGGGATATCCCAGTGGTGGTGGGGGTGTGGGGATATCCCAGTTGTGGTGGGGATGTGGGGATATCCCAGTTGTGGTGGGGATGTGGGATATCCCAGTTGTGGTGGGGATGTGGGGACATCCCAGTTGTGGTGGGGATGTGGGGATATCCCAGTTGTGGTGGGGATGTGGGGATATCCCAGTGGTGGTGGGGATGTGGGGATATCCCAGTTGTGGTGGGGATGTGGGGATATCCCAGTTGTGGTGGGGATGTGGGGATATCCCAGTTGTGGTGGGGATGTGGGGATATCCCAGTTGTGGTGGGGATATCCCAGTTGTGCTGGGGATGTGGGGATATCCCAGTGGTGGTGGGATGTGGGGATATCCCAGTTGTGGTGGGGATGTGGGGATATCCCAGTGGTGGTGGGGGTGTGGGGATATCCCAGTTGTGGTGGGGATGTGGGGATATCCCAGTTGTGGTGGGGATGTGGGATATCCCAGTTGTGGTGGGGATGTGGGGATATCCCAGTGGTGGTGGGGGTGTGGGGATATCCCAGTTGTGGTGGGGATGTGGGGATATCCCAGTTGTGGTGGGGATGTGGGATATCCCAGTTGTGGTGGGGATGTGGGGATATCCCAGTTGTGGTGGGGATGTGGGGATATCCCAGTTGTGGTGGGGATGTGGGGATATCCCAGTTGTGGTGGGGATGTGGGGATATCCCAGTTGTGGTGGGGGTGTGGGGATATCCCAGTTGTGGTGGGGATGTGGGGATATCCCAGTTGTGGTGGGGATGTGGGATATCCCAGTTGTGGTGGGGATTCCCAGTTGTGGTGGGGGTGTGGGGATATCCCAGTTGTGGTGGGGATGTGGGGATATCCCAGTTGTGGTGGGGATGTGGGGATATCCCAGTTGTGGTGGGGATGTGGGGATATCCCAGTGGTGGTGGGGATGTGGGGATATCCCAGTTGTGGTGGGGATGTCGGGATATCCCAGTGGTGGTGGGGATGTGGGGATATCCCAGTTGTGGTGGGGGTGTGGGGATATCCCAGTTGTGGTGGGGATGTGGGGATATCCCAGTTGTGGTGGGGATGTGGGGATATCCCAGTTGTGGTGGGGATGTGGGGATATCCCAGTTGTGGTGGGGATTTGGAAATATCCTACAGGTTTGCAGCAATAATTTCACAGATTGGTCGGACACCTTCACATTTCTACGGTTTTGTGACCCGTGTTAACAGAGGACTTGTCAGGTCCACGTTCGCAGAAATGACGTCAGTGAAAGTGACCGCTGCCCTTAACTTCAAAGCTGCCGTCAACAATCAGACTGCAGTTGGGCGTAACTTTGGCATCACCCAGTCAGCTTTGTCTAGATTCATTTGTCAGGTCAGCACGGCCTTTGCGAACCTCCCGACACCAGGAATTGTTCACAATTGATTCCCTTCAATCTTAAAGAAAAGAAAAAAGAACTTGCATTTATACAGCACCTTTCACGTCCTCAGGACATCCCAAGGTGTTTTACAGCCAATTTTAAGTATTTTTTTTTGATGTGTAATCACTGTTGTAATGTAGGAAACATTTGTGCACAGTAAGATCCCACAAAAAGCAATGTGATAATGACCAGATCATCTGTTTTTAGTGACGGTGGTTGAGGGATAAATATTGGCCCCTGAACACCAGGGAGAACTCCCCTGCTCTTCTTCGAAATAATGCCATGAGATCATTTACGTCCACCTGAGAGGGCAGACGGGACCTCGGTTTATAAGAATATAAGAAATAGCTGCAGGAGGAGGCCACGTTGCCCCTCGAGCCTGCTTAACGTCTCATCCCAAAGATGGCACCTTCGACAGTGCAGCACTCCCTCAGTACTGCACCGGGAGTGTCAGTCTAGAATTTTACACTCAAAGATATGGTCATGTACCGATTCTTTGACCTAATGGGAAAGTGTAAATCTATCTGAAAAGGAGGAGGAATATACACGTACATAGAATATACCACAGGTCCCAGTGTGTGGACCGCACAACACTTCCATAACCTGAGAGGCAATTCTGTGCAGGCTTCACTGCTGGCACAAGGCCCTGTCAGCAGGAAAACTGGGACGAAAATGTTATAATCCGATCCCCGCTGACCCACTTACTGGACCAGAGCCTCTGCCATCAGTTAGTGTCTTGTGTGGTCAGGCCCACTTGCTGTTTGAGTACAAGAGTAAATTCTCTACTTCCATGCTCAACAGGATTGAGGGGCTGAATGGCCTACTCCTGTTCCGATGTTCCTGGCTGGGGCTACAATACAGGAAGAGAGGCATTGGTGAATTTGCCCTTTAGTATCGATACAGGCACCACTGGACTCCTTTGGACTGAGTGCCAAAATAGCTTTCAAAAAATCTGCACCAACCACAGGGAAACTTCGGATATCCTGGTTCAGGAAAAGGGAAAAACGGACATTATTGGAGACCACTTATGGTGAAGAGTTCAAGATACTTGGCCAAATTCATGCAAGTGAATGTGAGACAGTCATTGCTTTTGTTCAAAGCACTTAGAATTTATCAGTGTAATAATGGCTCTTTGCTGCATTGCTGTTTGTGGAATTTTGTTTACAAAACAAAACTGCTGATGATATCTGGAGCTGCTTTAAGTTTTTCTTGGGATTAATGACGTTCATATTGTTTCTGAAAGTGGAACAGTGTTGGGTACACCGTAATGGGGCTGTGAAACAATGGGATTTCTTTTATTGAGAAGGCTGGGTGAAGGGTCAAGGCCCACAGTGTAGGACCAAGGGGGTTGCCAACCCTCCAGGATTGTCCTGGAGTCTCCAGGAATTAAAAGATTAATCTCCAGGACACTGTCGCAAGCAAAACCCGGGAGAAAAACCATAGGGGCGTTTAAAAAAGTTTTTATTTCATTTTCTTTGAACACTTTTGTTTATTAGTTGTAAAAATATTGGAGATTGGGGAAAAGACCGTTTGACTGGCGGTCAAGAATCATCCAATCGGGTAACGAACAGTCTGTTCACTTTCCAATTGGCCGTGGGGTGGCGGGTCACCATGAGGATGGACCAATGGCGGGAGAGTGGGGGCGGCGCAGTTGGGGCGAGGGGGTCATGTGATGAAACCTCCAGGAATCCGTCCGTCCAGAGTTGGTAACCCTTAACCGTACACCGCAAAGAGTAGGAGGCGAACAAGACTTGGTGGTTTGGAGTCACAAAGCCTGAGTTTTAAAAGTCTTGCACGTTGTAGGAGAGAGACTGAGCAAGTTGAGGAGTCGCACAGATCTTAAGGTCCTCTGACAGAACGAGTCAGAGCGGGAAACTTCTGGACTTTGCCGGGAATTCGGCAGGATCTCCATTTACGCCACGTAAACGGGTGGAGCGGGAGCAGATCTGAGGAACCGCCGATACGGTCTGGAAGTAGGAAGAGCATTGTGGGTCAATCTATTCACAGCTTGGAAAGAACACGGGAGGAAAGTTCAGAGAAGGTATTGATCACAGTGGAATTAATAAAATAGGGCAATTAAAAGTTTACACTGAAGGGAGAGAGAGAGAGAGAGACTGGAGGCTGGAAGCATGAGAAGGATCATTAATCAAATGGGTCTGCATTTGAAATGTTAGCTCATCTGTTCTCTCTGCAGATGTTGACTGACCTACTGAATGTTTCCAGCATTTTCTCTTTTTGCTTCATTAATCAAACAATGAGCTTTTTTCTTGAAGCGTAAGGGAGATGGTGAAAGAGCAAGCCTCAAAATGGGAGTAACACTAATATCACACTGTGTAATATTAGTAACAACAACAACTTGCATTTATATAGCGCCTTTCATGTATTAAAACATCCCGTGGAGCGATTATCAAACAAAATTTGACACTAAGCCACATAAGGAGATATTAGGACAGATGATCAAAAGTTTGGTCAAAGGGGTAGGTTTTAAGGAGCGTCTTAAAGGAGGAGAGAGAGAAAGAGAGGCGGAGAGATTTAGGGAGGGAATTCCAGAGCTTAGGGCCCAGGCAGCTGAAGGCATGGCCGCCAATGGTGGAGCGATGAAAATCAGGGATGCGCAAGAGGCCAGAACTGGAGGAGTGCGGAGATCTCAGAGAGTTGAAATGCTGGAGGAGGTTACAGAGATGGGCTGACTGGCCTCCTTCTGTGCTGTAAGATTCTATGATTCCATGACTGTCTAAAGATGCACCTTCATTTGAAGGGTTGAATGTGAGGGGCTGCTGAAAATTTTGCAAAAGGTCAGGATGCTTAGTCAAGCAGGACCCTTACTGCCGTGGATCAGTGGGAAGCACTCTGACCTCTGAGTCAGAAGGTCGTGGGTTCAAGTCCAACTCCAGAGACTTAAGCACATAATCCAGGATGACGCTCCCAGTGCAGTACCGAGGGAGGGCTGCACTGTCAGAGGTGCCGACTTTCGGATGAGACGTTAAACCGAGGCCCCATCTGCCCTCTCGGGTGGATGTAAAAGATCCCACGGCCACTGTTGTCCTGGGCCAATATTTATCCCTCACCCAACGTCATTAAAAACAGATTATCTGGTCATTATCACGGTGCTGTTTGTGGGATCTTGCTGTGCGCAGATTAGCTGCCGCGCTTCCTACAGTACATGAGTGGCCACACTTCAAAAGTACCTCATTGGCCATTAAGCGCTTTGGGACGTCCTGAGGTCGTGAAAGGTGCTATATAAATGCAAGTTCTTCCTTCCTTCCTTTCTTTACTGCGGCGGCATTCCCGACAACCAGGGTTACGATAATCAGGGCTGATTTTAAAAGTTTCCTATAGCTGGCATCTTCGACAACCGGCAGTAAATCTCCTCCTTACATATTTAATAGACCCCAGCAGCGAAATTGTGCAATTTTAATACCACAAGAAAAATGAGTGTCGACAGAGAGGAGAGTGATAAATGTCAGCCCACTAGCAAAGTGCAGGCTGAATTAAAAATTAAACATATATTTTGCGTTCCATATACCACAGACATTTCTTTTTAAATTAAAAACCAAGTTTTGTAATGGAATCATAGAATCATAGAATCTTACGGCACAGACGGAGGCCATTCGGCCCATCGTGTCTGTACCGACTCTTTGAAAGAGCTATCCAATTAGTCCCACTCCCCCTGCTCTTTCCCCAGAGCCCTGCAATTTTTCCTCTTCAAATATTTATCCAATTCCTTTTTGAAAGTTATTATTGAATCTGCTTCCACCGCCCTTTCAGGCAGCGCATTCCAGATCAGAACAACTCGCTGCGTAAAAAAAATTCTCCTCCTCTCCCCTCTGGTTTTTTTGCCAATCACCTTAAATCTGTGTCCTCTGGTTACCGACCCTCCTGCCACTGGAAACAGTTTCTCCCCATCTACGCTATCAAAACCCCTCATAATTTTGAACACCTCGATTAAATCTCCCCTTAACCTTCTCTGCTCTAAGGAGAACAATCCCAGCTTCTCCAGTCTATCCACATAACTGAAGTCCCTCATCCCTGGGACCATTCTGGTAAATCTCCTCCGCACCCTCTCCAAGGCCTCGACATCCTTCCTAAAGAGCGGTGCCCAGAATTGGACACAATACTCCAGCTGGGGCCTAACCAGTGATTTATAAAATGGATTTCACAGGGGAATAGAAATTTGCCAAAAGATAGAGGGCCTGAAAATCCACAGGCGGTGCATCTGGTGGTTAAGCCTGATTGCGCTCACCGACGCCTCCAGTGCTGACCCTCCACTGCTGTCCCTCCAGTGCTGTCCCCTCAGTGCTGTCCCCCCAGTGCTGACCCTCCACTGCTGGCCCTCCAGTGCTGTCCCCTCAGTGCTGTCCCCCCAGTGCTGACCCTCCACTTCTGGCCCCCCAGTGCTGTCCCCTTAGTGCTGGCTCCCCCAGTGCTGGCCCCCCCAGCGCTGACCCCCCCAGCGCTGACCCTGCCGGACTGCACTGGATCAGTGGGAGTTTACCTTATTGCATGGGGCTAGCATGTACCTAAATCACTAGAGTCGTATCTTGCGCCCCCCGCCCCCACAACTGCACACTGCCCAGAAACTCTGGCACTGACCTACCATCAAGGGGCTGAGATTTTTCCAGACCCCCACCACGTACCCCAGAAAAGTCTCATGGCAACACCTCAAGCCCCCTCTCCCCCTCCACACACTCTACCAAAAGGGTCAATGCTAATTTTTTTAAAAAAATACTCTCATCTTCAGGGGTCCAGCCCATTTCTTTCACCTGGACCCCTGAACTGGACCTCACCCAATGAGAACCAATCATCTGACCGGCCTCAGCCATTCGACAGGTCCTGACTCCGAGCCCCACCCCATCCCATGTCAGTGGTCTTGTACGGGAGGCGGTCGAAGGCTCCACCCTTTATAAGGCCCAAGTCCGGTTCGGGCCCTGGTGTATCCAGGTCCTGGCCTATTCCTGAGCCGTTCCACCAGAGATACAGTGGGATTCCAGTGGGACAACTGAGGAAACTCAGCCCTAGAGAAGGCTTGTATCTAAACTGACGAACAGCATCTCCCTAAAAGACCCAATGTCCAAGCTCACAACCTCTTGGAATGAATTACACAGAATGTACAGCACAGAAACAGGCCATTCGGCCCAACCAGCCCATGCCGGTGTTTATGCTCCACACGGGCCTCCTCCCTCCCTACTTCATCTCACCCCATCAGCATATCCTTCTATTCCTTTCTCCCTCGTGTGTTTATCTAGCTTTCCCATCTATGCTATTCGCCTCAATCACTCCATGTGGCAGCAATGTTCGCCATATTCTATGGAAACAGAAACTTCAGAGTTACATTTAAACACTTCTTTGATTTGTTGGCTTGACACTAAGGTGATGGAGATGAATCTGAGGACTGATTGTAGGAGATTGAGAGAAACTTTACCCTTCAGGACCACAGATTGAGAAATTGCAATATGTGCTACTCGGGAATTTTCATAAAATCAGCCCTTTGGTCTAAAACCAGCCAACAGGAGCTGCCTGCAGTAGGTCAGACTCTGTAATACTCAGAGAATAACAAATCCTAGTGCTGTAGCACTCATTATAGCTGTACAGCACCACAGGAAAATACTTAACCCACTTAAAATAAATGGGTTAAACACAGGCACAACTACAATCTTCAAAGGTCGACAAAGTCTTGACCAACATTTATCACAAGCTGGCTCACTGGGTCCGTTTAATGCCCTCCTCATTGGCTGCTTTTAAAGTTCCCCTCATTGCCTGTGTTTAAACATCGTTCCTTCAGTTCTGGCCTCTTGCACATCCCCCACTCCCTTTGCCCCACCATTGGCGGCCGTGCCTTCAGCTCTAAGCTCTGGAATTCCCTCCCTAACCCTCCCCGCCTCTCGTCCTCTCTCTCTCCTCCTTTAAGACCCTCCTTAGAACCTCCCTCTTTGACCAAACTTTTGGTCACCTGTCCTAATATCTCCTTATGCGGCTCGGTGTCAAATTTTGTCTGATAATCGCTCCTGTGAAGCGCCTTGGGATGTTTTACTACGTTTAAGGTACTATGTAAATGCAAGTTGTTGTTATGACACAATTTCCTCGGTGCTGATGCACTTTTGACAATACTTCTGCTGGTAGCCTGAAAACTTACAAACTATCTGGGTGTGTCAGCTTGGTTCCTCAATCCCAGTCCAATACTCAAGCACACAATCTGGGCTGACACTTCTTTGCAGAACCGAGGTGGGTATTGCACTCGCAGAGGTGCTATCTTTCAGGTAAACAGCTGTCTGCAAACATTCCCATGGCACTAAGAGCAGTGAGTTCATCCAGTGTCCGGGCCAATATTCCTCCCTCAACCAACAACAGCCAAAGGCGGATTAATTGGTCATTTACCTCATTTGCTGTTTTTGAGTCCTTGCTGCCTGTAAATTGCTCTGCATACCAACACTTCAAAGGCGCTGGCTGCAAAGAGATATCCTGAGGATGTGATCAATGCAAGTTAAATTGAATTTGATGAGTGCACTGGCTGCAGGAAGTACTTCCTGTTTCTCGCATCTATGGTGTGGCGTGAGACGTCCGTCTTACCCAGAGCTTTTACACAAAGCGTTTGACTGTTCCAAAGAGCTGCTTGACTCTTCACCCTCTCGGTGCTCGTCAGAAATTCAACCTCTGGGTCTTCACCGAATGACATTCCGTCTTTCAGTAGCACGTAGATTTCAGTGGGACTCTGCACGTTAAGGAAAGTGAATGGGTTACAAGTCACTGACTGAACATTAGGAGATATTTAAATTCATTCTGACATGACGATTGGTTTGGCTAAAGGATGACAAACTAAGAGATCATAGATATCAAACTACCGGGCCAAAGCACTCTGGGAACATAGGAACAGGAGGAGGCCATTCAGCCCCTCGAGCCTGTTCCGCCATTCAATTAGATCATGGCTGATCTGTATCGCTACTCCATCTACCCTCCTTGGTTCCGTAACCCTTAATACCCTTACCCAACAAAAATCGATCAATCTCAGTTTTGACATTTTCAATTGACCCCCAGCCTGAATGGCTTTTTGGGGGAGAGAGTTCCAGATTTCCACTCCCCTTTGTGTGAAGAAGTGCTTCCTGACATCACCCTGAATGGCCTAGCTCTAATTTTAAGGTTATGCCCCCTTGTTCTGGGCTCTCCCACCAGAGGAAATAGTTTCTCTCTATCGACCCTATCAACTCCTTTAATCATCTTAAACCCCTCAATTAGGTCATCCCTTAATCATCTATATTCAAGGGAATACAATCCTAGTCTATACAACCTGTCCTCATAATTTAACCCTTTTAGCCCCGGTATCATTCTGGTGAATCTGCACTGCACCCCCTCCAAGGCCAATATATCCTTCCTGAGGTGCGGTGCCCAGAACTGAACGCAGTATCTCCAGATGTGGTCTGACCAGCGCTCTGTACACGGGGATTCCATGACCCAGTGCTCCCAGGCACAAAACGCAGGTCAGAAGATCAGTGGCCACGGCCCAGAGTGAGGTTGCCAACCCGGAGTCTCCAGGAAGTAAAGATTAATCTCTCGGACACAGCTGTGAGCAAAACCCAGGAGAAAAATCATAGAGGCAATAAAAAAAATTGTGTTTCTTCTCATTGTCTTTGAACATGTGTGTTTATTGGTTATAAAAATATTGGAGGTGGGAAAAGAGGCTGTTTGACTGACAGTCAAGAATCATCCAATCAGGCAACAAAGAATCTGTTTGCTTCCCAATTGGCCGTGGGAAGGCGGAGCACCACGAGGATTGAATTGTCAGGGGACCAATGGCGGGAAACGTAGGGTCAGGGCAGATGGAGGCAGTTGGTCATGTGATGAAATCTCCAGGAATATGACCAACCAGAGTTGGCAACACTGAGCCAGAGTCTAACCGACAGGAGGTCCCTTCAAGCGTTGTTCCTCGTTGGGAGTGTCGCACCGAATAATCACCGCTATCGGGAGCTCAGGTGTGTGAAGCACGGGGCCTTTACGAATCATTAAATCCAAACTAGCTGAAGACTCAAATTAACCCCACCTCACTTTATAACGCCCACACAGCACTTTCCCAAATAAGGTCAGGAACTTGCTGTGTCAGGGACTGTCGGGAACAATCTCCAGCTGTTTACTCTAACAGGCAACTTATTGAAACCTAAAGATATGAATCAAACATTCCAGGCTACATTATTCAGTCCTGCGCAGCTCCGTTATATCTCCATGGTTCAAACAGGACAGCAATTGCATCACCTTCATTGGAGTATTAGGCCCCTGTATTGCTGGGACCATGGCAGTATCAGGGTAACTTTACCAGACTGAGCTCCCAGCACAAAGCCTCGCTTGTAACAGGCTCCCGTCAGAATATCGGGGATGTAATGTGATTACTGTATCTGTCTTATCTCCACTGTCGCACTCACCACCAGCGGGCCCCTAGGCGAGGACCAGAATGCGCCCCATATTATCATCTCAAGCCCTCAACGTACTATTTCCTTGTGACACACTGCCAAGAGTCTAGTTTAAACACCTCAATCACTCTGGCTCGCAGCCAGAGGCCATGCTCTAAGGGAGTGCAGGCCAGAGAATCGGCTCCGGCCCTATCTCCAACCAGAGCGTCTATTGACACCACTGTGTCAGCCAGTGAGTTGGAGATGGAGTGGAATTTATGGCAGGACTCGCAGCAAACAGTCTATTTTACAGTAAACAAAGCCTATTTACTCAGCAAATTGTCTACAGAGTCTATTTTTAAAAAGTCTCTATGAACTACAGCAAACAGAACTCATGACTTAAACCACAGCAACTTCTCCCGATAAAAGCAGGATTATTTCTCTAGCAAAATGCAATGAGTGGAGGATAGTTACATAATACAAAATATGTGCATAAAATAAATCCCAGTCACTTACAGCAGTGCGGTCTCCAGGTGTGATAGATGGGGAAATTACCCAATCATCTCCATTCTGACCGGGAATAGTGGTGTCATTATATCCAGCCCTCTCCGACCCACAGTCCCTTCAAGTGTGCGGGATGGGTGAATTTAATCGTGTATAATATCCTGCGTTTATTCTTCAGGGCAAAATAGTTGCTAAAGGAGTAATTCCATATTATGGCATTCCCAGTTGGAAGAGGAGAGAACATCTCAGGATGCAGCCCAGGATTGTCCGACTTTTAAAATCGATGGATGGAAAATCTCGGGCTGCGTCTCTGCAATTTCCTGTGACAAGTTCCTTTTCCGTTCCCCTCCCCGAATGGAGCCCCAGGCTCGGCAATCATCCTTTAAATGTAAATTATATCTTATCAATTCTTTTCCCATTACTGGCTAATGTGGATCAGAAATTCCATAGAGAATGTTGGATAGCCAGAGTGACAATGAGGCAATACTCCAATCAAGAAACCTAGCTTCCCTCAGGGATTGAGCTAATTAACTGGTCTGATGACCAAATGTTTGGGATTTTGACTGGTTAATTCATACAGCACAGAAGGAGGCCATTTGGCCCATCGTGCCTGTGCTGGCTCTTTGGAAGAGCTATCCAATTAGTCCCACTCCCCCGTGCTTTTTCCCCATAGCCCTGCAAATTTTTCCTTTTCAAGTATTTATCCAATTCCCTTTTGAAAGTTATTATTGAATCTGCTTCCACCGCCTTTTCAGGCAGCGCATTCCAGATCATCACAACTCGCTGCGTAAAAAAAATTCTCCTCATCTCCCCCTTTGGATTTTTTGTCAATTACCTTAAATCTGTGTCCTCTGGTTAACGACCCTCCTGCCAGTTCCTCCTTATTTACACTATCAAAACCCCTTCATGATTTTGAACACCTCTATTAAATCTCCCCTTAACCTTCTCTGCTCTAAGGAGAACAATCCCAGCTTCTCCAGTCTCTTCACGTAACTGAACTCCCTCATCCCTGGTATCATCCTGGTAAATCTCCTCTGCACCCTCTCCAAGGCCTTGACATCCTTCCTAAAGTGCGGTGCCCAGAATTGGGCACAATACTCCAGCTGGGGTCTGACCAGTGATTTATAGAGGAATAAAATTGTAAAGCACAGATGGCGTACTGTAATATTCTATGTTTAAATTGGCTGAGATTCACTTCATATAATATACAAGACAAAAATACTTACTTTACACTGTATGCGATTTGGTATCACCTGTACAGGTAAACGGACAGCACTGGATACAGCAGGTGCTCCAACTGGATCTTCTCTTGGACCCACCTGTTGCTGTAACTCACCGACACCATACTCAATTAACGAATCTAAATTTAAAAAGAAAGAAGGAATCCTATCAGTACTGACACACAGAGCCTCCCGTATGGAAACTTAATGCTGAATTAACCAAGACTCTACTGCGGGCAGGGATTCTCGCTTGATGGGAGTGCCGATGGGAGAATCAGGAATGGAGATCGGAGCACCTGAGCGGATAATTTGGGAGCGCCGCGAATCGGAGACCACTGACCCCCACGCCCAGCTCCTCGAGCTGTGCTCCCATTGGCCGAGGTCCACGGCGGGAGCAGTCTTGCTAAAGTTATCCTACAGTTTTGTTGAAATCTGAGGAACGTTGTGTTTCCATCATTATTTTCATAATAATGACAATTACTTTCTTTCCGTTTAAGTAACGTTCCGCTGAGATTCTCACACTCTGCCCTGAGAACTGACAAAGAGCCCCTCTGCGTAACAATCCAGCGCACGTTCTTCAACACTTCTCTTCACCCTGAACTGAGGAACATTCACACAACTTCTACCTCAATGACATTCTGGCCATGCAAACTCAGAAGCTGCTTTTAAAGCGCTCGGCAGACCAAAATCCCAAAGGCCGTAAAGACCATCAATTTAATGCCAAACATAATCCGTGCTTTCTGTTAATTTCTCAGCCAGGTGATCAGCCCACGGTGCTTTTCGTTACAGAAGGTTCCCTGACTCTACCACTCGTACGAGGAGCTCCCCTAATGGCCTGAGCAGAGCTGGTGGAAGGCGACTGTTCCTCGTGTCTGGTCCCTCGAGGCCGGTGACTTCTTGGGTGCTCGAGCCTGTGAGGTCCCAGCTGCAGACTGCGATGACTGGGTCACTGCCAGGGCCAGTCTGACCCTCGTGGTGGGTATTGATTGGGGGAGGGCGGGGCGGGGGGGAGGAGGGAGGAAAATGTGCAGATGTGCTGAGGTTCGAAGAGAAGCCAGCGCGTACCCCTCCCATCGCACCACTGCCCCTCCCTTGGGGCTGGGGCTCCTCACTTCCAGTCAGCTGTAGGAGAGCAGGCTTCAGAAGGTGACTGGACGCTGTACATTCAATCCACCAATCTCTCCATTGTGCAGCCCCTAGACAGCCCCTGAATGGCAGTCATTTGAGTTTCCACTGAAGCTGCAAGTGATGCTTGCACGGACTCCTGCTGCCAGGGATTTACTGCAGGGTCCCTGGAGGTGACCACACTACGCAGGGTGGCGATGCCATGCGAGATAACACCACATGGGCTGGGTGCGGATTCCTCCACACTCTCAACCATACTGGTGAGACTCCAGGGCATGCCTTCCAACACCTGGCACAGCTGTCCGCGCGGAGCCAGCAGTTTCCTTCTCATGGCCGGGACCTGGAAGTCCTCATCTGTGTCATCCTCAGCTGAGGTCGGAGATAGCCTCATCCTCCAGCAAGACCTCCCCTGTGCTGTCTCTGCCCACTGGTCCTGGGTCTCCTCCCATGTGCAGATCCTTCTAGTTCACTATCTAACCCGCTCGGACTGCCAACATCTGAGCTGGTGTCTAGGGGAGAGCTGGAGTACCTGACAGTACATCTTCAGAGGGACTGTCCTCCTCCGAGGTCTGGTCTTCCGCAGGTGCCTCTAGCTGTTCAGAAGCCCCTAGAAGGAAGCGAGAAGGGAGAAGAGTTAGGATGACGGAGGGATGCTGCACACGATCGGGTAACACAACAACTACAACCGCTCACTATAGTGAATCTTCACTCTACCCTCTCCATGGTTTTAATATTCAGCTGTGTCTCAGTGGGCCGCACTCTCACCTCTGAATTATGAAGTGGAGATGCCGGGGATGGACTGGGGTTGACAATTGTAAACAATTTTACAACACCAAGTTATAGTCCAGCAATTTTATTTTAAAGTTCACAAGCTTTCGGAGGCTTCCTCCTTCCTCCTGGGATTCACCTGACATTCACCTGAGGAAGGAGGAAGCCTCCGAAAGCTTGTGAATTTTAAAATAAAATTGTTGGACTATAACTTGGTGTTGTAAAATTGTTTACAATTCTGAATTATGAAGGTTGTGGGTTCGAGCCCCACTCCAGGGACTTGAGCACAAAATCTAGGCCAACACTCCCAGTGCAGTACTGAGGGAGTGCTGCACTGTTGGAGGTGCCATTTTTTTGATGAAACATTAAACCGAAGCTCCGTCTGCCCTCTCAGGCGGACGTAAAAAATCCCACGGCCACTATTTTGAAGAAGTGCAGGGGAGTTCTCCCCAGTGTCCTGGGCCAATATTTATCCCTCAACCAACAACACAAAAAACAGATGATCTGGTGATTATCACATTGCTGTTTGTGGGATCTTGCTGTGTGCAAATTGGTTGCTGCATTTCCTACATTACAACAGTGACCACACTTTTAAAGTACTTAATTGGCTGTAATGTCCTTTGGGATGTCCTGAGGTCATGAAAGGCAGTTTATAAATGCATGTTCTTTCTTTCTTTAGGCAGGTCAGTGTTGTGGTCGCTCAACTTGACTACAATAACAATTAATGGGTTGGATCAGAATGGTGTCTCAGGGAGGTTGGTCATTCATATATTAATTACGTTGCTCATCTACAGACAAAATACAAGCTTTTCTCATGTACTGAGAGGACAGCCACTCTCGGAGAGAACATTCTTCTGTACATGCGTTCAATGTTTTCTGTAAAGAATTGTTACATCGTGGAAATTGAAAGCATTTGTTTGTTTGAATTACGAATCGGGCTGATGCCCTTTTCCTCCATCTCTACTGATGCCTGGTTCCAGTTTAATTGACACTGTTTTCCTGTAGTCCCGGGATGTGCCAGTGTTTGTAGAAACCATGGCAGAGCAGAGAAAGGAAATGGATCCAGGTCCATGAATACATGATAACCCAGAGAGTCTGTTAGCAGAGTTCATTACTATTAATGTGTATGTGACAACTGGGCTATTGATACTCCAGCTATTCGTGTACATGGGTTTGTGACAAGGTTCTATTGAATCACACGGAGGTTGGCATGGATACCTGATGATGCCTACAGTCAAGACAACAGGGTTTTTTTTAAGTATTTATTTTTGTGCTTGTCAAGGTAAGAGATGTCAGGGAACACACAGGAGCAGGAGGAGGCCAATCAACCCCTCGAGCCTGTTCCACCATTCAATTAGATCATGGCTGATCTGTATCTTAACTCCATCTACCCGCCTTGATTCCGTAACCCTTAATCACCTAACCCAACAAAAATCCATCAATCTCAGTTTTGAACTTTTCATTTGACCCCCAGCCCCAACACCTTTTTGGGGGGAGAGAGTTCCAGATTTCCACTCCCCTTTGTGTGAAGAAATGCTTCCTGACATCACCCCTGAACGGCCTAGCTCTAATTTTAAGGTTATGCCCCCTTGTTCTATATAATTCTATGATTACCTACAGGAAAATAGGAAGGGGAGGGAGGAGTACGATTGCATGCCTGATTTTTCTTCTATTTCAACGAACGGATGGTAAATCGAATAGGCTCCGTTACGTACATGAGATCCTCTCCGCCCAATAACCCTCCATGTGTTCCACTGAAACGATCCTTTACGCTAAAGCACACACAGAGGAAAATCTTGCCCAACTGTGCTGGCTCACAGGAACCATCCAGTCCCCAAGGTGGGACAACCTGGAAATCTCTGTCTCCATCTGAGACATTTGACCAGAAACGAGAGTATCACAGAATCCTTTTCCTGAACCCAATGAAATCCCTCGGCAATGTGGACATGGTAATGGGTGCTCACTGGAGCTCCTCATTGCCCCCATCGGTGTTGCCTCGATAACATTAGGAAACTTCTCTTGGACCAATTTCTCTGGGTGCCTTTAAATACTTTTCTTGCCTCCTACACTCCATCTGTAACATAACCCAAAGCTCGTGTCTTTCAATCACAAAAGCTTTGTTCTACTTATTTTTTTAATAAGTTGTTTATTACTCCAGATATTGTATGAACAAAAACGAGGAAGAATAGAATCGGAATTATCTTTTACACTGATATACTTCCTCATTTTCAAATTTCTAGGCAAATATTGTGTGTGGATTACAGGCTCCAAGGCCAGGTCAGGTGTGAAAAGTTCAACCAAACAACTCATGCACAAATTAGAATTGCGTTGCCTCAAAAAACGATCATGAGAAAGAAAGAAAGACTTGCATTTATATAGCGCCTTTCACAACCTCAGGACGTCTGAAAGATAACAATTGGAAACAAGAAAGTTCCCATAAGTTCATTTATATGTTGCATTGTTTCACAGATCCATTCAACAGAACCTCCTTTTAAACAAAAAAATATAGAAACATAGAAAATAGGAGCAAGAGTAGGCCATTCGGCCCTTCGGGCCTGCTCCGCCATTCAAAATGATCATGGCTGATCATCTAACTCAGTACCCTGTTCCTGCTTTTTCCCCATATCCCTTGATCCCTTCAGCATTAAGAAATATATCTATCTCCTTCTTGAACACATCTAATGACTTGGCCTCCACTGCCTTCTGTGGTAGAGAATTCCACAGGTTCACCACCCTCTGAGTGAAGAAATATCTCCTCGTCTTGGCTCTAAATGGCATACCCTGTATCCTGAGACTGTGACCCCTGGTTCTGGACTCCCCAGCCATCGGGAACATCCTCCCTGCATCTAGTCTGTCTAGTCCTGTTAGAATTTTATATGTTTCGATGAGATCACCTCTCATTCTTCTAAACTCTAGTGAATATAGGCCTAGTCGACCCAATCTCTCCTTTTACGACAGACCTGCCACCCCAGAAATCAGTCTGGTAAACCTTTGTTGCACTCCCTCCATGGCAAGGACATCCTTCCTCAGATAAGGAGACCAAAACTGCACACAATACTCCAGGTGTGGTCTCACTAAGGCCCTGTATAACTGCAGTAAGACATCCCTGCTCCTGTACTCAAATCCTCTTGTAATGAAGGCCAACATACTATTCGCCTTCCTAACTGCTTGCTGCACCTGAATGCTCGCTTTCAGCGACTGGTGTACAAGGACACCCAGGTCTCGTTGCACCTCCCCTTTTCCCAATCTATCACCATTCAGATAATAATCTGCCTTTCTGTTTTTACAACCAAAGTGGATAACCTCACATTTATCCACATTATACTGCATCTGCCATGTTCTTGCCCACTCATCCAACTTGTCTAAATCACATTGGAGCCTCTTTGCATCCTCCTCACAGCTAACATTCCACCCCAGCTTTGTGTCGTCTGCAAACTTGGAAATGTTACATTTAGTTCCCTGATCCAAATCATTGATATATATTGTGAATAGCTGGGGCCCAAGCACTGATCCCTGCGGTACCCCACTAGTCACTGCCTGCTACCCGGAAAAAGACCCGTTTATTCCTACTCTCTGTTTCCTGTCTGTCAACCAATTCTCAATCCATTCCAGTATATTCCCCCCAATCCCATGTGCATTAATTTTGCACACTAACCTCTTGTGTGGGACCTTATCAAAAGCCTTCTGAAAATCCAAATACACCACATCCACTGGTTCTCCCCTATCTATTCTACTAGTTACATTCTCAAAAAACTCCAGTAGATTTGTTAAGCATGATTTCCTTTTCATAAACCCATGCTGCCTTTGTCCAATCCCGTTAATGCCCTCCAAGTGTTCTGTTATCACATCTTTTATAATAGACTCTAGCATTTTCCCCACTATTGATGTTAGGCTAACTGGTCTGTAATTCCCTGTTTTTTCTCTCCCTCCTTTTTTAAATAGTGGGGTTACATTTGCCACCCTCCAATCTGTCGGAACTGTTCCAGAGTCTATAGAATTTTGGAACATGATCACCAAAGCATCCACTATTTCCAGGGCCACTTCCTTTAGTACTCTGGGATGTGGATTATCAGGCCCTGGGGATTTGTCAGCCTTTAGCCCCATTAATTTCCCTAGCACTATTTTTTTACTAATACTGGTTTCCTTCAGTTCCTCCCTCTCACTAGACCCTTGGTTCCCTAACATTTCTGGGAGGTTATTTGTGTCCTCATTTGTGAAGACAGAACCAAAGTATGTGTTTAATTATTCTGCCATTTCTTTGTTCCCCATTATAATTTCTCCCATTTCTGACTGTAAGGGACCTACATTTGTCTTCACTAATCTTTTTCTCTTGACATATTTATAGAAGCTTTTACAGTGAGTTTTTATGTTCCCTGCTAGTTTACTCTCATACTCTATTTTTCCCCTCTTAATCAATCTCTTTGTCCTCCTTTGCTGAATTCTAAACTGTTCCCAATCCTCAGGCTTGCCGCTTTTTCCAGCAATTTTATATGTCTCCTCTTTGGATCTAATACTATCCCTAATTTCTTTTGTAAGCCACGGTTGAGCCACCTTTCCTGTTTTATTTTAGCGCCAGACAGGAATGAATGATTGTTAGTCTAGGATTGCCTGTTCCTCAACGTATTGGTCTAGAAAACCATCACGTACACACTCCAGGAATTCCTCCCCCACAGTATTATTGCTCATTTGGTTTGACCAATCTATATGTAAATTAAAATCTCCCATGATTATAGTTGTATCCTTCTTGCGTGCGTCTCTAATTTCCTGTTTAATGCCCTCCTCTACATCTCCACTACTGTTTGGGGGCCTATAGACAACCCCCACCAACGTTTTCTGCCCCTTGGTGTTTCTTAGCTCCACCCATACAGATTCCACATCGTGATTTTCCGAGCCAATATCCTTCCTCACTATTGCATTAATTTCCTCCTTTACTAACAACGCTACCCCACCTCCTTTCCCTTTTTGCCTGTCCTTCCTAAATATTGAATACCCCTGGATGTTCAGTTCCCATCCTTGGTCACCCTGCAGCCATGTCTCCGTAATCGCAACTATATCATACCCGTTAATATCTATCTGCGCTGTTAAATCATCTAGCAAATTGCGAATGCTCCGTGCATTAAGACACAATGCCTTTAGACTTGTCTTTTTAAGATTGCTAGTCATCTTAGTTTTATTTTGCACTATGGCCCTATTTGTTTTTCGTCCTTGTTTTCTCTGCCTTCCACTATTGCTTCTTCCCTTTCTGTCTTTTGTTTCTACGTTTGTTTTCCCCTCCTCTGTCTCCCTGCTCAGGTTCCCATCCCCCTGCCATTCTAGTTTAAACCTTCCCCAACAGCACTAGCAAACACCCCCGCGAGGACATCGGTCCCGGTCCTGCTCGGGTGTAACCCGTCCCGCTTGTACAGGTCCCACCTTCCCCAGAACCGGTCCCAATGTCCCAGGAAGCTAAATCCCTCCCTCCTACACCATCCCTGCAGCCACGCATTCATCCGGTCTATTCTCCTGTTCCTATACTCACTAGCACGTGGCACTGGTAGTAATCCTGAGATCACTACCTTTGAAGTCCTGCTTTTTAATTTATCTCCTAACTCCTTAAATTCACCTTGCTGGACCTCATCCCTTTTTTTACCTATGTCATTGGTACCGATATGGACCACGACTACTGGCTGTTCACCCTCCCCCTCCAGAATGCCCAGCAGCCGCTCTGTGACATCCTTGACTCTAGCACCAGGGAGGCAACATACCATTCTGGAGTCATGTTTGCGGCCGCAGAAATGCCTATCTGTTCCCCTTACAATTGAAGCCCCTATCACTATAGCCCTGCCACTCTTATTCCTCCCCTCCTGTGCAGCAGAGCCACCCGTGGTGCCACGAACTTGGCTCTTGCTGCTTTCCCCTGATAAGCCATCTCCCCCAACAATATCCAAAACAGTATATCTGTTTGAGAGGGAGATGGCCCCAGGGGACTCCTGCTCTACCTGCCTAGTCCTTTTACTCTGCCTGGCGGTCACCCATTTCCTTTCTGCCTGCGTAATCTTTACCTGCGGTGTGACCACCTCACTGAACGTGCTATCCACGATAGTCTCAGCATCACGGATGCTCCACAGTGATTAGGTGATTTTAATACAATCACCTCATCTCTAAATCCAAACCTGAAGTTAATAAGCTTTTTTGTGTACTGCATCCACAGGAATCAATAATTCTCACATTCCCATCCGTCCCACTTTGACCCATCACAGCTGGAAATCAGCCAATTCCTTGTCCAGATGCCCATCTCAAGATACCACTGGGAATCAGTAATTATAAGCGAGTAATCGATGAGAATCAGGACAGCATGCACAGGCTGCTGAAAATAGAGGCCCCTTTTGAAAAGTTAATTAAAGGCACCTTCTTTAAATCATGATTCGATTTGCCTCCTCTGATTACTTGCAAACTATTTGGTGATCTGTTGGCCCAAAGTGTAGGATTTGTGTTTTCATTTAGTTTGTAGTCACTCCAGATATTCACTGGACTACAATTTTGTTATTGAATGATGTACTTTAGATTATTAAAAAGGAATGATAAAATATAAACCAAACTATAAACCGGGTAAGTGGCAGAGAAATGGAATTACAGCATTGTAATTCAGATGGGCTGAATGGGCTCTTTCTGTAGATTCCATGTTGGTAAAATTCAATTTTGCTGGTTGGACTTCAAGGGAATGTAAAATCAGGCAGGCTATATAACAGGCAGCTGGTCCACTCCCACATTATAACCCCCTTGTGTTTGGGAATTGTTGTATTGGTCCTTGAGAAGTTATTGTGTACTGTTGCAGTCAGCATATTACAGCAAATATACTCAGGCATTGGAGACAGCACAGAAATGAACAACCAAATTATTACCTAGTTTAAAAGCAACTGAGGTTTGAGGAGAGATTGAAGAGCCTGGGGTTGTTTACTGTGGAGACGCGAAGGCTCTGGGGAAATATTATTCAATTATTTACGAACCTTAAGGGAATGATAAATTGAACCCTGATAATATGATCAAGATTGCTATAAACTCTGGAACCAGGAGACACAGCCTCAAGCTTAGAACAAGGAAAGCAGACAGAGAGTTTAGATTTAACTATTTCGAAGAGTGGCAGGGGTCTTCTCCCTTGTGTCCTGGGCCAATATTTATCCCTCAACCAACATCACTAAAAAAACAGATTATCTGGTCATTATCACATTGCTGTTCGTGGGATCTTGCTGTGCACTGATTGGCTGCTGCGATTCCTACATCACAACAGTGACTACACTTCAAAAGTACTTCATTGGCTGTAAAGTACTTTGGGACGTCCTGAGGTGGTGCAAGGCGCTATATAAATGCAAGTCTCTCTTTTCTTTTACTTTATAGAGAGGTACTGAAGGTGTGGAATGAGGTGGGGGGGGGAAGTGGAGAGAGGTAGTGTAGAAAAGTTTAGGGAATAATGAGATATTTGAGGGAGGGGCGATTGATGGATACTCTAGAGTTTGAGACTGACCTGCATGGACTGCGCGTCTTTTCCAGTTTTATACGTTCCTATCTTTGCATCTTCCTCTGTTCCATGTAGCATTGCCCTGTTCTGAAATTAGTCAAGTAATTTCAGCGAATGAAGAAAAAGATCACTGTCCATCCAGGTGTTAGAGGTACTTAAATCCGCTGATAGGAACAAGAGGAGTCCTTTCAATCAGCTGACATACTGGGATGTGTTTCCATAGCAGCAGGAAATTTCTAGCCTTTAGATCCTATGAATGATTAACAACTCTATTTAATCATGAAAGGAACCTTTTTGATTTCCTTTCACCTGTTTGAACTTCAAAGGGGATGGCTGTTATTTCCTCACTCCAGCCAGCAATAACAACAACAACTACTTGCATTTATATAGCGCCTTTAACGTAGTAAAACGCCCCAAGGCGCTTCACAGGAGTGATTATCAGACAGAAATTTGACAACGATCCATATAAAGAGATATTAGGACAGGCGAGCAGAAGCTTGGTCAAAGAGGTAGATTTTAAACTGCGTCTTAAAGGAGGAGAGAGAGGTAGAGAGACGGAGAGGTTTAGAGAGGGAATTCCAGAGCTTAGGGCCTAGGCAGCTCAAGGCACGGCCGCCAATGGTGGATCAAAGGAAGTGGGGGTTGCACAAGGGGCCAGAATTGGAGGAGCGCAGAGATCTCGGAGGGTTGTAGGGCTGGAGGAGGTTAGAGAGAGAGGGAGGGGCGAGGCCATGGAGGGATTTGATCACAACAATAAGAATTTTAAAATTGAGGCATTGGTGAACAAGGAGCCGATGTAGGTCGACAAGCACAGGGGTGATAGGTGAACGGGACTTGGTGCGAGTTAGGATATGGGCAGCAGAGTTTTGGATGAGCTCAAGGTTATGGAAGGTGGAAGATGGGAGGCCGGCCAGCAGAGCATTGGAATTATTGAAAGAAAGAACTTGCATTTATATAGTGCCTTTCACAACCTCAGGAAGTCCCAAAGCGTTTTACAGTCAATGAAATACTTTTGAAGTGTAGTCACTGTTATAATGTAGGAAACGCGGCTACTAATTTGCACATAGCAAGATCCCACAAACAACAATGAGATAATGACCAGATAATCTTATAGTGATGTTGATTGAGGGATAAATATTGGCCAGGACACTGGGAGAACTCCCCTGCTCTTCTTCGAAATAGTGTCATGGGATCTTTTACGTCCACCTGAGGGGGCAGACAGGTCTCATTTCATGTTTATTTCTGGAGTTCTTTCATTTTCATTTTCAATTGACCATGTCTCGAAGGACAAACAGCTCCTCTGTGTTCTGACGAAAGGTCTTCGACCTGAAACATTATCTCTATTTTGTTCGCCACAGATGCTGCCTGACTCGCTGAGTATTTCCAGCATTTTCTGTTTTTACCTCTGTATTTAGTTCTCTGCCCACTTGGCTGGTGCACTAATTATGCAAATCCCACACACAGTACAGACTCCAACCAGCCCATAATGTTGGCTCAACTGAGATGTAGAACAGACTGCAACCCACCGAAGGCAGATTTGAAAACACCATGCAATCCAGCCATATGACTACATGTTTTACTTAAAATAGACTTCCAATAGATAATTCCACATCTCACTGATGCCTTAAAAGTCTTTCCCTTAGTGTAAAGGTAAGGCAGTCCCATGATAAAATGTCATCCACATGTGTACGTAACTCATTATTAAACCTATTCCCTTTAACAGATCGTGTAGAATCTTACCAATCATAGACTGTACCCAATTCAGACAATCTCCTGAGAGAGTTAAGTACCATCAGACAGAACCTCCAACAAAATAAAGTTCCATCAAACTTCTCCCCACCAAATCATAAAGTTGAGGGGGTTCCATCATCCTGATACCTGTATGAAAGTGCCTACGAGTCACACGCCACCCAAACCTCACACACAGTCAGTGCTCAGAAAGATCCCAAACCAACTTTTTGTGCCTTCTGCCATTAATTTTCCACAATTCAATAGAGAACTTGATTACCTAAAAATAAATTCTCCTGGACTCCAAAAGGCAATCAATTGAAACTCCAGGATAGTGTTCAAAATTATGAGGGGTTTTGATAGAGTAAATAAGGAGAAATTGTTTCCAGTGGCAGGAGGGTCGGTAACCAGAGGACACGGATTTAAGGTAATCGGCAAAAGAACCAGAGGGGAGATGAGGAGAATTTTTTTTAGGCAGTGAGTTGTTCTGATCTGGAATGCGCTGCCTGAAAGGGCGGTGGAAGCAGATTCAATAATAACTTTCAAAAAGGGAATTGGATAAATACTTGAAAGGGAGAAAATTTGCAGGGCTATGGGGAAAGAGCAGGGGGATGGGACTAATTGGATAGCTCTTTCAAAGAGCTGGCACAGGCACGATGGGCCAAATGGTCTCCTTCTGTGCTGAATGAGTCTATGATCCTATGATAGTTCATCCTTGTAACCCACTTTGCTGAACCCCAGGCAGCCGTACAGATGAATTTTCCATGTTCCCTGCAGGATATTGTGACATATTTCCTTCTGATTTTAATCTTCAGTTCCAAATTTAAACAGGTATTCATCTACTGTTTCCTGAAGGAATTTAATTGGATCACATCCTCATATAAACTACATTATGGGACAGATTGCTTTTAATTTCTAATAAAGCAGGTAAGTACGTGGATAGCCAGGAACTCAGGTGGTTAAATTAACTTGCTTTGCTTTTGACAACGGTGATCATATAGAATAAGGGCGAATGATTGCAATCCTGTGTCAAAGAGAAATTCTGACCCTTCCTAAAATATTGGGCCGGATTTTGTTAGAAAAATAACCGCGTGTTAACGACGCAGGCCGTTATTAAAATGCAAATTCGGCCGGCAGGTTCAGGGGATTGAGAGAGACGCCGTGAGTTACAAATCTCCAGAACCTGCTGGTCAATTTACCCCGCTCCTCCGTCTGCTTCACACAAACGGCATCTCGTCCTCAACCTCCCCGTTAGTTTTAAGAACTTGCTGGATTTGCACATTAAACGCGCAGAAAGTTAGGGCTGGTGATTAACAGTGTAAGTACCCCTTTTAACAATGTGATATTTGTTAATACAAAGCCAATCAACCGCCCTGGCCCAGAAAGGGAACAGTTTAAACCGTGGAGTCTCAGTCCTACAGGTAGTACATTTTTGTTAGAGATTATTAAATTTTCACATTTAAAATGTATTTCTTACTTTTCCTTTCTGCCCTTTTTTTCTCTCTCTTAATCCAATCTTTCTTTCCCTCTCTTGATTTCTCTTTCTGTTCCTGATTTGACTCGAATTCACCAGATCTCCTTCTCCATCGTTCCTCTGTTTCTTTCTCAATCCTTTAATCTCATTGGTTGAGGAGATAGACTGTTGGTCCCATCGTTCACTGAGGTCCCAGATGCCCGGCTGTCCTCGCTGCCCCGTGATCAGCTCGAACTCCCAGCAAGTTACGGGGCAAATTATATCCGAGCTGAAGGATGCAGGAAAATGTCTAACTAACGCAGCGAGAGGCCGCACTCCAGCGAGACCTCGGACATTATGATACTTCCTTTTGCCCAGACGATTAACCTTTACTCTGTTTCTTGATGGACTGGAAAGGGTGTTCTGAATGGGATCTAGTCTACACCTTCTTGTTGGACAATCGAAATCATCACCAATAATACATGATTTGTAAAATGGTTCCCCTCCCCTTAAATCAATGACATATGACTCCAGCTGACACAACCCCTAGAGTACAGAGCCTGTCCCCACATCCCATCCCCAGCCTAACTAAATCCCCAGAACCCAGGACCAAACAAGTTGCTTCAACCCCCGTCCCACATGGCTCCCATCACAAGCACAATTATACCAAGAAACCAGGATGGATCAATGCACTCCTCCTGCAAGCACTCCACATCCACTTCATAAAATGTACATGTGAGTGTACTTCTAGGAACATAAGAAATAGGAGCAGGAGTAGGCCATACGGCCCCTCGAGCCTGCTCCGCCATTCAATTAGATCATGGCCGATCTTTGACCTCAACTCCACTTTCCCGCCTGATCCCCATATCCCTTGATTCCCTTAGTGTCCAAATTTCCATCGATCTCAGTCTTGAGCATATTCACAGCCCTCTGGGGTAGAGAATTCCAAAGATTCACAACCCTCTGAGTGAAGAAATTCCTCCTCATCTCAGTCTTGAATGGCCGACTCCTTATCCTGTGACTATGCCCCCTGGTTCTGGACTCTCCAGCCAGAGGAAACATCCTCTCAGCATCTACCCTGCCAAGCCCTCTCAGAATTCTATACGCTTCAATGAGATCACCTCTCATTCTTCCGAATTCCAGAGAGTATAGGCCCATTCTACTCAACCTCTCCTCCTAGGACAACCCTCTCATCCCAGGAATCAAAGAATTATTTGATTGGCCACTGCCAAGTGTTGGTTTCTAAAACCTACAGATTGTAGGAAGGGCGGTGAAGAGTTCCAAATTTTTGTACTCCTGGGAAAAGACAAGTTGGGAACAGTGCGATGAACAGACTTCAACAGAGTGGTGAAGTGCGGAGGAAGGACAATATGTAGAATAGTGCATTTGAAACTTGGGAACAATGGTGTCCATCGAATCGGAGAGAGGACGTCCCAAACTGCTTTGCAAGCACTTTTGAAGTGTAGTCGCTGTTGTAATGTAGGAAATGCGGCGGCCAATTTGCGCACAGCAAGATCCCACAAACAGCAATGTGATAATGACCAGATAATCTGTTTTTTGTGTTGTTGATTGAGGGATAAATATTGGCCCAGGACGCCGGGGAGAACTCTCCTGCTCTTCTTTGAAATAGTGCCATGGGATCTTTTACTTCTGCCTGAGAGGGAAGAAGGGGTCTCGGTCTAAAGTCTCATCTGAAAGATGGCACCTCCGACAGTGCGGCACTCCCTCAGCACCATGTGGAATGGTAACACCAAGAATGGGGTCAAAAAGAGAAAATTGCTAGTTTTTAAAAAAAAATTTGAGTGCCCTGATGGTTTAGTTGCTCCATTCCCTGTTACGTAACTGATTCACAAAGACAGAAACAATCCCAGTTTGCAATTCCCAGTCTGTGCAGAGTTAGCTGCTATCAGCACAGGTAGCAGTAAGGGTGCTATAATTGGACATAACACCCCTGAGTTAGGTATAGAAACATTATCCAGCACTCTCCCTGCTATGGAAAGATCTGCATTAATCCCCAAATTTCCCCAAAGCACCGAAGTTCAATTTTTGTAATTACTTCCACAAATTAATAAGCCAAGCCATTAATATTTGACTGTGAGGTAACCTATAGTCTACTGATAAATAAATTCCTTCTCCACTGAAAATGAGATCTCTTAGATGACCTATTTACCTGAAGCATCTCCAATAAAGAGCTCATTGCTCAGGTCTGAAGCTGAAGGTCAGGGTAGCCGTCAAGGACAAACACAAGTTAATCAGCTTTGTGGTCGGTTCCTATAGTCATCGTCAGCCACACGTCCACACTGCACAACTCTCAGCTGCATCAAAGGAACATGCTAACATAGGAACAGGAGGAGGCCATTCAGCCCCTCAAGCCTGTTCCACCATTCAATTAGATCATGGCTGATCTGTATCGTAACTCCATCTACCCGCCTTGGTTCCATAACCCTTAATACCCTTACCCAACAAAAATCGATCAATCTCATTTTTTGAAATTTTCAATTGACCCCCAGCCTCAACAGCTTTTTGGGGGAGAGAGTTCCAGATTTCCACTCTCCTTTGTGTGAAGAAGTGCTTCCTGACATCACCCCTGAACGGCCTAGCTCTAATTTTAAGGTTCTGCCCCCTTGTTCTGGACTCCCCCCACCAGAGGAAATAGTTTCTCTCTATCTACCCCATCAAATCCTTTAATCATCTTAAACACCTCAATTAGATCACCCCTTAATTTTCTATACTCGAGGGAATACAAGCCTAGTCTGTGCAACCTGTCCTCATAATTTAACCCTTTTAGCCCCGGTATCATTCTGGTGAATCTGCGCTGCACCCCCTCCAAGGCCGATATATCCTTCCTGGGGTGCTGTGCCCAGAACTGAACCCAGTACTCTAAATGGGGTCTAACCAGAGCTTTATATAACTTTAACATAACTTCCTCCTCTTTGTATTCCACCCTCTTGAGATAAAGGCCAACATTCCATTAGCCTTTTTCATTATTTTTTGTACCCGTCCACTAGCTTCAAAATGTGGGCAAAATCTGAGGTCCTCAATGCGAAAAGTAACTTGTGGGGCTTTTAAAAACTCTTTGAAGTGTCTTCCTGTACTATTCTGGGTGGTCCCGTCAGCCCAGGCACCTTCATGTTCACTTAGAAAAACACAAAACCCCCACATTCACATTGTTTGACTCTCAAGCACTTGTAGCATTTTTGTCAGGAACATAATCGGCAAAAGTCCTGTTTTTTCCAGGGATATAGAAGGATGGGAATCTGTACAAGAGCTTTGAAAATTCACAAAATCCATATACAAGTATAACCTGTGGTGGGCATTTATTTTTAAATCAGATTCTGATTCTTCAAACACCTAACATCGACGTCAGAGTGTACGACTACATAACAGACGGAAAATTCATTTATTTTTTTATATATATATTCGTTCATGGGATGTGGGTGTCACTGGCGAGGCCAGCATTTATTACCCATCCCTAATTGCCCTTGAGAAGGTGGTGGTGAGCCGCCGCCTTGAACCGCAGCAGTCCGTGTGGTGAAGGTTCTCCCACAGTGCTGTCAAGTAGGGAGTTCCAGGATTTTGACCCAGCGACGATGAAGGAACGGCGATATATTTCCAAGTCGTGATGGTGTGTGACTTGGAGGGGAACGTGCAGATGGTGTTGTTCCCATGTGCCTGCTGCTCTTGTCCTTCTTGGTGGTAGAGGCTGTGGATTTGGGAGGTGCTGTCGAAGAAGCCTTGGTGAGTTGCTGCAGTGCATCCTGTGGATGGAACACACTGCAGCCACGGTGCGCCGGTGGTGAAGGGAGTGAATGTTTAGGGTTTAGCCTCTGACCTGCTCTTGTAGCCACTGTATTTATGTGGCTGGTCCAGCTAAGTTTCTGGTCAATGGTGACCCCCAGGATGTTGATGGTGGGGGATTCGGCGATGGTAATGCCGTTGAATGTCAAGGGGTGGTGGTTAGACTCTCTCTTGTTGGAGATGGTCATTGCCTGGCACCAGTCTGGCACGAATGTTACTTGCCACTTATCAGCCCAAGCCTGGATGTTGTCCAGGTCTTGCTGCATGCAGGCTCGGACTGCTTCATTATTTGAGGGGTTGCGAATGGAACTGAACACTATGCAATCATCAGCGAACATCCCCATTTCTGACCTTATGATGGAGGGAAGGTCATTGATGAAGCAGCTGAAGATGGTTGGGCATAGGACACTGCCCTGAGGAACTCCTGCAGCAATGTCCTGGGGGTGAGATGATTGGCCTCCAACAACCACTACCATCTTCCTTTGTGCTAGGTATGACTCCAGCCACTGGAGAGTTTTCCTCCTGATTCCCATTGACTTCAATTTTACTAGTGCTCCTTGGTGCCACACTTGGTCAAATGCTGCCTTGATGTCAAGGGCAGTCACTCTCACCTCACCTCTGGAATTCAGCTCTTTTGTCCATGTTTGGACCAAGGCTGCAATGAGGTCTGGAGCCGAGTGGTCCTGGCGGAACCCAAACTGAGCATCGGTGAGCAGGTTATTGGTGAGTAAGTGCCGCTTGATAGCACTGTCGACGACACCTTCCATCACTTTGCTGATGAATGAGAGTAGACTGATAGGATGGTAATTGGCCGGATTGGATTTGTCCTGCTTTTTGTGGACAGGATATACCTGGGTAATTTTCCACATTGTCGGGTAGATGCCAGTGTTGTAGCTGTACTAGAACAGCTTGGCTAGAGGCACAGCTAGTTCTAGAGCGCAAGTCTTCAGCACTACAGCTGGGATGTTGTCAGGGCCCATAGCCTTTGCTGTATCCAGTGCACTCAGCCGTTTCTTGATATCACGTGGGGTGAATCGAATTGTCTGAAGACTGGCTTCTGTGATGGTGGGGATATCGGGAGGAGGCCGAGATGGATCATCCACTCGGCACTTCTGGCTGAAGATGGTTGCAAACGCTTCAGCCTTGTCTTTTGCACTCACATGCTGGACTGTGCCATCATTGAGGATGGGGATGTTTACAGAGCCTCCTCCTCCCGTTAGTTGTTTAATTGTCCACCACCATTCACGACTGGATGTGGCAGGACTGCAGAGCTTTGATCTAATCCGTTAGTTGTGGAATGGCTTAGCTCTGTCTATAGCAAGTTGCTTCCGCTGTTTAGCACGCATGTAGTCCTGAGTTGTAGCTTCACCAGGTTGGCACCTCATTTTTAGGTACGCCTGGTGCTGCTCCTGGCATGCTCTTCTACACTCTTCATTGAACCAGGGTTGATCCCCTGGCTTGTTGGTAAAGGTAGAGTGAGGAATATGCTGGGCCATGAGGTTACAGATTGTGCTGGAATACAATTCTGCTGCTGCTGATGGCCCACAGCACCTCATGGATGCTCAGTTTTGAGCTGCTCGATCTGTTCTGAATCTATCCCATTTAGCACGGTGGTAGTGCCACACAACACGTTGGATGGTGTCCTCAGTGCGAAGACAGGACTTCGTCTCCACGAGGACTGTGTGGTGGTCACTCCTAACAATACTGTCATGGGCAGATGCATTTGCGATAGGTAGATTGGTGAGGACGAGGTCAAGTAAGTTTTTCCCTCGTGTTGGTTCGCTCACCACCGACCGCAGGCCCAGTCTGGCAGCTATGTCCTTCAGGACTCGGCCAGCTCGGTCAGTGGTGGTGCTACCGAGCCACTCTTGGTGATGGACATTGAAGTCCCCCACCCAGAGTACATTCTGTTCCCTTGCTTCCTCCAAGTGGTGCTCAACATGGAGGAGGACTGATTCATCAGCTGAGGGAGGGCGGTAGGTGGTAATCAGCAGGAGGTTGCCTTGCCCATGTTTGACCTGATGCCATGAGATTGTTTTAATGTGATAGCAGCCTTGGACAAAGTTAATTAAAGGAAACCAATTAAATGTGCAAGTGTGATCAGCAAGGTGAGATGATGCAGAATTGGATAGATTTTGCACCCAATGGCTGGATCAATACAAATGGTTAAAGGTCAACTATGGCACACAGCAGGACTCCTCCGTATCACACGGTAATCAAACACCTCAAATACAAAGGCTAATTATTTCCTCCAGTGCCGTCCTTCTGCAGCATTGACTAGAAACTTAACTGGACCAGCCACATAAATACTGTGGCTACAGGAGCAGGTCAGAGGCTGGAAATTCTGCGGCAAGTGACTCACCTCCTGACTTCCCAAGGCCTTTCAACCATCTACAAGGCACAAGTCAGGAGTGTGATGGAATACCCTCCACTTGCCTGGATCAGTGCAGCTCCAACAACACTCAAGAAGCTCGACACCATCCAGGACAAAGCAGCCCGCTTGATTGGCACCCCATCCACCACCCAAAACATTCACTCCCTTCACCACCGGCGCACAGTAGCTGCAGTGTGTAGCATCCACAGGATGCAATGCAGCAACTCGCCAAGGCTTCTTTGACAGCACCTCCCAAACCCGTGACCTCTACTGCCTAGAAGGACAAGAGCAGCAGGCACATGGGAACAACACCACCTGCACATTCCCCTCCAAGTCACACACCATCACGACTTGGAAATATATCGCCGTTCCTTCATCGTCGCTGGGTCAAAATCCTGGAACTCCCTTCCTAACAGCACTGTGGGAGAACCTTCACCACACGGACTGCAGCGGTTCAAGAAGGCGGCTCACCACCACCTTCTCAAGGGCAATTAGGGATGGGCAATAAATGCCGGCCTCGCCAGCGACACCCACATCCCATGAACGAATTTTTAAAAATAAGGAGCCTGACGCTTGCTTAAGGTCCCCTCTCAGAGGCAGCTGACAAAGAAGATAAGTAACGTACCTGTGAATGTGGAGTGGGGAAGAGCAGGAGTGCACCTCTTGACCCCCACATTAAAGGGCTACCCCATCACGCCGCTCCTGGCCCCAAGGCCCCCGACCCCCAGGTTCCCGGTTCCGACCCCTGACCTACAGACTCCCCAGCTCCGACCTGCACGCACCCTGGCCCCAAGTCCCCTGACCCCCGACCTCCAGGCTCCCCGATTCTGATCCCCAACCTCCAAGCTCCATGGCTCTGACCCCCGATCCCAACCCCCGACCTCCAGGCTCCCCGGCTCCGACCCCCAACCCCAACCCCCAATCTCCAGGCCCCGACTCCGCAGCTCCGTTAATACTGGCAGATGTAAACGTTCATGAATTCCAACAGGATCAAGGGTGCCTGGGGCCAGGGGGTGGAGCTCTGGCTTTGCCCTGGTGGCGCTCCAGACAGTGAGCAAATTCGGGGGTCCCCATCCTTTCTTTCTCTGCACCAGCATATTCTTTATCCACATTGGCGTCTGTGAATAGGATTGCTGAATTCGTGCCAGTTTGTGCCGTATTGGAGGGCAGTTTTGTGCTGTGTTCTGAAGTCTGCTGGGAATCAGATTAGAATTGCTCTTTGATCGAGATCTTTATCCCATCTGTTTAGGCTGGAATGATACCCAAGTCCCAGATCATTGCACCATATTTCATTGCATCATCTGGTCCCCCTAAATTAAAGATTATTATCCTTCCTTTAATCCACTCTTTTCGTCTGTTGACTATTTTTAGCACAACAACGTCGATGGGCATTTGACGGGTAATTTTCTAAGTACACGCCTGGAGAAGAAATCATACAGGCTACCTTGCACATACTGGAAAATCACGGGCACGCTGCCAATCGATTCAATCAACAGACTGACGATCACAGCCAACGGGCCCGCAGTTTCCCCATTTGGGCTGACGGTTTGTGGGTCCCAGTCATGTCTCAGCGGGTGTCACTCTCGCCTCTGAGTCAGCAGGTGACGAGTTCAGGTCCCACTCCAGAGACCTGAGGGCATAATCTAGGCCGACACTCCCAGTGCAGCATTGAGGGAGTGCTGCACTGTCGGAGGTGCCGTCTTTCAGCTGAGATGTTAAACCGAGGCCCCGTCTGACCTCTCAGGTGGATGTAAAAGATCCCACGGCCAATATTCAAAGAAGAGCAGGGGAGTTCTCCCCGGTGTCCTGGCCAATATTCAACCCTCATCCAACACTTAAAAAATAAACAGATTATCTGGTCATTTATCTCATTGCTGTTTGTGGGATCTTGCTATGTGCAAATTTGCTGCCGCGTTTCCTGTATTACAACAGTGACTACGCTTCATTGGCTGTAAAGTGCTTTGGGACGTCCTGAAAGGCGCTTTATAAATGCAAGTTCTTTCTCTCTTTTTACTGCTGGTGCACACGCAGAAATTACCATTCTATGGTTTTGTTCCCTAGTTTATATTCAAGCGAAATATTTTTGTTTTTGCTTAAGACCAACGAATGGAGGCGAGTTAAGCTCTGAGTGTTGAAAGTGGATCGAAGAGGAAGGGGCTGGGTTCGATCGTCAGTCTGTGTCGTGTTAGCTCATCGCAGCTGGTGTGGTGGAAGGGAGCTGCAAATATTGGCCGCAGGACGGTGACAGGAAGCAAGTGTGACACTCGCTGGAAACACGTACAAGACTTTTCATATGTTACTGGAAGATCTTCAGTAGCATGTCCCACCGCGAGTGGGAGGGGAGGGCGTTTTGTAATGACAGGGTCATTACCAACAAAGTGCAACAGAGAAAGTGTTACAGGAAGTCAGTATGATGCCGGCAGGAAGTTACATTGAGTTACATCAAAACTACAGCACAGAAACAGGCCATTCGGCCCAACTGGTCTATGCCGGTGTTCATGCTCCACACGAGCCTCCTCCCTCCCTACTTCATCCCACCCTATCAGCATATCCTTCTATTCCTTTCTCCCTCATGTGTTTATCCAGCTTCCCCTTAAATGTATCTACATTATTCGCCTTAACCACTCCTTGTGGGAGCGAGTTCCACATTCTCACCACTTTTTCGGTAAAGAAGTTTCTCCTGAATTCCTTATTGGATTTATTATTATTATCATTTTATAATTGGCCATGTGGGTGACAGTGAGGAGGAAAGCTGTAGACAGCAGGAAGATATCAATGGGCTGGTCAGGTGGGCAGAAAAGTGGCAAATGGAATTCAATCCAGCGAAATATAAAGTAATGCATTTGGGGAGGGCAAATAAGGCAAGGGAATACACAATAAATGGGAGGATACTGAGAGGTGTAGAGGAAGTGAGGGACCTTGGAGTGCATGTCCACAGATCCCTGAAGGTAGCAGGACAGGTAGATAAGGTGGTTAAGAAGGCATATGGAATACTTTCCTTTCTTAGATGAGGCACAGAATATAAGAGCAGGGAGGTTATGCTGGAACTGTGTAAAACACTAGTTAGGTCACAGCTTGAGTACTGCGTACAGTTCTGGTCACCACATTATAGGAAAGATGTGATTGCACTAGAGAGGGCACAGAGGAGATTTACAAGGATATTGCCAGGACTGGAGAATTTTAGCTATGAGGAAAGATTGGATAGGCTGGGGTTATTTTCCTCGGCAAGCTTAGATATGAGACTTTCTATGCCTTCATCTAAGTCGTTAATAAATATTGTGAATAATTGAGGCCCCAAGACAGATCCCTGCGGGACTCCACTAGTCACATCCTGCCAATGTGAGTACCTACCCATTATCCCTACTCTCTGTCGCCTTTCGCTCAGCCAACTTCCTAACCAAGTCCGTACTTTTCCCTCGATTCCATGGGCTTCTATCTTAGCTAACAGTCTCTTATGTGGGACCGTATCAAATGCCTTCTGGAAGTCCATAAATAACATCCATTGACATTCCCCTGTCCACTACTTTAGTCACCTCTTCAAAAAATTTAATCAGGTTTCTCAGGCACGACCTACTTTTCACAAATCCATGCTGGCTCTCCCTGATTAACTGAAAATTCTCAAGGTGTTCAGTCACCCTGTCCTTAATTATAGACTCCAGCATTTTCCCGACAACAGATGTTAGGCTAACTGGTCTATAATTCCCTGGTTTCCTTCTCTCTCCTTTCTTAAAAAGTGGAGTGACATGTGCAATTTTCCAATCTAGAGGGACGGTTCCTGAATCTAGAGAACTTTGAAAGATTATAGTTAGGGCATCTGCAATGTGCTCACCGAATTCCTTTAAAACCATGGGATGGAAACCATCTGGTCCTGGGGATTTGTCACTTTTTAGTGCTATTACTTCCCTTCTGAAATGTGTGCTGACTATTCTTTATTATATTTTTGTTCTCTAGATGTACACTATATGAAATGGCAGAACAGGCTCAAGGGACAGAACTGCCTACGTCTGTTCCTATGTTCCTATACAATCATGGGATATGAACCTGAGCAGGGAGACAGAGGAGGGGGAAACAAGGATAGAAACAAAAGGGAGAAAGGGAAGAAGCAATAGTGGAAGGCAGAGAAAACAAGGGCGAGAAACAAATAGGGCCACAGTGCAAAATAAAACTAAGATGACTAGCAATCTTAAAAAGACAAGTCTAAAGGCATTGTGTCTTAATGCGTGGAGCATTCGCAATAAGGTAGATGAATTAACAGCGCAGATAGATATTAAAGGTTATGATATAGTTGCGATTACAGAGACATGGCTGCAGGGTGACCAAGGATGGGAACTGAACATCCAGGGGTATTCAATATTTAGGAAGGACAGGCAAAAAGGGAAAGGATGTGGGGTAGCATTGTTAGTAAAGGAGGAAATCAATGCAATAGTGAGGAAGGATATTAGCTCAGAAAATCACTGTGGAATCTGTATGGGTGGAGCTAAGAAACACCAAGGGGCAGAAAACGTTGGTGGGGGTTGTCAATAGGCCCCCAAACAGTAGTGGAGATGTAAGGGAGGGCATTAAACAGGAAATTAGAGACGCATGCAAGAAGGGTACAACTATAATCGTGGGTGACTTTCATTTACATACAGATTGGTCAAACCAAATTAGCAATAATACTGTGGGGGAGGAATTCCTGGAGTGTGTACGTGATGGATTTCCAGATCAATATGTTGAGGAACCAACTAGAGAACAGGCGATCCTAGACTGGGTATTGTGCAATGAGAAAGGATTAATTAACAATCTTGTTGTGCAGGGTCCCTTAGGGAAGAGCGACCATAACATGATAGAATTCTTCATTAAGATGGAGAGTGAAGTAGTTGAATCCAAAACTAGGGTCCTGAATCTAAATAAAGGAAATTATGAAAGTATGAGGTGTGAGTTGGCTATGATAGATTGGGGAACTTTACTAAAAGGGATGACGGTGGATAGGCAATGGCTAATATTTAAAGAACATGTGCAGGAATTACAACAATTATTCATTCCTGTCTGGTGCTAAAATAAAACAGGATAGGTGGCTCAACCATGGCTTACAAAAGAAATTAGGGATAGTATTAGATCCAAAGAGGAGACATATAAAATTGCCAGAAAAAGCGGCAAGCCTGAGGATTGGGAGCAATTTAGAATTCAGCAAAGGAGGACAAAGAGATTGATTAAGAGGGGAAAAATAGAGTATGAGAGTAAACTAGCAGGGAACATAAAAACTGACTGTAAAAGCTTCTATAAATATGTCAAGAGAAAAAGATTAGTGAAGACAAATGTAGGTCCTTTACAGTGAGAAATGGAGGAAATTATAATGGGGAACAAAGAAATGGCAGAACAATTAAACACATACTTTGGTTCTGTCTTCACAAATGAGGACACAAATAACCTGCCAGAAATGTTAGGGAACCAAGGGTCTAGTGAGGGAGGAACTGAAGGAAATCAGTATTAGTAAAAAAAATAGTGCTAGGGAAATTAATGGGCCTAAAGGCTGACAAGTCCCCTGGGCCTGATAATCTACATCCCAGAGTACGAAAGGAAGTGGCCCTGGAAATAGTGGATGCATTGGTGATCATCTTCCAAAATTCTATAGACTCTGGAACAGTTCCGACAGATTGGAGGGTGGCAAATGTAACCCCACTAATTAAAAAAGGAGGGAGAGAAAAAACAGGGAATTACAGACCAGTTAGCCTAACATCAGTAGTGGGGAAAATGCTAGAGTCTATTATAAAAGATGTGATAACAGAACACTTGGAAGGCATTAACGGGATTGGACAAAGGCAGCATGGGTTTATGAAAAGGAAATCATGCTTAACAAATCTACTGGAGTTTTTTTGAGGATGTAACTAGTAGAATAGATAGGGGAGAACCAGTGGATGTGGTGTATTTGGATTTTCAGAAGGCTTTTGATAAGGTCCCACACAAGAGGTTAGTGTGCAAAATTAATGCACATGGGATTGGGGGGAATATGCTGACATGGATTGAGAATTGGTTGACAGACAGGAAACAGAGAGTAGGAATAAACGGGTCTTTTTCCGGGTGGCAGGCAGTGACTAGTGGGGTACCGCAGGGATCAGTGCTTGGGCCCCAGCTATTCACAATATATATCAATGATTTGGATCAGGGAACTAAATGTAACATTTCCAAGTTTGCAGATGACACAAAGCTGGGGTGGAATGTTAGCTGTGAGGAGGATGCAAAGAGGCTCCAATGTGATTTAGACAAGTTGGGTGAATGGGCAAGAACATGGCAGATGCAGTATAACGTGGATAAATGTGAGGTTATCCACTTTGGTTGTAAAAGCAGAGACAGATTATTATCTGAATAGAGATAGATTGGGAAAAGGGGAGGTGCAACGAGACCTGGGTGTCCTTGTACACCAGTCGCTGAAAGCGAGCAGCAAGCAGTTAGGAAGGCGAATGGTATGTTGGCCTTCATTGCAAGAGGATTTGAGTACAGGAGCAGGGATGTCTTACTGCAGTTATACAGGGCCTTGGTGAGACCACATCTGGAGTATTGCCTGCAGTTTTGGTCTCCTTATCTGAAGAAGGATGTCCTTGCCATGGAGGGAGTGCAGCGAAGGTTTACCAGACTGATTCTTGGGATGGCAGGACTGACGTAGGAGGAGAGATTGGGTCGACTAGGCCTATATTCACTTGAGTTTCGAAGAATGAGAGGTGATCTCATTGAAACATATAGAATTCTAACAGGGCTAGACAGGCTAGATGCAGGGAGGATGTTCCCGATGGCTGGGGAGTCCAGAATCAGGGGTCACAGTCTCAGGATACGGGGTATGCCATTTAGAACCGAAATGAGGAGAAATTTCTTCACTCAGAGGGTGGTGAAGCTGTGGAATTCTCTACCACAGAAGGCAGTGGAGGCCAAGTCATTAGATGTATTCAAGAAGGAGATAGATATATTTCTTAATGCTAAAGGGATCAAGGGATATGGGGAAAAAGCGGGAACGGGATACTGAGTTAGACGATTAGCCATGATCATTTTGAATGGCGGAGCAGGTCCGAAGGGCCGAATGGCCTACTCTTGCTTCTATTTTGTATGATTCTATGAATCTACGATCAACTATAAAGTACGCTTTTAGAAACTTATAGCAATGGCAGCACCATTATTAATCCTCCAGTGTACACAACATTATATACAAAAAGGGACAGAGCCAACAGCCCCCAGACTGACGGTCAGTCAGGTCAAACACTGAGTAAATCCCCATGTAAACGGTGCAGGATATATATTATAAAATAAGACATTCGATGCAGAAAGTGAATTTGTTTTTTCAAATCATGGTTAATAACCAGTCAGACTTTCTGTTACTTTATTCAGGTTTCTGCCGTGTGAACCCACCAGGGAACAATTATTTTCTCTTTAGTCACTCATATCTAATTTGCATAATTTATTTGACAATAATACTGGGACAGCTTCCTTATATCCCTCACTAAATTCCCAATTACACCATTTGTTGCTCTAAAAATCAAATGTTAATGATTTGACAAAGCTGACTCACCCACTATGCAAATATTATTTAAAAAATTTTTTTTTAAACAGTAGCAGGTCCAAAACTTCCTGTTTCAATTCCCCAAAACAGCAGCAGCGTCAGGAACTGAGGTAATGAGTGGGTCCTTGTTTGTAGCTGCTTAGCGTTAAGGCCACACGGCTGTACAGCAATGTCAGCAGTGGCTCAGTGGGTAGCACTCATAGAATCATCGAATGGTTACAGCACAGAAGGAGGCCATTCGGGCCATCGAGCTCGTGCCAGCTCTTTGTAAGAGCAATCCAGTTAGTCCCACTCCCCTGCTCTTTCCCGTAGCCCTGCAAATTTTTTCCCTTCAAATATTTATCCAATTCCTTTTTGAAGGCCATGATTGAATCTGCTTCCACCACCCCCTCGGGCAGTGCATTCCAGATCATAACCACTCACTGCATAAAAAAGCTTATCCTCATGTCACCTTTGGTTCTTTTGCCAATCACCTTAAATCTGTGTCCTCCGGTTCTCGACCCTTCCACTAATGGGAACAGTTTCTCTTTATTTACTTTATCTAAACCCTTCATGATTTTGAACACCTCTATCAAATCTCCTCTCAACCTTCTCTGCTCTAAGGAGAACAACCCCAGCTTCTCCAGTCTATCCACGTAACTGAAGTCCCTCATCCCTGGAATCATTCCAGTAAATCTCTTCTGCACCCTCTCTAAGGCCTTCACATCTTTCCTAAAGTGCGGTGCCCAGACTTGGACACAATACTCCAGTTGTGGCCGAACCAGTGTTTTATAAAGGTTCAACATAACTTCCTTTCTTTTGTACTCTGTGCCTCTATTTATAAAGCCCAGGATCCCGTTTACTTTTTTAACTGCTTTCTCAACCTATCCTGCCTTCTTCAAACATTTGTGCACATAGAACCCCAGATCTCTCTGTTCCTGCACCCTCTTTAGAATTGTGCCATTTAGTTTATATTGCCTCTCCTCATTCTTCCTGACTATCACTTTGCACTTCTCTGCATTAAATTTCATCTGCCACGTGTCCGCCCATTCCACCAGCCTGTCTGTATCCTCTTGAAGTCTATCACTATCCTCCTCACTGTTCACTACACTTCCGAGTTTTGTGTCATCTGAAAATTTGGAAATTGTGCCCTGTGCACCCAAGTCCAAGTCATTAATATATATCAAGAAAAGCAGTGGTCCCAGCACCGACCCCTGGGGAACACCACTGTACACCTCCCTCCAGTCCAAAAAACAACCGTTCACAACTACTCTCTGTTTCCTGTCATTTAGCCAATTTTGTATCCATGCTGCCACTGCCCCCTTTTATTCCATGTGCTTCAGTTTTGCTGTCAAGCCTATTTTGTGGCACTTTATCAAACGCCTTTTGGAAGTCCATATACACCACATCAACCGCATTGCCCTCATCGACCCTCTCTGTTACCTTATCAAAAAACTCAATCAAGTTAGTTAAACACGATTTGCCTTTAACAAATCCGTGCTGGCTTTCCTTTATTAATCCACACTCGTACAAGTGACTATTAATTTTGTCCCGGATTATCGTTTCTAAAAGCTTCCCACCATTGACGTTAAACTGACCGGCCTGTAGTTGCTGGGTTTATCCTTACACCCTTTTTTTGAACAAGGGTGTAACATTTGCAACTCTCCAGTCCTCTGGCACCACCTCCACATCTAAGGATGTTTGGAAGATTATGGCCAGTACCCCCACAATTTCCACCCTTACTTTCCTCACCTCCTCTCATCCTGATCAGAAGGTCACGGGTTCAAGCCCCTTTCCAGAGACTTGAGCACATGATCTAGGCTGACACGTCCAGTGCCAGTACTGAGGGAGTGTTCCACTGTCGGAGGTGCTGCCCTTCGGATGAGACGTTAAACCAAGGCCCCGTCTGCCCTCTTAGGTGGATGTAAAAGATCCCATGACACTATTTCACCGAGTTACATCAAAACTACAGCACAGAAAAAGGCCATTCGGGCCAACTAGTCCGTGCCAGTATTTATGCTCCACACGAGCCTCCTCCCTCCCAATTTCATCTCATCCTATCAGCAGATCCTTCTATTCCTTTCTCCCTCATCTAGCTTCTCCTAAAATCCATCTACACTATTCACCTCAACTACTCCTTGTGGGAGCGAGTTCCACATTCTCACCACTCTCTGGGTAAAGAATTTTCTCCTGAATTCCTTATTGGATTTATTAGTGACTATTTTATATTTATGGCCCCCTAGTTTTGGATTCCCCCACAAGCAGAAACATTTTCTCTACGTCTACCCTATCAAACCCTATCATTATCTTAAAGGCCTCTATCAGGTCACCCCTCAGCCTCCTCTTTTCTAGAGAAAAGAGCCCCAGCCTGTTCAGCCTTTCGTGATAAGGAGATCCTCTCAGTTCTGATATCATCCTTGTGAAACTTTTTTGCATTTTCTCCAGTGCCTCTGCATCCTTTCTATAAAATGGAGACCAGAACTGTGCACAATACTCCAAGTGTGGTCTAACCAAGGTTCTATACAAGTTTAACATAATTGCTTTGCTTTTCGATTCTATCCCCTAGAAATGAACCCGAGTGCTTGATTTGCTTTTTGTTATGTCCTTATTAATCTGCGTTGCTACTTTTAGTGATTTGTGTATCTGTACCCCAGGTCCTTTTGCTGCTATATCGCATTTAGACTCTTAGGCCTCAATTTTAAAATGGCGGTGGGATGGGAGCCGGGTCAGTGGGCGCGCGGGTAACCCGACTAATAACATTTTACCGTTTCCCCCACACGATCGCAAGTTAATTGATGGCCCTTTACGTGGCTTCCGGGTTTGCCGTTGGAAAGCTGCGCAGTTGGGCGGACTGCGCACCCGCATCACAGGCTGTCAGCTGGAGGAGCCCTGTTTAAAGGGCCAGTCCTCCAAAGGCTTTTGCTGCAGCAAAGACCAAAGTGACACAATGGAGCAGCAGAGGGGCAAGGCTGCTCCAAGGTCCGACGGTGCCCCTCTGCAGCAGCTACTGGCCGGGGTGAGGAGGAGGAGGGAAGTGTTTTATCCCGCGGACGGGAGGAAGTGCCCTGCCTCTGCCACCAAGAAGGCCTGGCTCGAGGTGGCAGACGAGGTCACCAGCAGCAGCAACATCTCCCGCACCTGGATCCAGTGCAGGAAGCGTTTCAATGACCTAACTAGGTCAGCAAAAGTGAGTACACTTACTCATTCTCCTGCATTCCGTGTTTTACATCACTGCCCAACCCCCCCAATTCATTCTGCACTGCCAACACGAAGTTGATCCTGGGTATGGAAGGGTTGTCTTATGAGGAAAGATTGAACAGGTTGGGTCTCTACTCATTGGAGTTTAGAAGAATGAGAGGAGATCTTATTGAAACATACAAGATTCTGAGGGGACTCGATAGGGTCGATGCTGAGAGGATGTTACCCCTCATGGGGGAATCTAAAACTAGGGGGCATAGTCTCAGAATAAGGGGTCGCCCATTTAAGACGAAAATGAGGAGGAATTTCTTCTCCCAGTGGGTCGTGAATCTTTGGAATTCTTTACCCCAAAAAGCTGTGGAGGCTGAGTCATTGAATACATTCAAGGCTGAGTTAGACAAATTTTTGATCAGCAAGGGAGTCAAAGGATATGGGGAAAAGGCGGGAAAGTGGAGTTGAGGTAAAAATCAGATCAGCCATGATCTCACTAAATGGCGGAGCAGGCTTGAGGGGCCGAATGGCCTACTCCTGCTCCTATCTCTTATGGTCTTATGGTCTAAGACTACACTATCACATTGCTCCTCACACCCACTTAAGGCTCATGCTCAACTTACCTGCACTTCCTCACCTCCCCATTAGTCACCCCACCACTACCTCTCACCCCACCCCTCATCTAATGTGATGGCTCTGTCTCATACTCACCCTCTGATGGTCCTCTTTCACGGTCAGCCTCACCCAAACCAATGCATTCATTGGCTGGCCACTTCACCCTCACTCACTCACGTCTGTTTTTTCTCCCCTTCTAAGAGAAGAGTGCGCAAAATGCACACGAGAGGGTAAGGACTGGAGGGGGGGGGGGGGTCCTCACAGACGCGGAGCAGGATGCGCTGGAGCTCAGCCGCACCCTCGAGTGCCTGTCCGTTGGGGACGGCGAGACAGGCACTCCACAAACGTCTGGTGACACAACTTTAACATTCAACACACACAATATGAATTGATGTTAACAATGCTTGCCATCTTCAACACCTCAGTATGCTCATCGCAACATGACACATCTGTAATGATGCTTAATATTGCCTTCTGTTCTCTTACAGGGCCTTCAGCGACTGCAGTGACGGCAGAGGGCGATTCCTCAGAGGAGCTCCCTACCTCTGAGGGTGCACCGTCACATCACAGCGAGCCATCCATCAGCGCAGATACTCACACCTCAGTGGGTCCTAGTAGTCAGTTAATGGGGTTGGCACCTGGTGAGTCACCACACACAAGTGAGCATGAGCACACACTAGTGGCAGGGGCATCTGTGGAGAGTCCACGTTGGTGGGAGCTCTCGTCTCCAGGCTCTGCTCAGCTGGATGCAGATGCTGAACCCCAGGAGCCATCCTTTAAAAGGAGAATGATCGAGGGACAGCAGCACATTTGTGAGGTACTGGAACAGGTGCCACGCGCACTCTCCACAATAGCGCAGAGGATGGAGGAGTCCAACTCCTGCATTAATGGAATGGTGACACAGGTGCGGCAGGGAATCTCAGAGATACTGTCACAGGGACGTGAGCAACTCTCTGAGATAGTGACACAGGTGAGTGCGGGAATGTCTGCAATGGAGAGAAGGCTAGCCTCCATTGAGTTTCAAACACTGCTCACAAATAAATCCATTCAGGCCCTGACAACGGTCGTTCGGACTCGGTGAATAACATTCTGCTGCCTCAAACAAGCTGACAGATACTTTAGAAGTGGCCTTCCAATGCAACACACATGTCCTTCAAACTGTTCTCCAGCAGGGTGGTAGGAATGGTGTGGGCCTGGCCTAGGAGAGGGATGATGGCGAAAGGGGACATGGAAGTGAGGATGCCACTCAAAGTGCTCCCACGTCTCACCCGTTGCCCCCCCTCAACCAGCACCCGCAATGCTGCCTCCTCTCCAGGTGGCTGAGTCTGCCCCTGCTAGATGATTTAACAGCGCAGATAGATATTAAAGGTTATGATATAGTTGCGATTACGGAGACATGGCTGCAGGGTGACCAAGGATGGGAACTGAACATCCAGGGGTATTCAATATTTAGGAAGGACAGGCAAAAAGGGAAAGGCGGTGGGGTAGCGTTGTTAGTAAAGGAGGAAATCAATGCAATAGTGAGGAAGGATATTGGCTCAGAAAATCACAATGTAGAATCTGTATGGGTGGAGCTAAGAAACACCAAGGGACAGAAAACGTTGGTGGGGGTTGTCTCTAGGCCCCCAAACAGTAGTGGAGATGTAGGGGAGAGCATTAAACAGGAAATTAGAGATGCATGCAAGAAGGGTACAACTATAATCATGGGTGACTTTAATCTACATATAGATTGGTCAAACCAAATTAGCAATAATTCCTGGAATTCCTGGAGTGTGTACATGATGGTTTTCTAGACCAATACATTGAGGAACCAACTAGAGAAGAGGCGATCCTAGACTGGGTATTGTGCAATGAGAAAGGATTAATTAACAATCTTATTGTGCGGGGTCCCTTAGGGAAGAGCGACCATAACATGATAGAATTCCTCATTAAGATGGAGAGTGAAGTAGTTGAATCCGAAACTAGGGTCCTGAATCTAAATAAAGGAAATTATGAAAGTATGAGGTGTGAGTTGGCTATGATAGATTGGGGAACTTTACTAAAAGGGATGACGGTGGATAGGCAATGGCTAATATTTAAAGAACGTGTGCAGGAATTACAACAATTATTCATTCCTGTCTGGCGCTAAAATAAAACAGGAAAGGTGGCTCAACCGTGGCTTACAAAAGAAATTAGGGATAATATTAGATCCAAAGAGGAGACATATAAAATTGCCAGAAAAAGCGGCAAGCCTGAGGATTGGGAGCAGTTCAGAATTCAGCAAAGGAGGACAAAGAGATTGATTAAGAGGGGAAAAATAGAGTATGAGAGTAAACTAGCAGGGAACATAAAAACTGACTGTAAAAGCTTCTATAAATATATCAAGAGAAAAGGATTAGTGAAGACAAATGTAGGTCCTTTACAATCAGAAATGGAGGAAATTATAATGGGGAACAAAGAAATGGCAGAACAATTAAACACATACTTTGGTTCTGTCTTCACAAATGAGGACACAAATAACCTCCCAGAAATGTTAGGGAACCAAGGGTCTAGTGAGAGGGAGGGACTGAAGGAAACCAGTATTAGTAAAAAATAGTGCTAGGGAAATTAATGGGGCTGAAGGCTGACAAATCCCCAGGGCCTGATAATCTACATCCCAGAGTACTAAAGGAAGTGGCCCTGGAAATAGTGGATGCATTGGTGATCATCTTCCAAAATTCTATAGACTCTGGAACAGTTCTTACAGATTGGAGGGTGGCAAATGTAACCCCACTAATTAAAAAAGGAGGGAGAGAAAAAACAGGGAATTACAGACCAGTTAGCCTAACATCAATAGTGGGGAAAATGCTCGAGTCTATTATAAAGGATGTGATAACAGAACACTTGGAAGGCATTAACGGGATTGGACAAAGTCAGCATGGGTTTATGAAAAGGAAATCATGCTTAACAAATCTACTGGAGTTTTTTTGAGGATGTAACTAGTAGAATAGATAGGGGAGAACCAGTGGATGTGGTGTATTTGGATTTTCAGAAGGCTTTTGATAAGGTACCACACAAGAGGTTAGTGTGCAAAATTAAAGCACATGGGATTGGGGGGAATATACTGGCATGGATTGAGAATTGGTTGACAGACAGGAAACAGAGAGTAGCAATAAATGGGTCTTTTTCCGGGTGGCAGGCAGTGACTAGTGGGGTACCGCAGGGATCAGTGCTTGGGCCCCAGCTATTCACAATATATATCAATGATTTGGATCAGGGAACTAAATGTAACATTTCCAAGTTTGCAGATGACACAAAGCTGGGGTGGAATGTGAGCTGTGAGGAGGATGCAAAGAGGCTCCTATGTGATTTAGACAAGTTGGGTGAGTGGGCAAGAACATGGCAGATGCAGTATAACGTGGATAAATGTGAGGTTATCCACTTTGGTTGTAAAAACAGAAAGACAGATTATTATCTGAATGGTGATAGATTGGGAAAAGGGGAGGTGCAACGAGACCTGGGTGTCCTTGTACACCAGTCGCTGAAAGCGAGCATTCAGGTGCAGCAAGCAGTTAGGAAGGCGAATGGTATGTTGGCCTTCATTGCAAGAGGATTTGAGTACAGGAGCAGGGATGCCTTATTACAGTTATACAGGGCCTTGGTGAGACCACATCTGGAGTATTGCCTGCAGTTTTGGTCTCCTTATCTGAGGAAGGATGTCCTTGCCATGAAGGGAGTGCAACGAATGTTTACCAGACTGATTCCTGGATGGCAGGACTGACATATGAGCAGAGATTGGGTCGACTAGGCCTATATTCACTGGAGTTTGGAAGAATGAGAGGTGATCTCATCGAAACATATAAAATTCTAACAGGACTAGACAGACTGGACGCAGGGAGGATGTTCCCGATGGCTGGGGAGTCCAGAACCAGGGGTCACAGTCTCAGGATACGGGGTATGCCATTTAGAACTGAGATGAGGAGAAATTTCTTCACTCAGAGGGTGGTGAACCTGTGGAATTCTCTACCACAGAAGGCAGTGGAGGCCAAGTCATTAGATGTGTTCAAGAAGGAGATAGATATATTTCTTAATGCTAAAGGGATCAAGTGACATGGGGAAAAAGCGAGAACAGAGTTAGACGATCAGCCATGATCATTTTGAATGGAGGAGCAGGCCCGAAGGGCCGAATGGCCTACTCTTGCTCCTATTTTCTATGTTTCTATGTTTTGCGCAGGTCCACAAGGGTGTTTGACAGACGGTCATGTTTTTCATTGATATTTGTTTGTTGTTATATTCACATTAAATGTTATCATTCTCACCACTACTGCCCAAGTCTTGCCCATTTTTGACTGCCTTTTGTGATAGTGCCCTTGCATGAGGTTCACCATGAATGGCGACACTTGATGCCACCCGTTGGGTCACCCTACAGTGGGTGTATGTGTAGTCGGACTGTTTTGTGGAGGCAGGTGTGGGGGAGGGGGCTGGCGTTGGCGCTGCTCTATCCAGGTGGTCAGGGGACTGGTCTCTTCACACTGCTTGATGTTCGGAGAACCGTTCACATATCAGTGAGCCGCTGTTCTGCCCATGGGTTGATCCTCTACCTGCTCCTCCTCCGCCTCCTCCTCCGCCTTCCCCTCCTCCTCCTCAATGTGGATGGCAGATGTGGATGGGGCCTCCTCAAGCAGCACCCTTCTCTGTTGTGCCATGTTGTGCCGGGCACAACACACGACTATAATGCGTCCCGCTCTGTCTGGTGCATCTTGAAGCGCTCCCCCAGAACGATCAAGGCACCTGAATCACATCTTGAGCAGCCCTATAGCACGCTCAATTGTAGACCTGGTGGCGATGTGGCTGTCGTTATATCGACGCTGTTGCTCGGTGATAGGGTTCCTCGGAGGTGTCATGAGCCACACGTGCAGGGGGTATCCCTTATCCCCGAGGAGCCAGCCCTTAAGGGTGTTCAGTGCGTGGAAGAGGGGCGGGATGTTGGATTCGATCAGAATGAAGGAATCGTGGCAGCTGCCAGGGAATCTGACGCACACGTGAAGGAATCTCTTGCTGTGTCACAAACAAGCTGAGTGTTGATGGAGTGATACCCCTTCCTGTTGATGAACAATCCTGGCTCGTGTGGAGATGCTCGTATTGCTATATGGGTGCAATCGATTACACCCTGCACCCGTGGGAAGCCGGCCACAGCCTTGAGTGTATTCAATGACTCAGCCTCCACAGCTTTTTGGGGTAAAGAATTCCAAAGACCCTCTGGGAGAAGAAATTCCTCCTCATTTCCGTCTTAAACGGGTGACCCCTTATTCTGAGACTATGCCCCCTAGTTTTAGATTCCCCCATGAGGGGTAACATCCTCTCAGCATCTACCCTATCGAGTCCCCTCAGAATCTTGTATGTTTCAATAAGATCTCCTCTCATTCTTCTAAACTCCAATGAGTAGAGACCCAACCTGTTCAATCTTTCCTCATAAGACAATCCTTCCATACCCGGAATCAACCTAGTGAACCTTCTCTGAACTGCCTCCAATGCAAGTATGTCCTTCCTCAAATAAGGGCACCAGAACTGTCCGCAGTACTCCAGGTGTGGTCTCACCAGCACCCTGTACAGTTTTAGCATGACTTCCCTGCTTTTATACTCCATCCCCCTAGAAATAAAGGCCAATATTCCGTTTGCCTTCCGGATTACCTGCTGCACCTGTATGTTGACTTTTTGTGTTTCATGTACGAGGACATCCAGATCCCTCTGTACCGCAGCATTTTGTAGAATTTCTCCATTCAAATAATATTTTGCTTTTTTATTTTTCCTTCAAAGTGGATGACTTTACATTTTCCCACATTATAGTCCATCTGCCAAATTTTTGCCCATTCGCTTAACCTGTCAATATCCCTTTGCAGACACTTTGTGTCCTCATCGCAACTTGCTTTTCCACCTATCTTTGTATCATCAGCAAATTTGGCCACCAGACACTCTGTTTCTTCATCCAAGTCGTTGATATATATTGTAAATAGTTGAGGCCCCAGCACTGATCCCTGCGGCACCCCACTAGTTACAGATTGCCATTTTGAAAATGACCCTTTTATCCCGACTCTTTGTTTTCTGTTAGTTAGCCAATCCTCTATCCATGCCAGTATATTACCCCCAACACCATGAGCTCTTATCTTGTGCAGTAATCTTTTATGTGGCACCTTATCGAATGCCTTTTGGGAAATCCAAATATACTGCATCCATTGGTTCCCCTTTATCCACCCTGCCCGTTACTCCTGTGGCAACCCCGGAATTTGATGGGTTGCAGCCGGCTTCCGAACCCGCTCGGGATTTTCCCGATTTTCGCAGACCCCCCGCCCCCAATGCACCTGCAATTGCATTTTAAAATTGGCCCTTTATTATCCAAACAGTATGTGATCTTATTCTTCGAAGAAGAGCAGGTGTCCTGGGCCAATATTTATCACTCAACCAACATCAATAAAAAAGAGATTCCCTGATCATTTATTTAATTGCTGTTAGTGGGATCCTGCTGTGCGCAAATTGGTTGCTGCATTTGCATTACTTACAACAGTGACTACATTTCAAAAGTATTTCATTGGCTGTAAAGCGCTTTGGGACATTCTGAGGTTGTGAAAAGTGCAATAGGAATGCAAGACTTTACTGCAAGAGGATTTCCCACTGAGGGCAAACCCAGTAAAGGCTCAATAAAAAATAAAAGCTCTAATTCCATTATAGATATCAAGAAAATTGCTTAATTTCTGAATCATGAAATTGAGAGGATCACAAGTCAAGTGATTTGCTCCAAAACCAATTAATGACCAGGTTCCAGATTGTTATAATTGAAATGTCACATCATCTCCTGATTCACTGCCATTTTCTTGAGCTTTGACATGATCAGAAATAAGGATTCCACCCTGTAGTTATATCTTTGTTGTAGCTTTGACATGTGAAATGTTTGCACCTAGAATCATCGAATGGCTACAGCACAGAAGGCGGCCATTCGGCCCATCGAGCCCGTGTCGGCTCTGTGTAAGAGCAATCCAATTAGTCCCATTCCCCCGCTCTTTCCCCGTAGCCCTGAAATTATTTTCCCTTCAAGTATTATTCCAATTCCTTTTTGAAAGCCATGATTGAATCTGCTTCCACCACCCTTTCAGGCAACGCATTCCAGTTCATAACTACGTGCTGCGTAAAAAAGTTTTTCCTCATGATGCCTTTGGTTCTTTTGCCAATCACCGTAAATCTGTGTCCTCTGGTTCTCGATCCTTCCACCAATGGGAACAGTTTCTCTTTATTTACTTTATCTAAACCCTTCGTGATTTTGAACACTTCAATCAAATCTCCTCTCAACCTTCTCTGCTCTAAGGAGAACAACCCCAGCTTCTCCAGTCTATCCACATAACTGAAGTCCCTCATCCCTGGAACCATTCTAGTAAATCTCTTCTGCACCCTCTCTAAGGCCTTCACATCCTTCCTAAAGTGCGGTGCCCAGAACTGGACACAATACTCCAGTTGTGGCCGAACCAGTGTTTTATAAAGGTTCAACAATAGCTTCCATTCTTTGGAATTTTTTACCTCTATTTATAAAGCCCAGCATCCCTTATGCTTTTTTAACCGCTTTCTCAACCTGTCCTGCCACCTTCAGCGATTTGTGCACATACACCCCCAGATCTCTCAGTTCCTGCACCCCCTTTAGAATTGTACCATTTAGTTTAAATTGCCTCTCCTCGTTCTTCCTACCAAAATGTATCACTTCTCACTTCTCTGCGTTAAATTTCATCTGCCACGTGTCCGCCCATTCCACCAGCCTGTCTATATCCTCTTGAAGTCTATCACTATCCTCCTCACTGTTCACTACACTTCCAAGTTTTGTGTCATCTGCAAATTTTGAAATTGTGCCCTGTACTCCCAAGTCCAAGTCATTAATACATATCACGAAATCCTTTGCTCAACAATGGCACAGTACAAATGGAGAGACACAACTGAAACTTATGATTCAGGACATAGAGGGGCTCAATTTCCACAGGATGTCCCAATCATCCGCTATGGAAATCCTGAGAAAATGGCATAAATAATGTTTACTCTGTTTTACCAGGGTTTACACATCTCCCACAGGGCTGAAAGGGTTAAATTATTAGCACAGGTTGCATAGACTAGGCTTGCATTCCTCGAGTTAAGAAGATTAAGGGGTGATCTAATCGAGGTGTTTGTGATGATTAAAGGATTTGATAGGGTAGATAGAGAGAAACCATTTCCTCTGGTGGGGAGGGTCCAGAACAAGGAGGCATAACCTTAAAATTAGAGCTAGGCCGTTCAGGGGTGATGTCAGGAAGCACTTCCTCACACAAAGGGGAGTGGAAATCTGGAACTCTCTCCCCCAAAAAGCTGTTGAGGCTGGGGGTCAATTGAAAATTTCAAAACTGAGATTGATCGATTTTTGTTGGGTGAGGGTATTAAGGGTTATGGAACCAAGGCGGGTAGATGGAGTTAAGATACAGATCAGCCATGATCTAATTGAATGGGGAACAGGCTCGAGAGGCTGAATGGCCTCCTCCTGTTCCTAAGTTCCTCTACTGCTGATGTTATGTTTGACGATTGCCCCTCCTCCCTATCCCGCTCCCCACCAAGGAAATTCACCCCCTGATTTTGTACAGGAGGAACTTTGAGAATCAGAGACTCAGCAGTGTCAAGGATAGTAGCTCTTCCAGAATTAAAGTTTTGATAGAAATGATTAACTTTTTTGTGCCTGATTTTGACCCAGTTTATCATGTCGCTGCATATTAATGAAACTTTTGGAGCCTGACCTTGGATTTCAGGTGACTTTTCACAAAATAAGATGTTCAGTGACCTTGTTTAGTCATTAAAAGTGTGACGTCAAAATAAAGACTTCTTTATTACTGGCAGATCTCCCATAGGAACCATTCAGCCCCTCGAGCCAGTTCCACCAATACTCATACTGAATCAGAGGTTACGCTGTTATAAGGCAAATGCTAGATTGTGGGAGGTGTGTGTAGGACAAATTTTACTATCCTTCCCCCCTCCCCCTCCCCTCCCACTCCCCTCTGCACACAACAAAAGGGTTTATATTGCAATCCCCCCAGTCACGCTATTGTTTAACTAGATATTAATTAGTAAAGGTGCGCTCCTGACCATAAGGGACACAAGATCTGCTTATGGGAATGTGCAGTGATGCAACACACAAGACAACAACAATTTGCATTTTTATAGCATCTTTAACGTAGTAAAACCTCCCAAGACGTTTCACAGGAGCGTAATCAGACAAAATTTGACACCGAGCCAAAGAAAGAAACATTAGGCCAGGTGAGCAAAAGCTTGGTCAAAGAGGTAGGTTTTAAGGAGCGTCTTAGAGAGGACATAGAATTAAAGAGGCAGAGGTTTAGGGAAAGATTTCTAGAGCTTAGGGCCTAGGCAGCTGAAGGCACGGCCGCCAATGGTGGGCCGAAAGAAATCGGAGATGCACAAGAGGCCAGAATTGAAGGAGTGCAGAGATCTCGGAGGGTTGTAGGGCTGGAGGAGGTTACAGAGATAGTGAGGGTCGAGGCCATGGAGGGATTGAAATGAGAATTTTAAGTTCAAAGCATTGCTGGATCTCGTGTGTAAATAGTGGCCTAAGTGGAGCACATAGGGAAAAATTAGGCCGGAAGGAATGTAATGGAGGCCATCTGATTTTTCATCGAATAATTTAAATGGACCACACGTGGAGTATTGTGCACAGTTCTGGTCTCCATATTAAAGAAAGGATGTAGAAGCATTGGAGAAGGTGCAAAAAAGATTCACAAGGATGATACCAGAACTGAGAGGATCGCCTTATCAGAAAAGGCTGAACAGGCTGGGGCTCTTTTCTCTAGAAAAGAGAAGGCTGAGGGGTGACCTGATAGAGGTCTTCAAGATAATGAAAGGGTTTGATAGGGTAGATGTGGAGAAAATGTTTGCACTTTTGGAGGAGACCAAAACTAGAGGTCATAAATATAAAATAGTCGCTAATAATTCCAGGAGAATTCAGGAGAAACTTCTTTACCCAGAGAGTGGTGAGAATGTGGAACTCGCTCCCACAAGGAGTAGTTGAGGCGAATAGCATAGATGCATTTAAGAGGAAGCTAAATAAACACATGAGGGAGAAAGGAGTAGAAGGATATGCTGATATGATGTGGAGATGCCGGTGATGGACTGGGGTTGACAATTGTAAACAATTTTACAACACCAAGTTATAGTCCAGCAATTTTATTTTAAATTCACAAGCTTTCGGAGATTTTCTGCCTGAGGAAGGAGAAAATCTCCGAAAGCTTGTGAATTTAAAATAAAATTGCTGGACTATAACTTGGTGTTGTAAAATTGTTTACGATATGCTGATAGGGTGAGATGATGTAGGGTGGAAGGAGGCTCGAGTGGAGCATAAACACCAGCACAGACCAGTTGGGCCGAATGGCCTGTTTCTGTGCTGTAGACTTGATATAACTTGATGTGTAAGGATGGTAAATCTGGGCAACTCTTTTGCACATGAACAATCCTCACTGACCGATTTTCCTATACTCGTTTCACCGAGGTGATTATTTCTGATCAGATTCAACAGAAGAAAATCTATTCCTGACCCTTCTGATTGGGGAATTAGTGATGAGGGGTCATCACTTAAAACGGTCACTAAAGGAATGAGGACTGAGGTTGGGAGAAATGACTTGATGCAGAGAATTGTTACAGCATGAACTGGTTTGCCACAGGGAGTATTCGAGGTGGGGAGCGTCGCATCTTTTAAGGGAAAGGTGGATGAAACTGTTTCCCCTGGCTGGAGAGTCTAGAACGAGGGGTCATAGTCTCAGGATAAGGGGTCGGACATTTAAGACTGAGATGAGGAAAAATTTCTTCACTCAGAGGGTTGTGAATCTTTGGAATTCTCTACCCCAGAGGGCTGTGGATGCTCAGTCGTTGAGTTTATTCAAGGCTGAGATCGATAGATTTTTGGACACTAAAGCAATCAAGGGATATAGGGATAGGGCAGGAAAGTGGAGTTGAGGTAGAAGATCAGCCATGATCTGATTGAATGGCGGAGCAGGCTCGAGGGGCCGAATGGCCGACTCCTGCTCCTATTTCTTATGTTCTTATTTGAAGTGGAGGAAGATTCAGGGATTTGGGGGAGAGCGGACAGTGGGATTAGTTTTGAAATGCTCTTGTGAAGATGTGATGGGCCAAATAGTCTCCTTCTGTGCTGTAAACTTCTGCGGTTTTACGGTATTTCTGCAACTGTACTTAATGATACTGAGAGGTTCTGATTAAATAAATATGTCTACAGTCAGGACTTTTTTTCAGAACCTTCCTCCGGACTTGAATAATGGTACAGTCCTTCCACAATTTCCACTGCTAATATTAACGTTTTCTTTTCCTCGCTGGTATTCTTTAAAGTTTTGAGATCAGCATCGATAAAAAGAAATACAACTGGTGTTGACCATTTAGGATACATCGCAAAAATATAAAGATTAAACAATTCCAAAGTGCGACGTTTCATGACTTCACCTGACTTGACGATGCTGATGACAACGGACAGGTACTCCTGAGGGTCCTGTTCACTTGAGATCTCCCATCCCCCTCTTGCCACCGGTACCAGCTTGTAGAGTTCATCTGAGTTTGGCACGCCGCACAGCAGGATCACCACTTCATCAGGAGGCTGCAGAATCTTGCTGAGGTGGATTCTCTTTGGGGTTGTCAGCGTGGTCAGGAAACCAACAGTCAGTATGAGTAACTTACATCTGTAGGAGGCCAGGTTCGGAGCAGCAGTCTTCAGGTCCATGGAACATGCAACTCTGTAGCAGCAGATACTTTGCGGGTTTAATTGTTCTAAGAAAATCTGTTTCAAGTACGTGCTCCACTCTTCTGCCTCCTCTTCGAACAGGATTACCAAGTCTGTGCTCGGGATTTCTTTAATAAAGAAGTAAATGCAGTTATTTATGTTGGTAAGTTATACTGGATCACAATCAACTATTTATTCCTGTAAATACCGTAGTTTGTGGTCCTGCGAGTGATAGCTGTGGTTCAGTGGGTAGCATTCTCGCTTCTGAGTCAGAAGGTCGTGGGTTCAAGTCCCAGTCCAAAGACTCAAGCATTAAGGCTGACACTCCAGTGCAGTACTGAGGGAGTCCTGCATTGTCGGAGGTGCCGTCTTTCGGATGGGACGTTAAGCCGAGGCCCCGTCTGCCCTCTCAGGTGGACGTAAAAGATCCCATGGCACTATTTCGAAGAAGAGCAGGGAGTTCTTCCCGGTGTCCTGGTGCCAATATTTATCCTTCAACCAACATCACTAAAACAGATTTTCTGGTCATTATCTCATTGCTGTTTGTGGGATCTTGCTGTGCCCAAATTGGCTGCCACATTACAACAGTGACTACACTTCAAAAAGTACTCAAGTGAGGTTGTGTGAGGCATTATATAAACATAGAAACATAGAAAATAGGAGCAAGAGTAGGCCATTCGGCCCTTCGGGCCTGCTCCGCCATTCAAAATGATCATGGCTGATCGTCTAACTCAGTACCCTGTTCTCGCTTTTTCCCCATATCCTTTGATCCCTTTAGCATTAAGAAATATATCTATCTCCTTCTTGAATACATCTAATGACTTGGCCTCCACTGCCTTCTGTGGTAGAGAATTCCACAGGTTCACCACCCTCTGAGTGAAGAAACTTCTCCTCGTCTCGGTTCTAAATGGCATACCCTGTATCCTGAGACTGTGACCCCTGGTTCTGGACTCCCCAGCCATCGGGAACATCCTCCCTGCATCTAGTCAGTCTAGTCCTGTTAGAATTTTATATGTTTCGATGAGATCACCTCTCATTCTTCTAAACTCTAGTGAATATAGGCCTAGTCGACCCAATCTCTCCTCATACGTCAGTCCTGCCGTCCCAGAAATCAGTCTGATAAACCTTCGTTGCATTCCCTCCATGGCAAGGACATCCTTCCTCAGATAAGGAGACCAAAACTGCAGGCAATACTCCAGATGTGGCCTCACCAAGGCCCTGTATAACTGCAGTAAGACATCCCTGCTCCTGTACTCAAATCCTCTTGCAATGAAGGCCAACATACCATTCGCCTTCCTAACTGCTTGCTGCACCTGAATGCTCGCTTTCAGCGACTGGTGTACAAGGACACCCAGGTCTCGTTGCACCTCCCCTTTTCCCAATCTATCACCATTCAGATAATAATCTGTCTTTCCGTTTCTACAATCAAGTCTTTCTTTCTTTTCCCGGATTGCACAATTCTGAAAGATGAAATTCTCCATCAACAATCATTAGACTTTAGAATTTGCGAATATCATTCAGCATTTTTGATGTTCACCCACAGAGACCCGCCCAAGGTCACAGCCGGGGCCCTGAACCAATTGTAGATTTGGGCATCATTTGAATCTTACCGGCAGTGTGTGGAGCACCAATCGGGCAATGCAGAATCGGATGACGGAAAATCGGCTAGCTTCCGCGGGGATCAGTAGGCTGATAGGGCCTGTTGGGGTGGGGGAGGAGGCGGGAATTTTTTGTGGGCCAGGAGGGGCATGAACTTCAAAAATACAAAAACCTACGCTTTGCTGAGCAGCCTCCGCCTGGTTAGACACATGCTCTACCCATTTGTACATTAAAATTGCAATCAGGATTCCACAGCTAATGTATAACACTGATTTTCAAAAAGTCAGACAAAATGGAAAGGAGGTGGGGGGGGGGGAGGGGGGGATGAGGGGGGGTGGGGGTAGCCCTGATAATAAAGAATGACATAAGGACAGCGGTGAGAAAGGATCTTGGCTCGGAAGATCAGGAAGTAGAATCAGTATGTGTGGATGTAAGAATTAACAAGGGGCAGAAAACACTGGTGGGAGTAGTCGATTGGCCCTCTGTTAGACAGAGTATTAATCAAGAAATAACAGGAGCTAATGCAATAATGGTGGGGGGATTTAATCTTCATATAGACTGGAAAAATCAAATAGGCAAAAGTAGTTTGGAGGACAAGTTCATGGAATGCGTTCGAGACAGTTTCCTAGAACATTACATCGTGAAACCAACCAGGGAACAGGCTATTTTAGAGCTTGTCTTGTGTAATGAGACAGGGTTAATTAGTAATCTCATAGTAAGGGATCCTCTGGGGAAGAGTGATCATAATATGATAGAATTTCACACTGAGTTCGAGAGTGACGTATTAAGTCAGAAACTAGAGTCTTAAACTTAAATAAAGCCAATTATATAGGTATGAGCGGCGAGTTGGCGAAGGTAGAAATTAGATTAAAAGATATGACAGTAGATAAGTAATGGCGAACATTTAAAGAAATATTTTATAATTCTCAACAAACATGCATTCCATTGAGAAATAAAAACTCCAGGGGAAAAGTGATCCATCCGTGGCTAACTAAAGAAGTTAAGGATAGTATTAGATTAAAAGAAGAGGTTTATAGTGTTGCCAAGAAGAGTAGTAAGCCTGAGGATTGGGAGAGTTTTAGAAAAGGATGACCAAAAAATTGATAAAGAGGGAGAAAATAGAATATGAGAGTAAACTAGCAAGAAATATAAAAACAGATTGTAAAAAGGAAGAGATTAGCGAAAGTGGGTCCCTTACAGGCTGAGACAGGAGAAATTATAGTCGGAGAAACTAATGGGACTAAAAGCCAATAAATCCCCTGGACCTGATGGGCCACATCTGAGGGTTCTAAAAGAGGTGGCTGCAGAGATAGTGGATGCATTGGTTATGATCTTCCAGAATTCCCTAGATTCTAGAATGGTCCCAGCGGATTGGAAGGTAGCAAATGTAACCCCGCTATTCAAGAAGGGAGGGAGAGAGAAAACAGGGAACTACAGGCCGGTTAGCCTGACATCAGTCGTCGGGAAAATGCTGGAATCCATTATTAAGGAAGTGGTAACAGGGCATTTAGAAAATCATAATATGATTAGGCAGAGTCAACATGGTTTAATGAAAGGGAAATCGTGTTAGAATTTTTTCGAATTTTTTGAGGATGTAACTACCAGGGTGGATAAAGGGGAACCAGTGGATGTCGTATATTTGGATTTTCAAAAGGCATTCGATAAGGTGTCAAACAAAAGGTTGTTACACAAGATAAGGGCTCGTGGGGTTGGGGGTAATATATTAACATGAATAGAGGATTGGTTAATGGACAGAAAACAGAGAGTAGGGGTAAACGGGTCATTCTCAGGTTGGCAGGCTGTAACTAGTGGGGTGCCGCAAGGATCAGTGCTTGGGCCTCAGCTATTTACAATCTATATTAATGACTTAGATGAAGGGACCGAGTGTAATGTATCCAAGTTTGCTGGCGATACAAAGCTAGGTGGGAAAGTAAGCTGTGAGGAGGACAGAAAGAGCTCAATTTTAAAACCAAGCCGGGAAGGGGGCGGGGGGTTAATTTGAGGACGGGAAATCCATTAGTGCGGGTTTCCCGGACGTCTTCCAATGATTGTGACATAAGGATGTCTTTTATTTTTTTTGTCGGTTTCCCGTCCGACCGACTGGCTGATTGACAGGCTGGTCTCAGCCGGGCGGGAGACCAGACAGGGAGAGGACTTCGGCAGGTAAGTCTTTGTTTGTATGAATGGGGGGGTCCCGGGGGCAAGCGGCATGGTTGGGCATAATGGCCACAGAGGTCGCGAGTCATGGGAATGGGATCGGGGGTCATCACGGGGGTCCGCAATCGTTGAGGGGGAGGATCAGGGTCGGAGGTTCAGGGTCGGGGATCGGGGTTGGGTCGGGGTTGAAGGATCAGGGTTGGGGGATCGGGGTCGGGGGATCGGGGTCGGGGTCGCGGTCGGGGTCAGGGATCGGGGTCGGGGGATCGGGGTCGGGGGATCGGGGTCGGGGGTCGGGGTCGGGGGATCGGGGTCGGGGGATCGGGGTCGGGGTCGTGGTTGGAGGATGGGAGTCGGGTACAGCGGATCGGGTTCAGGGTTGGGGGACTGGGGTCGAGGTCGCGGTCGGAGGGTCAGGGTCAAGGTCATGGGATCAGGGTCGGGGGATCGGGGTCGGGGTCGTGGGTCTGCGATCGGGGGTCTGCGATCGCGGGGTGGGGGCAGTGTTTGTGCAGGTCGGATTGTTGGGCCTGGGGGATGGACTCCTGCTCCTCCGGGCCCACAAGCTGTGCCTTTCTCGGCACTGACCTACAGTCTCGGGCCTTCTCACCTCCTTTCATGAGGAGGCCCAGGAATCCCGACCCCCCGGGGTTGAAATCGGGGATTAGTTAAAAATGGAGACCTGAAGTTTCCTGAAAGGTTTTAAGGCCCGACCCGCCTCCTGGGAGCGGGTTGGCCGCTCGCCCCTCGTCCCGTCCCCGGGGAAACCAGAAATGGGCGGGTTGGAGACGGGTCTGAAATGGTGGAATTTTCAATGTCTCCCCAGCCCCCAACCCACCCAGTTTTTACTTTTAAAATCAAGCCCAAAGAGTCTGCAAAGGGAAAGAGACAGGTTGGGTGAGTGGGTAAGGAGGTGGCAGATGGAGCATAATGTGGGGAAATGTGAGGTTATTCACTTTGGTAGGAAGAATAGAAAAACAGAATATTTTTTAAATGGTGAGAAACTATTAAATGTTGGTGTTCAAAGGGATTTGGGTGTCCTTGTACAAGAAACACAGAAGGTTAACATGGCAAATAGTATATTGGCCTTTATTGCACCTTATCTAAGGAAGGATTTATCTGCAGGGTCCGTCAAGCACGGGGTAACAGCGCATCACACTATCCGCGTCCAAAAACAGCCCCTATAGGCCCATTCCACTCATTCTCTCCTCATAGGACAATCCTCTCATCCCAGGAATCAATCCAGTGAACCTTCATTGTACCGCCTCTAAGGCAAGAATATCCTTCCTTAGATAAGGGAGCTGGTACCTGTTATTTGCTGAAAATATCAGTCTACTGTCTGCACGGAGTCTGAACAGAGATCAGACATCGCACACGTAAAACACAGATACAGGTCCCATCCCTATATTTACACACTGATGAGTTATGTTAAAACATTGAATAAAGGTTGCACACTACTAAATCCCACATCCTCCAATCTGCACACCAGACCTCACCAATCTGCCGATCTGAGTTGGTACCAGGCCTGCGAGAGTGCGTGCACCAAGGTTCTCTGCTGATGCACTAGAGACCTTGGTGCAAGAGGTGGACAGAAGAAGGTGGACAGGGGGCAAGAAGCCCTCCAGACATGCGCTCAAAAGGCAGTGGGAGGCAGCAGGGGACGAAGTCAATGCCAGGCTCACAGCATCATGAAGATGGATGCAGTGCAGGAAGAAGCTCAATGCTTTGACATGAGTGGTCAAGGTGAGTGAGGTCAACTGTCAAGTGGCGTCTCCCACCAACTACACCACACACTCCACCCCCATCACCCACATACCAATAAACTCTTTCCATCAGTACTCAACTCTTCCAACCAGATGCTTCCTCTCGCCCTTACACATTACCACTGTTTCAAGCCGCCCACCCACAACTCACAGGCCACAAACACTGGCAGCTATTCAACCATGACAGGCACATCACCCAGACACACGTCCCGTTTTCTTGCAGGAGAAGGTGGTGCATATCAAGAGGCAGCAAGTGGCCGTGGCATTTAGCCCCTCGAGCCTGTTCCACCATTCAATGAGATCATGGTGGACCTGTGACCTAACTCCATATACCCACCTTAGCCCCATATCCCTTAATACCCTTGGTTCACAGAAATCTATCAATCTCAGATTTAACATTCACAAGAGAGCTAGCATCAACTGCTGTCTGCAGAACAGCGTTCCAAACATCTCCCACCCTTTGCATGTGGAAGCATTTCCTAACTTCACTCCTGCACACCCTGGCTCTAAATCTTAGACTATGTCCCCGCGTCCTAGTATTGGAGTCTAGGAGACCTCCAAAAACAGTTACGAATGTCTCGGCAGCCAGAAGCAATAATCCAGCCACTAGCCTGTAAATCCTGCATGTTCCCTTTAAATAGCGCTGGTGGGGGGTCCTCCAGGCACTCTAAGACACGTTCAGATGGTCGGGGTTAAGACTGTGCATTGAGTTGAGCGTTAAGTCCCAAAATGGTGTCTATCATTTTAAATCAGCGTTGCACACTGATTGAAGCCATTTTCTCCTGACTTTACTTGATTCCAGCGTTCGTTATCTGCGCCTGCGTTAACTCCTATACCAAGATGGCGTCTGGCACACATCACGCAAGAAACGTGCGTGCGCATCCAAGACGCCATCTTGGATGTCGGAGAGGTCGAGTAGCGCCGAAACAACGGGCGTTACACGGCCCGAATTAGTGCCCGTTCTCTCTGGAGTTTAGAAGAATGAGAGGTGACCTCATTGAAATGTATAAAATTTTTAGAGGGCTTGACAGGGTAAATGTGGAGAGGATGATTCCCCTGGCTGGAGAGTTTAGAATGAGGGGGCATAGTCTCAGGAAAAGGGATCGGCCATTTAAGACTGAGATGAGGAGGAATTTCTTCACTCAGAGGGTTATGAATCTTTGGAATTCTCTACCCCAGAGGGCTGTAGATGCTCAGTCATTGAGTATATTCAAGACTGAGATCAATAGAGGGAGTGCTGCACCATCGGAGGGTCAGTACTGAGGGAGTGCTGCCCTGTTGGAGGGTCAGTACTGAGGGAGAGCTGCCCCATCGGAGGGTCAGTACTGAGGGAGCGCTGCACTGTCGGAGGGTCAGTACTGAGGGAGAGCTGCCCTGTTGGAGGGTCAGTACTGAGGGAGAGCTGCCCCATCGGAGGGTCAGTACTGAGGGAGCGCTGCACTGTCGGAGGGTCAGTACTGAGGGAGTGCTGCACTGTCGGAGGGTCAGTACTGAGGGAGAGCTGCACTATCAGAGGGGCAGTACTGAGGGAGTGCTGCCCTGTCGGAGGTGCAGTCTTTTTAGAAAGATGTTCAACCAAAGCCCTGTCTACGTGTCCAGGTGAGGGATGGATATTGGCTCCTTGCTCTTCTTCAAATAGTGCAATGGGATCTTTTACACCCATCACAGTAACTCTATTCAGCATCTAATCTGAAAGACAGCACCTCCACAATGCTCCCTTCATAGCAGGGTTTGAACCACAGCCTCTGATTCAGAGGTAACAGTGCTGTCAATTGAACCAACTGAGACTTATTCTAAATGATTGCTGTATTGCTACTGGCACTTGGCATTACAGGCTTGACAAATGAAGAAATGCTGACTTTCATCAGTACATTACATTAAACTGTTTAGTTTGCATTTGTTTCTAGCTCTGAATTATGATATAAATACTTGTATACACACTGAGGCAGGTTTTTTCTGTGAAATATTTAATGGTATGGCAGAGTTCATGTTTAGCCAGCACACTCAGAGGTTTATGCTAAGAGCTATTTTGTGAAAAACGCATTCATAGCGTTAGTGATGTGGCAATTATTTACATAATCTGCCAGAGCTGGGCAAAAAAGTAGTTTTTTATGATGAGAGAATCTTATGTGTGTGTAGAACCATAGAACCAGAGAAAAGATACAGCACAGAAGGGGGGCCATTCGGCCCATCGTGTCCGCGCCGGCTCGAAGAACAACCAGGTGCCCATTCTAATCCCACCTTCCAGCACCCGGTCCGTAGCCCTGCAGCTTACAGCACTTTAGGTGCAGGTCCAGGTACTTTTTAAAAGAGTTGAGGGTCCCTGCCTCTACCACCAATTCAGGCAGTGAATTCCATACACCCACCACCCTCTGGGTAAGAAAGTTTTCCCTCATGTCCCCTCTAATCCTTCCGCAAATCAGCTTAAATCCATGTCCTCTAGTTCTTGAACTCTCCACTAGGGGAAACAGGTACTTCCTGTCTACTGTATCTGGGCCCCTCATAATTTTGTACACCTCAATCAAGTCTCCCCTCAGCCTCCTCTGCTCCAAGGAAAACAACCCCAGCCTATCCAATCTCTCCTCGTAGCTGCAATTTTCAAGCCCTGGCAACATTCTTGTAAATCTTCTCTGCACTCTCTCCAGAGCAATTACATCCTTCCTGTAATGTGGTGACCAGAACTGTGCACAATACTCCAGCTGTGGCCTTACCAGCGTTTTATACAGTTCCATCATTACATCCCTGCTTTTGTATTCTATACCTCGGCTAATAACGGAGAGCATTCCGTATGCCTTCTTCACAACCTTATCTACCTGTACTGCCACCTTCAGGGACCTGTGCACATGCACTCCAAGGTCTCTCACTTCCTCTACCCCTCTCAATATATTCCCGTTTACTGCGTATTCCCTTTTACTGTTTGCCCTCCCTAAGTGCATTACCTCACAGTTCTCCGAGTTGAACTCCATTTGCCACTTTTCCGCTCACTCCACCAACCCATTGATATCTTCTTGGAGTCTACAGCTATCCTCTTCACCATCAACTACACGGCCAATTTTTGTGTCGTCTGCAAATTTGCCAATCATGCCCCCTACATTCAAGTCCAAATCATTAATATATACCACAAACAGCAAGGGACCCAACACTGAGCCCTGTGGTGGGTCCCTTGCTGTTTGTGGTATATATGGTGTTTGAGGTGTTCCTGTTATCTGACGTTCGAGGGTGATTTAGAACTAGATTGGGACTTTGTCACTTGTGAAGATGCCACTTTAAATATTGATGCATGGGATGCCTGATCTGAGGTGAGGTAACTGGCCATTCATTGAAAGAAAAGTTCTCCCCGAAGGCAGAATGAAAAACTTCACAGTGAAATGGAGAAAGCCCACTGATCAACACTACATAACAAATCAACTACATAACAAACTCCACTCAAACTCACCAAAGCTGCAGAACAGCCTCTGTGACTGGCCAATCAGAGAGTCAATAGTCTCACTCAAACAGGGAAACACATTCCGCAAAGTTCATTTTTTTTTGCTGAAAATCCTCTTTTTGTCATCAAGGAAATCCAGAGGCTGGGTTGGAGGAGATCTTCAGCATCACATAGAATTTTACAGCACAGAAACAGGCCATTCAGCCCATCAGGTCCATGCCGGCATTTATGCTCCACATGAGCCTCCTCCCTCCCTACTTCATCTCACCCCAAACTGACATTTAGTTTAATATCTTCTGACAACTGTGCCTTCCTTGTGCATGTTGTACATTATTGGAAGTACAGGTGAACTTGTCTTAAATAAACCAGACGAGACGTCAGACAGTATTGTTTCAGACTTGAGCCACCGTTAGGACATTTCGTGTCTGTGAAGAGCATCTGACAACTGACCAGACTTCAATGTCATTTACGACTAACGATCAGAATACATCAGATTTAGTAATCTCAGCAAAACATTCGAGATTAATTTATTTTCTACCTTGGGCTGTACATTCACAATTTATTGCATTATCTCTAGGAGTAAATTCAATTCAGTTTTTGTTAGCAGTCCTTGTAACCCATTATCTACACAATCAACTGGGTTTCACGTTACACAAAAATACATTTATTCTTCATTTTAAACGGTATCGATTGGATCTGAAATCAAGCCCTGCAATCACATGCAATAGAAACACAAGTGCGTTAACACTGAGCATCACCCAGTCGGAATGCAGAGTGGGGACATCTATTTATTAGGATAAAAGTACGTCAGAATGGATGATAGAACAATAGCAAACGACCCAATAAATCTGCTCCTACCTGAACGCTTCATTTTAAGGACGCAAAGAGCAAACTCTCGCTGATCTCCAACTCCCAGCCTGGTATCTGGCAATTAATGAACACGCTGGAAAGAACAGCTCATTGTCGCCCCTGTTTATTTAAACGAATTTGTATACAACACTTCCTGCTCTATAATTACAGGCCAATAGCACATTCTCCAAAAAGCACAATATATTGTGAGCTGACGGCTGGTTAGGGTGTATTTTTAGTTTGTAGAGAGATCTGTTGCTTCCTGCATGAAAGTAGAACAAAGAGCTGAAAGTTTTGTTGTTTTGGTCTTAATTTTTGGCAGATGTCGCACTCCTGCCCCCCGCCCCCGCTATAGCTCAGTGAAAACTGAGCCCGCAGAAGGAGCTCATTGATTCGACACTTGTTGCTGGTTCAAAAGGGCAAAATAAAGAAACAAATAACGCATTTAGGAATTAGTGTTTCCAAACTGATAGAAGTTGCTTTCATTGGTGGGTTTGGGCAAGAATAATTGCTGGGGGGAGGGGGATTTCATTCATTGTATTGGCTGCTGGACGGCTCCCATTCCACTGAGGGTAGCCAACCGTCCAGGATTGTCCTGGAGTCTCCAGGAATTGAAGAATAATCTCCAGGACACTGCTGGCAATACTTCCTGGAGAAAAATCACAGGTGGCATTAAAAAAACATTCTCTTTCAACACTTTTATTTATTAGTTATTAAAATGGTGGAGTTGGAAAAGAAGAGACTGTTTGACTGACAGACAATTGGGTAACGAAGAGACTGCTCGCTTTCCAATTGGTCTTGGGTTCGAGTCCCACTCGAGGAACTTAAGCACATATTCCAGGCTGACACTGCAGAGCATTACTGAGGGAGTGCTGCACTGTCGGAGGGTCAGTACTGAGGGAGTGCTGCACTGTCGGAGGGTCAGTACTGAGGGAGTGCTGCACTGTCGGAGGGTCAGTACTGAGGGAGTGCTGCACTGTCGGAGGGTCAGTACTGAGGGAGTGCTGCACTGTCGGAGGGTCAGTACTGAGGGAGTGCTGCACTGTCGGAGGGTCAGTACTGAGGGAGTGCTGCACTGTCGGAGGGTCAGTACTGAGGGAGTGCTGCACTGTCGGAGGGTCAGTACTGAGGGAGTGCTGCACTGTCGGAGGGTCAGTACTGAGGGAGTGCTGCACTGTCGGAGGGTCAGTACTGAGGGAGTGCTGCACTGTCGGAGGGTCAGTACTGAGGGAGTGCTGCACTGTCGGAGGGTCAGTACTGAGGGAGTGCTGCACTGTCGGAGGGTCAGTACTGAGGGAGTGCTGCACTGTCGGAGGGTCAGTATGGAGGGAGCGCTGCACTGTCGGAGGGTCAGTACTGAGGGAGCGCTGCACTGTCGGAGGGTCAGTACTGAGGGAGTGCTGCACCTTCGGAGGGTCAGTATGGAGGGAGCGCTGCACTGTCGGAGGGTCAGTACTGAGGGAGTGCTGCACTGTCGGAGGGTCAGTATGGAGGGAGCGCTGCACTGTCGGAGGGTCAGTACTGAGGGAGTGCTGCACTGTCGGAGGGTCAGTATGGAGGGAGCGCTGCACTGTCGGAGGGTCAGTATGGAGGGAGCGCTGCACTGTCGGAGGGTCAGTATGGAGGGAGCGCTGCACTGTCGGAGGGTCAGTATGGAGGGAGCGCTGCACTGTCGGAGGGACAGTATGGAGGGAGCGCTGCACTGTCGGAGGGTCAGTACTGAGGGAGTGCTGCACTGTCGGAGGGTCAGTATTGAGTGAGCGCTGCACTGTCGGAGGGTCAGTACTGAGGGAGTGCTGCACTGTCGGAGGGTCAGTACTGAGTGAGCGCTGCACTGTCGGAGGGTCAGTACTGAGGGAGTGCTGCACTGTCGGAGGGTCAGTACTGAGGGAGCGCTGCACTGTCGGAGGGTCAGTACTGAGGGAGCGCCGCACTGTCGGAGGGTCAGTATGGAGGGAGCGCTGCACTGTCGGAGGGTCAGTATGGAGGGAGCGCTGCACTGTCGGAGGGTCAGTACTGAGTGAGCGCTGCACTGTCGGAGGGTCAGTACTGAGGGAGCGCCGCACTGTCGGAGGGTCAGTATGGAGGGAGCGCTGCACTGTCGGAGGGTCAGTATGGAGGGAGCGCTGCACTGTCGGAGGGTCAGTACTAAGGGAGCGCTGAACTGTCGGGGGGTCAGTACTGAGGGAGTGCCGCACTGTCGGAGGGTCAGTACTGAGGGAGCGCTGCCCTGTTGGAGGGTCAGTACTGAGGGAGTGCTGCACTGTCAGAGGGTCAGTACTGAGGGAATGTGGCATTGTCAGAAGGTCAGTACTGAGGGAGCGCCACACTGTCGGAGGGTCAGTACTGAGGGAGCGCCGCACTGTCGGAGGGTCAGTACTGAGGGAGCGCCGCACTGTCGGAGGGTCAGTACTGAGGGAGTGCCGCACTGTCGGAGGGTCAGTACTGAGGGAGTGCCGCACTGTCGGAGGGTCAGTACTGAGGGAGTGCCGCACTGTCGGAGGGTCAGTACTGAGGGAGTGCCGCACTGTCGGAGGGTCAGTACTGAGGGAGTGCCGCACTGTCGGAGGGTCAGTACTGAGGGAGCGCCGCATTGTCGGAGGGTCAGTACTGAGGGAGCGCCGCACTGTCGGAGGGTCAGTGCTGAGGGAGTGCCGCATTGTCGGAGGGTCAGTACTGAGGGAGTGCCGCACTGTCGGAGGGTCAGTACTGAGGGAGTGCTGCACTGTCGGAGGGTCAGTGCTGAGGGAGTGCTGCACTGTCGGAGGGTCAGTGCTGAGGGAGTGCTGCACTGTCGGAGGGTCAGTACTGAGGGAGTGCTGCACTGTCGGAGGGTCAGTGCTGAGGGAGTGCTGCACTGTCGGAGGGTCAATACTGAGGGAGTGCTGCACTGTCGGAGGGTCAGTGCTGAGGGAGTGCTGCACTGTCGGAGGGTCAGTGCTGAGGAAGCGCTGCACTGTCGGAGGGTCAGTATTGAGTGAGCACTGCACTGTCGGAGGGTCAGTACTGAGTGAGCACTGCACTGTTGGAGGGTCAGTACTGAGTGAGCACTGCACTGTTGGAGGGTCAGTACTGAAGGAGTGCTGCACTGTCGGAGGGTCAGTACTGAGGGAGCGCTGTCCTGTTGGAGGGTCAGTACTGAGGGAGCGCTGCACTGTCAGAGGGTCAGTATTGAGGGAGCACTGCACTGATGGAGGGTCAGTACTGAGAGAGCGCTGCCCTGTTGGAGGGTCAGTACTGAGGGAGCGCTGCACTGTCGGAGGGTCAGTACTGAGGGAGCGCTGCCCTGTTGGAGGGTCAGTACTGAGGGAGCGCTGCACTGTCGGAGGGTCAGTACTGAGGGAGCGCTGCACTGTCAGAGGGTCAGTATTGAGGGAGCACTGCACTGATGGAGGGTCAGTACTGAGGGAGCGCTGCACTGTCAGAGGGTCAGTATTGAGGGAGCACTTCACTGTCAGAGGGTCAGTACTGAGGGAATGTGGCATTGTCGGAAGGTCTGTACTGAGGGAGTGCTGCACTGTCGGAGGGTCAGTACTGAGGGAGCACTGCACTGTCGGAGGGTCAGTGCTGAGGGAGTGCTGCACTGTCGGAGGGTCAGTACTGAGGGAGTGCCGCACTGTCGGAGGGTCAGTACTGAGGGAGCGCTGCACTGTCGGAGGGTCAGTACTGAGGGAGCGCTGCACTGTCGGAGGGTCAGTACTGAGGGAGCGCTGCACTGTCTTTCAGATGAGACGACAACGACGACAACAACAACAACAACAACAACTCACATTTAAATATCACCTTTAATGTAGTAAAACATCCCAAGGCACTTCACAAGAGCGATTTTCAAACAAAATTTGACACCGAGCCACATAAGGAGATATTAGGACAGGTGACCAAAAGCTTGGTCAAAGAGGGAGGTTTTAAGGAGCGTCTTAAAGGAGGAGAGAGAGGCGGAGAGGTTTAGGGAGGGAATTCCAGAGCTTAGGGCCTAGGCAGCTGAAGGCACGGCCGCCAATGGTGGAGCGATGAAAATCGGGGATGTGCAAGAGGCCAGAATCGGAGGAGCGCAGAGATCTCGGAGGGTTGTAGGGCTGGAGGAGGTTACAGAGATAGGGAGGGGCGAGGGCCATCGAGGGATTTGAAAACAAGGATGAGAATTTTAAAATCGAGGCGTTCCCGGACTGGGAGGCAATGTAGGTCAGCGAGCACAGGGGGTGATGGGTGAACGGGACTTGGTGTGAGTTAGGATACGGGCAGCAGAGTTTTGGATGAGCTCAGGTTTATCGAGTGTGGAAGATAGGAGGCCGGCCAGGAGAGCATTGGAATAGTCGAGTCTGGAGGTAACAAAAGCACGGATGAGGGTTTCAGCAGATGAGAAAGGCATGGATGTTAGGGAACTTGGGGAAATAAATAGTGATGTCTTGAGGAGTGTACATATTACAGAGAGGGAGGTGCTGGAAGTCTTAACGCGCATCAAGGTAGATAAATCTCCGGGACCTGATGAAATGAAGGCCGTGCCTTCAGCTGCCTGGGCCCGAAGCTCTGGAATGGGAGGTGAGGGAGGAAATTGCGGGTCCCCTAGCAGAGATATTTGAATCATCCACCGCTACAGGTGAGGTGCCTGAAGATTGGAGGGTAGCAAATGTTGTGCCTTTGTTTAAGAAGGGCGGCAGGGAAAAGCCTGGGAACTACAGACCGGTGAGCCTGACATCTGTAGTGGGTAAGTTGTTAGAGGGTATTCTGAGGGACAGAATCTACAGGCATTTGGAGAGGCAGGGACTAATTAGGAACAGTCAGCATGGTTTTGTGAGTGGAAAATCATGTCTCACGAATTTGATTGAGTTTTTTGAAGGGGTAACCAAGAAGATAGATGAGGGCTGTGCAGTGGACGTGGTCTACATGGACTTTAGCAAAGCCTTTGACAAGGTACCGCATGGTAGGTTGTTACATAAGGTTAAATCTCACGGGATCCAAGGTGAGGTAGCCAATTGGATACAAAATTGGCTTGACGACAGAAGCCAGAGGGTGGTTGTAGAGGGTTGTTTTTCAAACTGGAGGCCTGTGACCAGCGGTGTGCCTCAGGGATCGATGCTGGGTCTGCTGTTATTTGTTATTTATATTAATGATTTGGATGAGAATTTCGGAGGCATGGTTAGTAAGTTTGCAGATGACACCAAGATTGGTGGCATTGTGGACAATGAAGAAGGTTATCTAGGATTGCAACGGGATCTTGATAAATTGGGCCAGTGGGCCGATGAATGGGAGATGGAGTTTAATTTAGATAAATGTGAGGTGATGCATTTTGGTAGATCGAATCGGGCCAGGACCTACTCCGTTAATGGTAGGGCGTTGGGGAGAGTTATAGAACAAAGAGATCTAGGAGTACAGGTTCATAGCTCCTTGAAAGTGGAGTCACAGGTGGATAGGGTGGTGAAGAAGGCATTCAGCATGCTTGGTTTCATTGGTCAGAACATTGAATACAGGAGTTGAGATGTCTTGTTGAAGTTGTACAAGACATTAGTAAGGCCACACTTGGAATACTGTGTACAGTTCTGGTCACCCTATTATAGAAAGGATATTATTAAACTAGAAAGAGTGCAGAAAAGATTTACTAGGATGCTGCCGGGACTTGATGGTTTGACTTATAGGGAGAGGTTAGATAGACTGGGACTTTTTTCCCTGGAGAGTAGGAGGTTTAGGGGTGATCTTATAGAAGTGTATAAAATAATGAGGGGCATAGATAAGGTAGATAGTCAAAATCTTTTCCCAAAGGTAGGGGTGTCTATAACGAGGGGACATAGATTTAAGGTGAGAGGGGAGAGATACAAAAGGGTCCAGAGGGGCAATTTTTTCACTCAAAGGGTGGTGAGTGTCTGGATCGGGCTGCCAGAGGCAGTAGTAGAGGCGGGTACAATTTTGTCTTTTAAAAAGCATTTGGACTGTTACATGGGTAAGATGGGTATAGAGGGATATGGGCCAAGTGCAGGCAATTGGGACTAGCGTTGTGGTATAAAGTGGGCGACATGGACATGTTGGGCCGAAGGGCCTGTTTCCATGTTGTAAACTTCTATGATTCTATGATTCTATGAGATGTTAAACCAAGGCACCATCTGCCCTCTCAGGTGGACGTAAAAGATCTCATGGCACTATTTCGAAGAAGAGCAGGGGAGTTCTCCCCGGTGTCCTGGACAATATTTATCCCTCAACCAACATCACTAAAACAGATTATCTGGTCATTATCACATTGCTGTTTGTGGGATCTTGCTGTGCACAAATCGGCTGCCGCATTTCCTGCATTACAACAGTGACCACACTTCAAAAAGTACTTCATTGGCTGTAAAGCACTGTGGGGCATCCTGAGGGAGTGAAAGTGCTAAATAAATGCAAGACTTTCTATATCTTTGCTTTCAAAATACCATGAAAGGGAACAGTGAACAATACAAAAAAGGAATTCTATGTGAGCAGTAAATATTCTTTATTCCTTCCTATATATGTTTTTAAATATATATACTATAAGGTGTCACTTTGCAAAGAAAGGATTAATATTTTTGTTTATTTATATAAGAGAAAAGAAAGAACGTGAATTCTTGTGGGGCCTGTCCGTGTCCTCGGGACGTCCCAAAGTCCTTTACACCCAATGGATTACCTTTGAAGTGCAGTCTCTGCTGTTAAATGGGTAAACATGCCCTTATGTGTCTGTGCTTCAATACTCCTTGGTACACCTGATGTTCTGAGCCAGGCAGTTCGGCTTCTGTCATAAACTCTGCAATCCAGCCTTTTACCCCACCCCCTTTCTGATTGCTCAATCGGGCTGACCCCAGTGTTGCACAGTTTAAGTACGCTGTTTGATCCTGACCTAAGCTTCAAACCCCGTATCCTATGCATCCCTGCCATTTCCATCTCTGTAACATTGCCCACCTCCACCCTAGTCTCAACCCTCCTGCTGCTAAAACTCTCAGTGATGTCTTTGTCAAGCTCTGGAATTCCCTCCCTAAACCTCTCCACCTCTCTCTCCTCCTTTAAGACACTCCTTAAAACCTACCTCTTTGACCAAGCTTTTGGTCACCTGTCCTAATATCTCCTTATGTGGTTCGGTGTCAAATTTTGTTTGATAATCGCTCCTGCAAAGCGCCTTGGGACGTTTTACTATGTTAAAGGCGCTATATAAATGCGAGTAGTTGTTGTTGTTGTCATGACCAGAATTGACTTCTCCAATGCTCTCCTCATCAATCTCCCATATTCCATTCTATACAAGCTTCAACTCATCCAAAACTCTATCACTCCTGCCCTTGTCAATCTCCATTGACTCCCTGTCCCTCAATGCATTTAAGTCAAAATTCTCGTCCTCGTTACAAATTCTTCCGTAGCCTCACTCTCCCCCCCCCCCCATACCCCTGTAACCCCTCCGTAACCCTGCCATAACCCAATAAACCCTCCATCCCCCCCTGTAACCCCTCCCTACCCCTGTAACCCCTCTAAACCCTGTCGCTTCCTCTAACCCTACATGCCAGTGTGTGTCTCCCGCTCTTCCATCTCTGACCTCCTTTGCAGTTCCCCTTCCTTCACTCCACCATCATTGCCGGAGTCTGGGCTCTTTCCTCTGGAACTCTCTCCCCAAACCCTTTCCGCCTTGCTGCATCTCTCCCAGCTTTACAAGCCTCCTCAACATCCATCTCTTTGACCTGGGCCTCAGCCCCTAATACTTCTTCTATTACTGCTTGGCTTCTGTTTTCACCTCAATGCATCATCTTTGGACACTTTATGATGTGAAATGTGCTCTAGAAGTGTAAATTGGTGTTTCATGTTCGTTTTACACTTCAGTTGCCAGCATTTCTTGCACACCTTGTTAGAAGTTGAAGGGGTGATTCCATGATCTGGAACTCCTAGCAGGTAGCAGCACGCGCAGGTGGTGTTGCCAACTCTGGCTGGACATATTCCTGGAGGTATCATCACATGACCCTCCTGCCTCCATCCACTCCGCCCCCACACTCCCGCCATTGGTCGCCCGACACGCCCATCCTCGCAGTGCCCTGCCTTCCCACGCCAATTGGATGATTCTTGACTATCAGTCAAACTGCCTTTTTGCCCCCAGCTCTGATATTTTTAGAACTAAGAAACGGAAGTGTTCAAAGAAAATTTTTTAAGAACACACCAGGGTGGAGTTTCTGCCTGTTCCCGCCAATAATATCAGCGCAATGCCGGCAGAATCAGCCGAACCAGCGCAAAAGATCTTTGCCGATGACATAAAGATTGGTGGCATTGTAAGCAGTGTAGATGAAAACATAAAATTACAAAGCGATATTGATAGATTAGGTGAATGGGCAAAACTGTGGCAAATGGAATTCAATGTAGACAAATGTGAGGTCATCCACTTTGGATCAAAAAAGGATAGAACAGGGTACTTTCTAAATGGTAAAAAGTTAAAATCAGTGGATGTCCAAAAGGACTTAGGGGTTCAGGTACATAGATCATTGAAGTGTCATGAACAGGTGCAGAAAATAATCAAGAAGGCAAATGGAATGCTGGCCTTTATATCTAGAGGACTAGAGTACAAGGGGGCAGAAGTTATGCTGCAGCTATACAAAACCCTGGTTAGACCACACCTGGAGTACTGTGAGCAGTTCTGGGCACTGCACCTTCGGAAGGACATATTGGCCTTGGAGGGAGTGCAGCGTAGGTTAACTGGAATGATACCAGGACTTCAAGGGTTAAGTTACGAGGAGAGAGTACACAAATTGGGGTTGTATTCTCTAGAGTTTCGAAGGTTAAGGGGCGACCTGATCGAAGTTTATAAGACATTAAGGGGAACAGAGAGGGTGGATAGAGAGAAACTATTTCCGCTGGTTGGGGATTCTAGGAGTAGGGGGCACAGTCTAAAAATTAGAGCCAGACCTTTCAGGAGTGAGATTAGAAAACATTTCTACACACAAAGGGTGGTAGAAGTTTGGAACTCTCTTCCGCAAACGGCAATTGATACTAGCTCAATTGCTAAATTTAAATCTGAGATAGATAGCTTTTTGGCAACCAAAGGTATTAAGGGATATGGGCCAAAGGCAGGTATATGGAGTTAGAGCACAGATCAGCCATGATCTTATCAAATGGCGGAGCAGGCACGAGGGGCTGAATGGCCTACTCCTGTTCCTATGTTCCTATGTTCCTAAAAGGTCGGGGGAATTTTAAACGTGAGTGAGACACTCCCAAACCCACTTACTCTGTGTTCTCCGCGATCTTTTACGCCGGTTCAAGATTCAATTTGCCCGAATCAGGCCCCGCCCACAAAACTGGCCCCGCCCCCAGGTCGAGATTGCGAGATCTCGCCGATTGTGCGGGATCGGGAAGCTCTTCAAATTGAGCTCGTTTCCTTCGGGGCACAGGCGCTGGTCGGCCCGTTTTAAACATCTTTACATATCAAAAAATATTTAATTTACGAAGAAACTGACCAGTGTGCACCAATGAAACTGTTAAACGGTTCAGTGTAGTTTCTTTTCAGTGATTTTAAATCAGGTTACTCACAGGTGGGGGACTGGACAGCCTTGTTAAAAATGTTTATTTTTGGTGAAAAACCCATTTTCACCACTCTTAAATACATCGAGGAATATTTTTTAATGGAAAGAAAAGAAAGAGACGATTACTTTCCATTACGCTGCCTGATTGGGCTGGTTCGGGAAGATTTTATGTTTGTTTTTATGCAAATGAATTTTAGCGGAAACTTGAACTGTAACCCGACCAGCGCAGCTTCAAGCACATTTTGGGTGCAATTTCCTGATTGTGCCCAGAGTGGAAACACTTCCACATTATTTTTAGTGCCATCACAATTTTTCTGCATGGTTTGCTGGAAACAGTGCCCTGGAGATTAATCTTTAATTCCTGGAGACTCCAGGACAATCCTGGAGGATTAGCAACCTCTATTTGCAGGTAGTGTACCTCGGGATATTGTGGACAGGCAGGCCCTGGGGTTTTTGTTCTGTTTATTTCAACAGGCAGAAAATCACTGGCTGCACACCGCGATGTCCTGAGATGTGCTCCCTGCTGGAATGGAACTGGGACATGGAATTATCCATTAACAGTAAGCAGTGAGTTACCAAGCCTACAGGAAGAGACAATCTCAGCGCGGCAATACATAATTTGAAGAGCTGCGTTGATGATAAAGTAAATAAAATACAAGTCAATGCAGTATTTAATTAATGTGTCTGTAGTGCTCCTTCCCCTGTGATTATTTCCAGCTTCCATAGATGTCAAAAGAATTCAGATTCAATGAATAGTTACAACATGTCACTTTAGGGAATAAAAAAAACTAAAAGAATTAATGAAATATTAATGACCAAGTGAAATTCTAATTACTTTCTTTCAGCTCCCTGGGAGCCTTGATGTGTTGGCATCTCCGGGGAAACTTTGAACAAGCTGTGAACGTAACCCTTGGACGTCCCACAAATACTCATAATACTGGACTGTGTTTGCACTGCCAGCTATTCTTTGTGGTCCACAGCGAAGCACATGAACAGCTTCAAAACACGACTATGAAAATGGCTAAATATCTAAAACCAGAAGAGTAAACAACCAGTGATATTGTCTTTTCCAATGTTCAGATTCTATGAACAGGTGTTACGTCTGGCCCCATCAGAATGCCAAAAAGCGACTGCCATTGGGTCAAAAGGAAAAGCATTCTTACTGGACGTGTGCTTGAAGAGGGCTAATTTGCAGGGTTATGGGGAAAAATCTGGGGCGTGGGACTAAATTAGACAGCTCTTATAAAGAGCCGGCACAGGCATGATGGGCTGAATGGCCTCCATCTGTGCTGTAAGATTCTATGATTCTATGATTCAATCATGGCGATGGAGGGGGAATTAGAAATCTCAGTGAGGAGGGGGAGAGAATATTTGTTCATGATTTGTCTCACCATCAAGCACCCCCCACATCAAATACGACACTGGTTAACTGCAAAGTAAAGCTCTTTCTACTCTGTCCCATCAGCACATGTTCTCACCAGCCTCTGACGACTAGCCTCAACACACCATAAGAAAATAGGAACAGGAGGAGGCCATTCAGCCCCTCCAACCTGTTCTGCCATTCAATTAGATCATGGCTGATCTGTATCTTGACTCCATCTACCTGCCTTGGTTCTGTAACCCTTAATCCCCTTACCCAACAAAAATCGATCAATTTCATGTTTTGAAATTTTCAATTGACCCCCAGCCTCAACAGCTTTTTGGGGGAGAGAGTTCCAGATTTCCACTCCCCTTTGTGTGAAGAAATGCTTCCTGACATCACCCCTGAACGGCCGAGCTCTAAATGCCAGTGTGGCATTTTCATTTTCTACACCAGGCATATCCTTGTGGGTTTCCGACAAGTGAGTGACACTGATTTACTGCCAGTTACTGTTGAATTTTGGTTAACCTTTGTACGTTATCACGTTTTTGAGGTTTTTTTACACTCTTGCTGCTAAACCCTATTCTCCCTCCCTGAAATGCTAAATATAAAATATCCACTTCTGCTTGTGGCTCTTGCACACAATCTTGCTGCGCATTCTCAGCACTAATAATAGCAAGAGGTAAAAATTAAATACATAGGCAAAGAAATATATACAAAATAAAGGCTACTCATTTATAGATTTTACAGAATAATGGTCAGAGTTACCGAACTCAATCCCTAAAGCACCAAGAAACATCAAAGAACACATTTTTATAAAAATGGAATTTGACTAATTCAGTCAGTGTAAACCAGTGACAGTGACATTATCTCCAACATGGCATAAACACCCCTATTGTTCTAAAACAACGAAGGGTCGGTAACCAGAGGGCACAGATTTAAGGTAATTGGCAAAAGAACCAGAGGAGGCAATGAGCAGAAATTTTTTATGCAGTGAGTTGTGATGATCTGGAATGCGCTGCCTGAAAGAGCAGTGGAAGCAGATTCAATAATAACTTTCAAAGGGGAATTGGATAAATACTTGAAGGGAAAATATTTGCAAGGCTATGGGGAAAGAGGGAGTGGGACTAATTGGATAGCTCTTTCAAAGAGCCGGCACAGGTACAATGGGCCAAATGGCCTCTTTCTCTGCTGTATGATTCTACGATTCGCTGACTGATCATGAGCAATGCTATGGGAGGTTGACTAGCACAGATAAAAAATTCAACACCGGCATTTGGCGATTTTTTTTGTCACGCTGACCATGAACTGGATTTGTGATTATCTAATATTAATTACCATTGCTGATGGATGGTTGGGTGGGGAGATTTTAATCTCTTCACTTCAGCCTGAAGTCAAACTTAAACCTCAGCGGGAAGGATCAGGCTTAAAGAGTTGGTGATGTATAAGTGTCGATGTGCCCGGACATCGAAATTATAAAGGTGTCTGGGTCTCATATCCTGTCCTGTATTGGTCCTGCTGGAAAAGGGAACTCTGCAGCTGCTGAAAACATCACCTGGAGATCGGGTGTGTGGACAGGCACTCGTAAATCCAGGGTTCAGCACCCACCTTGATTGCCAGCCGTGTCTCAGTGGGTAGCACTCTCACCTCTAGGTCAGAAGGTCATAGGTTCATAGTCCCACTCCAGAGATTGGAGCACAAGTTCCAGGCCAACTACTCCTACTGCCAGTACTGAGGGAATGCTGCACTGTTGGAGGTACTGTCTTTCAGATGAGATGTTAAACCAAGTCCCCATCTATCCTCTCAGGTGGATCTAAAGGATCCCACAGCACTATTTAAAGAACAGCAGGGGAGTTCTCCCTGGTGTGTCCCGGCCAATATTTATCCCTCAACCAACATCAATAAAAAACAGATTATCTGGTCATTATCACATTGCTGTTTGTGGGAGTTACTGTGCACAAATATTTGGTAGGAAGAGTAAGGAGGCTACATATTCCTTGGAAAATAAGAGTCTAAATGGGGTAGAGGAGCAGAGAGATCTGGGGGTACAGATACACAAATCACTAAAAGTAGGATGCATGTTGATAAGGCCATAAAAAAAAGCAAACCAAGCACAGGGGTTCATTTCCAGAGGGATAGAATTGAAAAGCAGAGAAGTTGTGTGAAATTTGTATAGAACCTTGGTTAGACCACACTTGGAGTACTGTGAACCGTTCTGGTCCCCATATTATAAAAAGGGTATTGAGAAGATGCAAAAAAGATTTACTGGGATGATACCAGAACTGAGAGGTTATAACTATCAGGCAAGATTGAACAGGCTGGGGCTTTTTTCTCTAGAAGAGAGAAGACTGAGGGGTGACCTGATAGAGATCTTTAAAATTATGAAGGGTTTGATAGGGTAGATGTAGAGAAGATGTTTCCACTTGTGGGGGAGACCAGAACTTGGGGCCATAAATATAAGATAGTCACTAATAAATCCAATCGGGAATTCAGGAGAAACTTCTTTACCCAGAGAGTGGTGAGAATGTGGAACTCGCTCCCACAAGGAGTAGTTGAGGTGAATAGTGTAGATACATTTAAGGGGAAGCTGGATAAACACATGAGGGAGAAAGGAATAGAAGGATATGCTGATAGGGTGAGATGAAGTATGGAGGGAGGAGGCTCGTGTGGAGCATAAACACCAGCACAGACCTGATGGGCTGAATGGCCTGTTTCTGTGCTGTAAATTCGATGTAAAAAATTGGCTGCTGCGTTTCCTACGTTACAACAGTGATTACACTTTTTAAAAAAAGTACTTTATTGGCTGTAAAGCGTTTTGGGACGTCCTGAGGTTGTGAAAGGCGCTAAATAAATACAAGTCTTTCTTTCTTTCATTAATTGGGTTGCAGAGAAGTAGACAGTTTCTGCCAAGGGCCGCACCTCCTGCGGGGATATTGTGTGTCTGCTGTGGTCAGGGGAATGTTGCCAATTCACTCACAAATCTCACATTGACATATGCTTTCCATACAAACCCTCATTTTCCAGTTATCTAATAAGCTGCTGGTGACGATCTCCCTGGGGGTGGGGGAGGTGGGAGGGGGTGAGCATGGTCTCTGGACTTAAGTTGGCTTCAAAATGATAGCAATGAAAGATAAGAAGCAAGTTGATTCTGTGTGCCAAACTTGGTAATCCCAGACCCTACACTGCTGACATTTGATAGGCCAAACTAGCTCATTGATGGGACCTGAAGGGAAGCTGGAATCCTTCCCAGTTGGCTCCAGACAATCCTGCATGGGTAGGGTGATCTGAGCAAGATAAGCAGTGGGAAGCTTATCAGTGCTCTGCTCTGGTAAACTGCACAATTGGTAAACTCTGTGCCCTCGCCACTGACTCCATCCCTCTCCCTGGCCACTGTCTGAGACTGAACCAGGCCATTCGCAACCTTGGCGTCCTATTTGACCCTGAGATGGGCCTCCGATCACATATCCGCCTACTTTCACCTCCATAACATCACCCATCTCCGCCCCTGCCTCAGCTTATCTGCTGCTGAAACCCTCATCCATGCCTTGTCACCTCTAGACTTCACTATTCCAATGCTCTCCTGGCCGGCCTCCCATCTTCCCTAAATTTGAGCTCATTCAAAACTCTGCTGCCCGTTTTCTAACTCTCACCAAGTCCCGTTCTCCCATCACCCCCTGTGCTCACTGACCCACATTGGCTCCAGGTCCAGCAACACCTCGATTTTAAAATTCTCATTCTTGTTTTCAAATCCTTCCATGGCCTCGCCCCTCCCTATCTCTGTAACCTCCTCCAGCCCTACAATCCTCTGAGATTTCTCTGCGCTCCTCCAATTCTGGCCTCTTGCGCATCCCCGATTTTCATCACTCCATCATTGGCGGCCGTGTCTTCAGCTGCCTAGACCCTAAGCTCTGGAATTCCCTCCCTAAACCTCTCCGTCTCTCCCTCCTCTTTTAAGACGCTCCTTAAAACCTACCTCTTTGACCAAGCTTTTGGTCACCTGTCCTAATATCTTCTTATGTGGCTCAGTGTCAAACTTTGTTCCTGTGAAGCACTTTGGGGACGTTTTACCTCATTAAAGGCACAATATAAATGCAAATTGTTGTTGTTGCTGTTGTAGCTGTTTAGACTCCACATGTACTCTATCCACACTTAAGAGTCCGTTGGCTCTTGCTAATCTGTGTCTAAGTTCTCTGAACTTAAATAATTGGGTACGTCCCTAAGGGGAGAGAATGTGCACTCCGTGACAGGCAAGCTGAATCTATATTTATAAGCCACAACAACTTGCATTTATATAGCGCCTTTAACGTAGGAAAAACATCCCAAGGAGCTTCACAGGAGCTTAATCAGACTGGGAGCCAATGTAGGTCAGCGAGCACAGGGCGTGATGGGTGAACAGGAGTTGGTGCGAGTTAGGATACGAGCAGCAGAGTTTTGGATGAGCTGAAGTTTACAGAGGGTGGACGAGGGGAGGTCGGCCAGGAGAGCAATGGAATAGTCCGGTCTGGAGGTCACAAAGACATGGATGAGGGCACTTCTCTGCAGTTTGGCTCGGAGACTATTAGCTGGGTGCCAATTGGACGTCTGGCTGACCAAAAAAAAAAGCCACATCCTTTCTAACATTGACGAGAAATACATTCATTCAATGATTTAACACTCCAACGGAATAAACAGTATTCCACGTTCCAGTTCACTGCACCACACTAACACAGAGGCAACACATTTATCTAACTTGTGTTTAAGGGATTAAAAACTGCAATTATTTTTGTCTCACAAGACACTGTAGAGCAACACGGTGTACTCTGATTCATCAACGCAATGACTAAATCAGAAAACGCTTCTGTCAGCTGCACTTCTGCATGTAATTAAATTTAACACCTGCTATTTTCCCGCTTTGCTTGTCTGGAATTAACACTGCTTTGGTTTGAGCTTGATCCCAAATGTATTGCGTTTTGCAGTAATAATGATGACTGATTGCTGATCTTTGATAGATTGTGTTATTAGACGTACATGCACAGAGCTGTACTTTATCCCAGATTTATAATGACAGCTCAAATGTTGGAATCATGATTCTAAACCCTTAAATGCCCCTATTGCAAAAATTACTGCTTCTTCCTCACCTCTCACACACCCATTTTATAATCTAATTGGTCCGTATTCTTTAGATTCCTCCATACTGCGCATAAATCCCCAATCAAGAAATCTGACTGATCATCTTCAGGCAAGCAATGATTTTTAAAGGCTTCAGCCGTGGTCAGTGGGCGGCCCTCTCATCTCTGAGTCAGAAGGTTGTAGGTTCGAGTCCCACTCCACAAAACCTCGGCCAATACTCCCTCTGCCAGTACTGAGGGAGTGCTGTACTGTCAGTGGTGTTGTCTATCAGATGAGATGTTAAACCAAGGCCCTGTCTGCCCTCTTGGGTGCATGTAAACAATCCCATGGTCACTATTTCAAAGAAGAGTAGGGGAGTTCTCCCCATTGTCCTGGGTCAGTATTTATCCCTCAACCAACACCACTAAAAAACAGATGATCTGGACATTTATCTCATTGCTGTTTGTGGGACCTTGCTGTGTGCAAATTGGCTGCTGTGTTTCCCAACACTGATTACACTTCAAGAAGTGACTGCAAAGCACTTTGGGGAGCTGTATAAATGCATGTTTTTCTTTAAAGAATTTTTGGGGTGGTAACAATCTTTTTTGTTTGCTTCTGTAAATTTTGCAGTGAAGGGCAGGAACTTCTTTGCTTGTTAATGTGAGGCATGTCAGTGCCGGGGAGTAAAAGATTGGTTCCACTATTTTTCCACTGATGTCATGCACAGCACAACCAGAAAGTGAGGCTAACCCCCCTCTCCTCTACCTAAAAGAGACAATAAGGTAATCGTTACAAGGCCTCATGCCTCTTGCGTGCAGCCAACTCCTCGATTTTCCCCTCCAATGATTTCAATGGTAGTAAAATCAGAGGCAGTGTGCCCACAGTTATCCAACACGTTCTGCCTCCAATGACACGTAGCCTACCCAACATTAACCCCAACATGAGGATAAATTCACGGCCCACATGCCCCCAGCAGAGAGCAGTGTTCAAAGAGAGTGTAGGCTGGGGCAATGGCACTACGGTGCTGAGGCCCCATCTAAGACCCGTGCCCTTAGGAATACGATAAGGACTTGGCCTCAAGAAGGAGTGGCCCATTATTGCTGGGATCTTGAATACAGGGTTTCCCCCAGGGGATGGGGGTGCAGTTGTTGTTTCCAAGCTCGAAGAATGTGTTGCTCAATGTTCAGTAGTCTAGTCAACTGCTGACTAAATTGTCAAAATGACTACAAGGGGCAATGTTATTTGTAATCCACCCTATTAGTGCAATCAGTCCTTTGGCACTGGGAGCTGCTGCGATTACCTTCTGCCTAATTATTTGTCTTTATGCAGACATTGAACCAGCTCCAAGTTCTGAGTATCGAATTGTGCGAGACTTACATTGTGCTGTGCTGTGCAGTGTGAAAATACCTTGAATTATACTCTTCAGAAATGAACAATGTTTTAGACTTTTGACTTTGGCTATATGGCCTGCAGGCGCAGAACCTCCCCTCCAGCTATCTCCAGACAAGTAATTTTAGTGAAACATGGAGTATGTAGCAAATTTAGAATCACGGAATCATAGAGCACAGGAGGAGGCCATTCGGTCTATCGTGCCTGTGCCGGCTCTTTGAAAGAGCTATGCAATTAGTCCCACTCCCCCTGCTCTTTCCCCGTAGCCCTGCAAAATATTTCCTTTTCAAGTATTTATCAATTCCCTTTTGAAAGTTATTATTGAATCTGCTTCCACCGCCCTTTCAGGCAGCGCATTCCAGATCATCACAACTCGCTGCATAAAAAAACTCATCTCCCCTCTGGATTTTTTGCCAATTACCCTAAACCTGTGTCCTCTGGTTACCGACCCTCCTGACACTGGAAACAGTTTCTCCTTATTTACTCGACAAAACCCCTCATGATTTTGAACACCTCGATTAAATCTCCCCTTAACCTTCTCTGCTCTGAGGAAAGCTATCCCTTTCTTTTAACTCCCTTTTTTGTTTAGCACAATGGTGCTGGTTAGGGAGCAGGACAGGGAACGCAACCATATTCCAAGCATTGCATCAAGGAAGATGGTAAATTAGTTGTTAATAATGAAGTGGTTACTAAGAAGATTCATAAAACAAAACCTTGGATGGAATCCACCCAAAAGTACTGAACCATCTGGTGATAATCGATAAGGGTAATTTGATGGAAATTCTGCAAAGTTCTCTGGACATTGTGTGATGCCAGAAGATTGGAAAATAGCATTATTCGTTTAATCTTCAAGAAAAGGTTATAATCATTATATGCCTGTTTTATTGACATCCATAGTAGAGGAAATGATTAAATCTGTCATAAAATAAGAAATTCTAGAGCATTTGTTCAGAATAAAACAAGTGGTTCAACTGGTTTGTACATAATAAATATGTTGTAACTTTTGAGGATAAAGAAAAAGAAAAGAAAGACTTGTATTTATACAGCGCCTCTCATGACCTCAGGACGTTCCAAAAGGCTTTACAGCCAATGAAGCACTTTTGAAGTGTAGTCACTGTTGTAATGTAGGAAATGCGGCAGCCAATTTGCACAAAGCAAGATCCCACAAACAGCAATGTGATAATGACCAGATTATCTGTATTTTTAGTGATGTTGGTTGAGGGATAAATATTGGCCCCAGGACACCGGGGAGAACTCCCCTGCTCTTCTTCGAATACTGTCCGTGGGATCTTTTATGTCCACCTGAGAGGGCAGACAGGGCTTCGGTTTAGCATCTCATCCAAAATACAACACCTATGACAGTGCAGCACTCCCTCAGTACTGCACTGGATGTAACTAAGTTAATGAATGGTACTGAAGACCTGTTAATATATAGGGATGGGCAATAAATGCTGGCCTTGTCAGCGACGCCCATATCCCATGAACGAATAAAAATAATATATACAATGGCCGAGAATGGCCTCATTCCAGCAGTAATTCCACCAAATTCATGGGGTCAGGGAGATGGGTGACGACTGGCAAGCCTTTGGCCTATTGGGGGGCATATCCAGGGGCAGTCCATCACACAGAAGAGGCCAGATACACTGCCAGGAACTTGCTGGGTCCCCATTGGGCCAAGAGGCTGCCCCTCAATGCCCGCCTCTATCAGAGGGGCCATTTGTGATCATACTTTAAAAAACATTTGTGCCGCAGCATCCTTGTACCAACATAACACTGAGTTCCGGCTGAGGCCTGAGACCAAGGAACGCCTGACCCTGTGCCCCAGCCCCACTCTCTGTTACGTCAATGGCCTGGTAGGGGCAGGTCGGGCACTGTGTGCAGTTTTGGGCACCCGATTATAGAAAGTGTATTAAAGTCATGGGGGTAAATTTTAACTGAGAGCTGGGAAGGGAGCGGGGGCGGGGGGAAGATTTCCGGGGGCGAGACCTGGAAGGTAAGTGGGCGGGTCGCGATCGTTAACCAGGCCCATCAATTTCACATCCAGGTTTTGCGCCCGCCAGCCAACCTGACTGACAGGCCGCAGCCGGGGATCGGAGGAAGGGAGGGATCATAGGCCAGGGATAAGATGTGTGGGGGGGGGAGAAGATCGGGGGCAGTGAGATAAGATCGGGGGGGGGGGGTGCACAGAGAAGATCGGAGAGGGTGCGGAGAGAAGATCGGGGGGGGCGGGGTGGGGAGAGGATCAGGGGGGCGATGAGAAGATTCGGGGGTGGGGTGGGTTGGGGAGATGATGGGGGGCAGGGAGATAAGATCAGGGGGGCGGGGAGAAGATTCGGGGGTGGGGTGGGTTGGGGAGATGATCGGGGGGTGCAGAGGTGGGCAGAGAGAAGATCGGGGCAGCGGAGAGAAAATCGGAGAATGGCAGGGGAGAAGATTGGGGGGAGGTGGAGAGTAGATTGGGGGGGAGGTGCTGATGAAGAGATCAGAGGTCGCTGGAGATCGGGTGAAGAGCTGGAGGTAGGTGGGGGTCGGTGGGGTCCATCATCGGGGTTGGAGGGGGGGGGTCGGCAGATCGCAGGGGTCCTGTCAGCCAGGTGAGCTTGTTGGGCCGGGATGAAGCGCTCCTGCTGCTCTGGGCCCACAAGCAGTGCAATAAAGGACCTCGATCACCTCATGTATCCGGCCCTTCCCGCCTCTTTCACCTGACGTGAATCGGAAATGATGGGAAACCCTAACAGGTAAAGTTAAATTCATTTTATTATTCCAATACACAAAATATTAAGTACCTCAAGTATCTCAATGAGGTACGTTGCCCCTTTAAATATTGGCCCGCCGGCTTTAAGTGGGGGCAGGACTTCCTGGTGTCTGCTCTCCACACGTAGACAAACCGGCCTGGGTTAAACCCAGAAGCAGGCGTGTCGGAGCTGGGAGGCCCCCAACCCACCCGTTTATGAGGGTTAAAATTTACCCCATGGAGATGATGATGCCAGTGATGGGAAACTATGGTTACAAGAGAGACTTGAGATGCTGGGACTATTTCCACTGGAGAATTAAAAAATTCTCATCCTTGTTTTCAAATCCCTCCATGGCCTCGCCCCTCCCTATCTCTGTAACCTCCTCCAGCCCGACAACCCTCCGAGATCTCTGCGTTCCTCCAATTCTGGCCTCTTGCATATCCCCAATTTTCATCGTTCCACCATTGGCGGCCGTGCCTTCAGCCGTCTAGGCCCTAAGCTCTGGAATTCCTTCCCTAAACCTCTCTACTTCTCTCTCTCCTCCTTTAAGACACTCCTTAAAACCTACCTCTTTGACCAAGCTTTTGGTCACCTGTCCTAATATCTCCTTATGTGGCTCGGTGTCAAATTTTTTTTGAAAATCGCTCCTGTGAAGCACCTTGGGACGTTTCACTATGTTAAAGGTGCTATTTAAATGCAAGTTTTTGCTGAGAAGTGAAGGCTAAGGGGAGATTTGGCTGAGGTTTTTGACAGAGTGAATAGGGAAAGATTATTTCCTTTGGTTGGAGGGTCAATGAAGAGGAATCATTAATTTAAAACTGTCACTGAGAGTGAAGGGAAATGTCTTTATTGCCAAAAATCTATCGATCTCAGTCTTGAATATGCTCAACAACTCAGCATCCAGGGGGGAGCTGAGCTCAAGATCATAGCAACTTTTACAGAAAAACTGAATGAATATTTGAATCCTTACCTAAGGAAGCATATACTTGCCTTTGAGGGGGTGCAATGAAGGTTCACTAGATTGATTCCTGCAGTGAGAGGGTTGTCCTATGAGGAGAGATTGAGTAGAATGAGCCTATACTCTCTGGAGTTTAGAAGAATGAGAGGTGATCTCATTGAAACATATAAGATTCTGAGAGGACTTGACAGGGCAGATGCTGAGAGGCTGTTTCCCCTGGCTGGAGAGTCTAGAACTAGGGGGCATAGTCTCAGGATAAGGGGTCAGCCATTTAAGAATGAGATGAGGAGGAATTTCTTCACTCGGAGGGTTGTGAATCTTTGGAATTCTCTACCCCAGAGGGCTGTGGATGCTCAGTCATTGAGTATATTCAAGGCTGAGATCGATAGATTTTTGGACTCTAGGGGAATCAAGGGATATGGGGATCGGGCGGGAAAGTGGAGTTGAGGTTGAAGATCAGCCATGATCTTATTGAATGGTGGAGCAGGCTCGAGGGGCCAAATGGCCTGCTCCTGCTCCTATTTCTTATGTTCTTATAAGGGACAATGGTGATAAAGCAGGGCAGTGGAATAGTTGTGGATTGTTGTAACAAAGAGCTGGAATAGACATGATGAGCTGAATAGCCTCATTCAGTGCTGTAAATTTTTATGATTTTATGGGGTTTTTTTTGATTGCTTTGAGTTTGCTCTCATATATGCATGTCAATAAAATAAATACTGCTCCAAAATCATTAAAACATATTACAAAATATAAATCAAAATTAAAGAATGGTAGCATTGCCAAATAGAAAGTTTCATTTCCCACATGTGTGATTTGCTGTATCTGTTAAATAAGCAATCCCTTGAATATGGCAACTCACTTTATTCAACAAAGTTAATTCAGAAAAAGTTGAAGCTCATCCCTTATCTTGTTCTGACGTTCATATGAAATAAAATCTTCACAGCTCTTAAAAAATTATTTTCTTGGGGCTCTTTGTCTTCTGTCTTGGGATGTTTTGCTACGCTAAAAGCAAGTCCTTATTGTTGTGTCCTCAGTAATGTTTCATCCATGCAAAGGAGCCGAGGAGAGCACACGGCTTATCGACAGTAAATCATGGCGTACTTTGTGAACGGCCTGTCTTGATGGAAGAATTATTTGGCCATAGGGGAAAAATTTTGTGTCGCTATGGGCTTCCCGGAGTGTTGTCTGTGGTGGTTAGATTCATAGAATCGTTCAACACAGGAGGAGGCCATTCGGCCCATCGTACCTGTGCTGGCTCTTTGAAAGAGCTATCCAATTAGTCCCATTCCCACCTGCTCTTTCCCCAGAGCCCTGCAAATTTTTTTCCCTTTTCAAGTATTTATCCAATTCCCTTTTTGAAAGTTATTATTGAATCTGCTTCCACCGCCCTTTCAGGCAGCGCATTCCAGATCATAACAACTCGCTGCCTAAAAAAATGTTTCCTCATTTCGCCTCTGGCTCTTTTACCGATCACCTTAAATCTGTGTCCTCTGGTTACCGACCTTTCTGCCATTGGAAACAGTTTCTCCTTATTTACTGAAAACCCTTCATAATTTTGAACACCTCTATCAAATCTCCCCTTAACCTTCTCTGCTCCAAGGAGAACAATCCCAGCTTCTCCAGTCTCTCCACATAACTGAAGTCCCTCATCCCTGGTACCATTCTAGTAAATCTCCTCTGTACCTTCTCCAAGGCCTTGACATCCTTCCTAAAGTGCAGTGCCCAGAACTGGACATAATACTCCAGCTGAGGCCTAACCAGTGTTTTATAAAGGTTTAGCATAACTTCCTTGCTTTTGTACTCTATGCCTCTATTAATAAAGCCCAGGATCCCGTATACATTTTCAACAGCCTTCTCAACTTGTCCTGCCATCTTCAAAGATTTGTGTATATGCACTCCCAGATCTGTTCCTGCATCCCCTTTAAAATTGTACCATTTAGCTTATATTGTTTCTCCTCATTCTTCCTACCAAAATGCATCACTTCACAGTGTTAAATTGCATCTGCCCATGTGTCTGCCCATTTCACCAGTCTGTCTCTGTCCTCCTGAAGTCTGTTACTATCCTCCACATTGTTTACTACATTTCCGAGTTTCGTGTCATCTGCAAACTTTGAAATTATACCCTCGATAGCCAAGTCCAGGTCATTAATATATATCAAAAAGAGCAGTGGTCCTAATACTGACCCCTGGGGAACACCACTGTATATTTCTTAGTCCCTTAGTCAATTTTGTATCCATGCTGCCACTGTCCCTTTAATCCCACAGGCTTTAATTTTGCTAACAAGTCTATTATGTGGTATCAAGAGATTCCACGTGGGACCAATTAGCAAGTATCATTAGGATCAGATTGGTCAGCTGCCCGATTTCAAAATATTGTAAAAATAATTTCATCGCTAAATTAGGAAATGCCACAAATCAAGTGTGTGCTGCGGCCAATCAATGACCAGCGTTCTGTGAAGGGAACAAAGGCTTGAAAAATTTACCCTGACAGATCCTCTCGTCTAGACATTTCAGATCCCTCCCCAAACTCAGCCCCTCACGTCTAGACATTTCAGATCCCTCCCCAAACTCAGCCCCTCACGTCTAGACATTTCAGATCTCTCCCCAAACTCAGCCCCTCACGTCTAGACATTTCAGATCCCTCCCCAAACTCAGCCCCTCTCGTCTAGACATTTCAGATCCCTCCCCAAACTCAGCCCCTCACGTCTAGACATTTCAGATCCCTCCCCAAACTCAGCCCCTCTCGTCTAGACATTTCAGATCCCTCCCCAAAATCAGCCCCTCTCATCTAGACATTTCAGATCCCTCCCCAAACTCAGCCCCTCTCGTCTAGACATTTCAGATCCCTCCCCAAACTCAGCCCCTCTCGTCTAGACATTTCAGATCTCTCCCCTGCTACATTCATGAAACAAACTGAGCTTGAACACACGGTGTATAAATGGTGAGAGACCATTTTAGAAAGTTATTTACAGATCTGGCCCGGGTAAATTGGAATCTAAGATTGTCGGGCAAAACTGTAATTGAACAGTGGGCGGCCTTTAAAGAGGAGATAGTTCGGGTACAGTCTAGGTACATTCCCATGAGAGAGAAAGGAGGGCAACTAAAGCCAGAGCTCCCTGGATGACAAAAGGAGATAGTGAGTAAGATGAAATGGAAGAACGGGGCATATGACAGATGTCAGGTTGATAACACAAGTGAGAACCAGGCTGAATATAGAAAATTCAGAGGGGAAAGTGAAAAAGGAAATGAGAGGGGCAAAGAGAGAGTATGAGAATAGACTGGCGGGAACATAAAAGGGAATCCAAAAGTCTTCTACAGGCATGTAAACAGTAAACGGGAAATAAGAGGAGGGGTGGGGCCGATTAGGGACCCTAAAGTAGATCTATTCATGGAGGCAGAGGGGATGGCCGACGTGCTAATTGAGTACTTTATATCTGTCCTTACTAAGGAAGAAGATGCTGCCAGAGTCTCAGTAAAGGAAGATATAGTTGAGATACTGGATGGGCTAAAAAGTGTTAAAGAGGAGGTACTAGAAAGGCTAGCTGTACTTAAAGTAGATAAGTCACCCAGTCTGGATGGGATGCATCCTAGGTTGCTGGGGGAAGTAAGGGTGGAAATTGCAGAGGTACTGGCCATAATCTTCCAAACATCCATAGATATGGAGGTGGTGACAGAGGACTGGAGAATTGCAAATGTTACTCCCTTGTTCAAATAAGGATGTAAAGATAAACCCAGCAACTATAGGCCAGTCAGTTTAACCTCGGTGGTGGGGAAACTTTTAGAAACGATAATCTGGGACGGAATTAACAGTCACTTGGATGAGTGTGGATTGATTAGGGAAAGCCAGCACAGATTTGTTAAAGGCAAATTGTGTTTCACTAAACTGGTAGAGTTTTTTGATGCGGTAACAAGAGAAGGTAGATGAGGGCAATGCAGTTGATGTGGTGTATATGGACTTTCAAAAGGCGTTTGATAAAGTGCCACACGGTAGGCTTATCATCAAGATTGAAGCCCATGGAATAAAGGGGGCAGTAGCAACATGGATCAGAATTGGCTAAGTGACAGGAAACAGAGAGCAGTGGTGAACGGTTGTTTTTCAGACTGGAGGGAGGTGTACAGTGGTGTTCCCCAGGGGTTGGTGCTGGGACCACTATTTATCTTGATATATAATAATGACTTGGACTTGGGTGTACAGGGCACAATTTCAAAATTTGCAGATGACACAAAACTTGGAAGTGTAGTGAATAGTGAGGAGAATAGTGATAGACTTCAAGAGGATATAAACAGGCTGGTGGAATGGGTGGACACGTGGCAGATGAAATTTAATACAGAAAAATGCAAAGTGTTACATTTCGGTGGGAAGAACGAGGAGAGGCAATAAAAACCAGAGGGCACAATTCTAAAAGAGGTACAGGAACAGAGAGATCTGGGGGTATATGTGCACAAACCGTTAAACTTGACTGTAGCATCACATCAAATTTCAAACGTAAAGGAGATTTATGTTGGTTAGTTTTGTAACTTCCTTATACCTAAAAGCAGAGCCATGTTGACTGAAATAGTTTATTTTGTGGCATTTTATCGTTATGCTGTTTTCTTACTTTCTGCCTGAATCCCTTTTTTAACTCTCTTTCGGCCACAAAAGGAGAAGCCCAGGCCTACGCCTGAACCTCTACCTCTACTACACTGCGGCATGTGACAGTGGCATTTGCTCCACTTTTCTCAATGGGAAACAGAGCTAACCTCCCTCAACACCTCCACCTGGCGGCACAGTCAGGAACTCGCCGTGTAAGAATCATCAACCCAAGCTCCCGTCCTATCACTCCGTGAGATTTGGGTACCAACCTGCCACATCACACAAGGGGAAGCTAGACAAGCAAATGAGGGGGAAAGGAATAGAAGGATATGTCTACAGGGTGTAGGGTGAAGCAGGGAGGGAGGAGGCTCGTGTGGAGCATAAATGCCAGCACAGACCAGTTGGGCTGAATGGCCTGTTTCTGTGCTGTAGACTCTGTGCAACGATGTAACACCACCCTGTTTTTGTCACATCTCGTAATTTTATCTTCTTCTTACAAAACATCGGATCCCTTTTGTGAAGAACCAGAACAGATAGAGAGAAACTGTTTCCAGTGGCAGGAGGGTCGGTAACCAGAGGACACAGATTTAAGGTAATTGGCAAGAAAGCCAGAGGGGAGGTGAGGAGAATTTTTTTTCACTCAGCGAGTTGTGATGATCTGGAATGCGCTGCCTGAAAGGGCGGTGGAAGCAGATTCAATAATAACTTTCGAAAAGGGAATTGGATAAATACTTGAAAAGGAAAAATTTGCAGGGTTATGGGGAAAGAGTGGGACTAATTGGATAGCTCTTTCAAAGAGCCGGCACAGGCACGATGGGCCAAATGGCCTCCACCTTTCCTGTAAAACATAAGGGCAGAAAATATTGCTTAATAATATGTCTTAAAAGGTCACCAAATTACTTCTAAACATATTAGGCAAACGTTTGCCCTTTTGTAGCACTGGTCCCACTCCCAATACGTACACAACATTTTCCAATTCCTCCCTGGCTGCAGGCGTGGTGCCAGAGGATTGGAGGGCTGCTAACATTGTACCGTTGTTTAAAAAGGGAAGAAGAGATAGACCGAGTAATTACAGGCCAGTCAGTCTAACCTCGGTGGTGGGCAAATTATTGGAATCAATTCTGAGGGACAGGATAAATCGTCATTTAGGAAGGCACGGATTAATCAAGGACAGTCGGCATGGATTTGTTAAGGGAAGGTCGTGTCTGACTAACTTGATTGAATTTTTTGAGGAGGTAACAAGGAGGGTCGATGAGGGTAACGCGTTTGATGTAGTCTGCATGGATTTTAGCAAGGCTTTTGACAAGGTCCCACATGGCTGGTCAGAAAAGTAAAAGCCCATGGGATCCAAGGGAAAGTGGCAAGTTGGATCCAAAATTGGCTCAGTGGCAGGAAGCAGAGGGTAATGGTCGACGGACGTTTTTGTAACTGGAAGGCTGTTTCCAGTGGGGTTCCGCAGGGCTCAGTACGAGGTCCCTTGCTTTTTGTGGTACATATTAATGATTTGGACTTGAATGTAGGGGGCATGATTAAGATGTTTGCAGATGATACAAAAATTGGCCATGTGGTTGATAGTGAGGAGGAAAGCTATAGACTGCAGGAAGATATCAATGGACTGAACAGGTGGGCAGAAAAGTGGCAAATGGAATTCAATCCAGAGAAGTGTGAGGTAATACATTTGGGGAGAGCAAAAAAAACAAGGAAATACACAATAAATGGGAGGATATTGAAAGGTGTAGAGGAACAAAGGGACCTTGGAGTGCATGTCCACAGATCCCTGAAGGTAGCAGGACGGATAGATAAGGTGGTTAAGAAGGCATATGGGATACTTTCCTTTATTAGCCGAGGAATAGAATATAAAAGCAGGGAGGTTATGCTGGAACTGTATAAAATATTGGTTAGGCCACAGCTTGAGTACTGTGTACAGTTCTGGTCACCACATTACAGGAAAGATGTGATTGCACTAGAGAGGGTGCAGAGGAGATTTACAAGATGTTGCCAGGACTGGAGAATTTTAGCAATGAGGAAAGATTGGATAGGCTGGGGTTGTTTTCTTTGGAACAGAGGAGGCTGAGGGGAGATTTAATTGAGGTGTATAAAATTATGAGGGGACTGGATAGAGTGGATAGGGAGGACCTATTTCCCTTAGCAGAGAGGTCAATAACCAGGGGGCATAGATTTAAAGTGATTGGTAGAAGGATTAGAGGGGAGCAGAGGAGACATTTTCTCACCCAGAGGGTGGTGGGGGTCTGGAACTCACTGCCTGAGAGGGTGGTAGAGGCAGAAACCCCCAACTCATTTAAAAAGTATTTGGATGTGTACTTGAAATGCCGTAACCTACAGGGCTACGGACCAAGTGCTGGATAGTGGGAATAAGCTGGATTCAGCTCTTTTTCGGCCAGCACGAATACGATGGGCTGAATGGCCTCTTTCTGTGCCGTAACTTTCTATGATTCTATGAACACAAATACCAGAATTTATGCTCAGGAACAGAAACTCTATTTTCTATTCCAGCACTGGCCAACATAACTGATTGCACATTAATGATCTACCCTCTCAGAGGCAGAGTATTTGGCTGCAGTGATGGAAAATAGGATGGTGTTTGCAGTGTACAGGGTAAACTCCTAATCTGTGCCAAATTCTACATCAAAATCAAGCTACAACTTTCAGCCCCCCTACCTGTCTTGGTGAAGGGATGAGATGGTGACCCTTCAAATCCAAATCACTGATACCCAGTGCTAAACAGGAAACAAGATGTACTGAACTTGGGTTAATCTTAAAAGTACTGTTGAAAACAGCAATAACCAACACACAATTTGCTCCCTGAGGGGGATTATGTAGAAAGAGCAGTTTTAAACAGCGATAGGGTAGACGTAGAGAAGATGTTTCCACTAGTGGGGAAATCCAAAACTAGGGGCCATAAATATATAAGATAGTCACTAATAAATCCAATAGGGAATTCAGGAGAAACTTCTTTACCCAGAGAGTGGTGAGAATGTGGAACTCGCTCCCACAAGGAGTAGTTGAGGCGAATAGTGTAGATACATTTAAGGGGAAGCTCGATAAACACATGAGGGAGAAAGGAATAGAAGGATATGTTGATAGGGTGAGATGAAGGAGGGAGGGAGGAGGCTCGTGTGGAGCACAAATACCAGCATAGACCTGTTGGGCTGAATGGCCTGTTTCTGTGCTGTAAATTCTATGTAATATCTAATATAACATGAGAGAATGCGATAGTTTTTGGAGGAGTTATCCACAAGTGCCCTGAGTCTATTGGCTGCTCAAAGCTGCTACAGTAATCTTGGGTCCAGATGAGAATTTAGCCTCAAGTGCTAATTATATCACAGTACAATACACTTTGCAATCTTCAAGTTATTAGGGTAGATTTTCTGATCAGTTACACCTGGTCAAGTAGGCATAACGTGGGTGGAACTAATTGGAAAAATGGGCAGAGATTTGTTTTGACTAATTTCAGACCATTTAGCCTCTCATCCATTTTTCCAGTCAGGTTTTGTACTGGTGCTAGAAGTGCCAGTTTGTAGTTTATTAAAATTAACTCTCAATAACGTAATTTAGATGCTCACCAAACTACCTGGTGTTTATTGCTATACAGCGTTTGATCGATAAACCTATCCAGATAATATGGGCATTCAGGACTGTATTTATCAAATTTTGATTGATAATCGCTCCTGTGAAGCGCCTTGGGACGTTTTACTACGTTAAAGGCGCTATATAAATGCAAGTTGTTGTTGTAGGGTAGGCTGTTTATGAACAGTTGTACAGTAAGATTGGTCGGGCCTTTTGAGGCTATCCTTGAACTGTTTTTTCTCGTTTTTTTTGTTGCTTTCCTGTTTTTTATTCAGTTGGTCAAGAGGTTTTGGGCCAAATCTTCCAGCACGTTCCTTTTTCTTTTGGTGTGTCCACAAAACTGGGTCACTGGGTTTCCCAATGGGAATTTTCCTCTACTTCTAATTTTTTTTGGAAGAAGAAGAGGAGGAGAAATGAAAGGCGGGCAAGATTATATCAGAGACAGACTGCCCCATCTGCCAGGGGACCTGAGCCCACAAACTCTGACTCAGAGGCGAGATGCTACCCACTGAGGCACGGCTCACTGCAATAATAACAATCATACTGAAAAACTGAAGCTGGGACGACAACTTGAAAGGAGAACTAGAAAGGGAAGCTAGGTTTTAATGGGGAAGAAAGATTTGATCCGAGAACAAGAAGAAGAATGAAAATCGAATCACAATGAGTAAATGGAATGCTGTTTGACAGTGCAGTAGACAATGGAATTGGGACATGTGTTTGAAGTTGCATGAAACATTTTAATGGTGCACGAGTGAAGATGGTTTGGAGCACGACAGGAAAGGGCAGATTTTCAAACCAATCCTGCCAACGTGCGAGAGCTGGGAAATTGAGCACCATTTACTGTGCTGGATACCCCACTGGATTTCTGATCCCTTTGGTAGATCCAAAGGGATCTACCCTTTGGCCCGGCCTAGTGGGCCAGGAGAACATTTGGGACAACACCAGCCAAAGTGACCAGAGGACACAGATTTAAAGTAATTGGCAAAAAAACCAGAGGGGAGATGAGAAGAAATATTTTCACTCAGCGAGTTGTTACGATCTGGAATGCGCTGCCTGAAAAGGCGGTGGAAGCAGATTCAACAGTGACTTTCGAAAGGGAATTGGATAAATACTTGAAGGGAAAAAAATTGCAGGGCTATGGGGAAAGAGCAGGGGGGAGTGGGACTAATTGGATAGCTCTTTCAAAGTGCCGGCACAGGCACGATGGGCCGAATGGCCTCCTTCCGTGCTGCATCATTCTATGAAAGTTGCCGGAAAGTCCAGCGCAACTGCCAGGGCCCGGAAGGAGGTGTGGGGTATAGTGGGAAGGGAAGGGGGTGTGGGGTATAGTGGGAAGGGAAGGGGGTGTGGGGTATAGTGGGAATGGAAGGGGGTGTGGGGTATAGTGGGAAGGGAAGGGGGTGTGGGGTATAGTGGGAATGGAAGGGGGTGTGGGGTATAGTGGGAAGGGAAGGGGGTGTGGGGTATAGTGGGAATGGAAGGGGGTGTGGGGTATAGTGGGAAGGGAAGGGGGTGTGGGGTATAGTGGGAATGGAAGGGGGTGTGGGGTATAGTGGGAAGGGAAGGGGGTGTGGGGTATAGTGGGAATGGAAGGGGGTGTGGGGTATAGTGGGAAGGGAAGGGGGTGTGGGGTATAGTGGGAAGGGAAGGAGGTGTGGGGTATAGTGGGAAGGGAAGGGGGTGTGGGGTATAGTGGGAATGGAAGGGGGTGTGGGGTATAGTGGGAAGGGAAGGGGGTGTGGGGTATAGTGGGAAGGGAAGGGGGTGTGGGGTATAGTGGGAAGGGAAGGAGGTGTGGGGTATAGTGGGAAGGGAAGGGGGTGTGGGGTATAGTGGGAAGGGAAGGGGGTGTGGGGTATAGTGGGAAGGGAAGGGGGTGTGGGGTATAATGGGAATGGAAGGGGGTGTGGGGTATAGTGGGAATGGAAGGGGGTGTGGGGTATAGTGGGAATGGAAGGGGGTGTGGGGTATAGTGGGAAGGGAAGGGGGTGTGGGGTATAGTGGGAAGGGAAGGGGATGTGGGGTATAATGGGAAGGGAAGGGGGTGTGGGGTATAGTGGGAAGGGAAGGGGGTGTGGGGTATAGTGGGAAGGGAAGGGGATGTGGGGTATAGTGGGAATGGAAGGGGGTGTGGGGTATAGTGGGAATTGGGTCGAGGGAGTAGGAGTTGGCCTTGTGGATGAGATGAACTGGAGAGGCCGGTGGTGGGGAGAGGGGAATAGATGGGGGGAAGCTAGTGAGAGACGAGGGTCCAGAGCTTGGGTGGGGATGGGACTGAGGGGATGTTTGGTTTGGTGGGTAAGGGGAAGGGGGGAAGCAGCAGAGGCAACTGAACAGGTAGTCCTTACCTTCAAGATGGAGAAATCCATGAGCTCGTTGTGCTTGTTGGAGTTGAGGGAGGATGGAGGAGGGACGGGGAGAGGGGTTTAAGGAAGGGGTTGGTAGCAGAGAAAAAAAGACCTGGGATATTCCTGTCAGGCCAAACTAACAGGGAGAGGATCAGGGCCAGAAAAGGCCCAAACAGTTATAAATTTTTTGAATAATTTCCTCGAGGGGCCAAGAGTGCTCTTCTGGACACCACAAGGAAAAGCTTAGACCTCCACCACCCCGGACTTCCCCCCCCACCCCCCCACTTTGCTCCCGCGAGACCCTCCTTCACTCACCTCGGCTCCGCTCCCACCCCTCCCCCGCCGTCAAACTTCCCACTCCTGGTTAAAATCGGGGTTAATGATTCAGCTGCTCTTTTATTAACATAAACATTTTCTACCTGTTCTAATCAACAACCAAAAAGTTTTTAAAAGCCTCTGTCCCTTTAAGAACTTCCCATCCACACACAGCTCACTGTTAACACCCATTGTGAATCCGGTCATTGTCAGATTGCTGTTTGTGGGATCTTGCTGTGCGCAAATTGGCTGCCACGCGTCCTGCATTACAACAGTGACTACACTTCAAAAGTACTTCATTGGCTGTAAAGCGCTTTGGGACGTCCTGAGGTCGTGAAAGGCGCTATATAAATGCAAGCTCTTTCTTTCTATTTTGGGAATCGCAGTGAACATTGTGCAGATCATGAGAACATGGACATCACAATAACAGCAATGGCGATTTGCACTGTGGCATTGGTGAATGTAGCAGCACTTTTGGGTCAGAATGTTGTGGGCTCCAGCCTCTACGAGTGACACTCAGTGAAGGATCGAGAGAGAGCCCTGCCTCGCTGCAGTTTGATGTTCTTTGCTTGAGATGTGAGACCGAGTTCCTATTTGCCTATTCCAGTGGAGCAGGTAAATGTAAAAGATCCCGTGAGGAGATTTTGAAGAAGTTCAGCAACATTAGCATTGTGCTATTGGCCAATCATAGAGCGGTGGCCAATTTAAGTTTGCGATTGAAACATGAAAACCATCAAAAACCATTGCATTTAAAGAGGAAGTCCTGTGTCGACGGGCATTTTTAAGTTGAAGGATTAGGACTGAATTAATTGTGTGGAATGTGCAGAATTCGATGGAATCCACAGACACTCTACATCACCAGGTTTTCAATCACTTTCGGCACATTCACGATATGTAAATTGTGTCAGACTATTACCAAAATGGAGGAAATATCACCTTAAAAGAGGAACTATTTTTTATTATTCGTTCATCGGATGTGGGCGTCACTGGCGAGGCCAGCATTTATTGCCCATCCCTAATCGCCCTTGAGAAGGTGGTGGTGAGCCGCCTTCTTGAACCGCTGCAGTCCGTGTGGTGAAGGTTCTCCCACAGTGCTGTTAGGAAGAGAGTTCCAGGATTTTGACCCAGCGACGATGAAGGAACGGCGATATATTTCCAAGTTGGGATGGTGTGTGACTTGGAGGGGAACGTGCAGGTGGGATTGTTCCCATGTGCCTGATGCTCTTGTCCTTCTAGGTGGTAGAGGTCGAGCGTTTGGGAGGTGCTGTCGAAGAAGCCTTGGCGAATTGCTGCAGTACATCCCATGGATGGTACACACTGCAGCCACGGTGCGCCAGTAGTGAAGGGAGTGAATGTTTTGGGTGGTGGATGGGGTGCCGATCAAACGGGCTGCTTTGTCCTGGATGCTGTCGAGCTTCTTGAGTGTTGTTGGAGCTGCACTCATCCAGGCAAGTGGAGAGTATTCCATCACACTCCTGACTTGTGCCTTGTAGATGGTGGAAAGGCTTTGGGGAGTCAGGAGGTGAGTCACTCGCCGCAGAATACCCAGCCTCTGACCTGCTCTTGTAGCCACAGTATTTATATGGCTGGTCCAGTTAAGTTTCTGGTCAATGGTGACCCCCAGGATGTTGATGGTGGGGGATTCAGCGATGGTAACGCCGTTGAATGTCAAGGGGAGGTGGTTAGACTCTTGTTGGAGATGGTCATTGCCTGGCACTTGTCTGGCACGAATGTTACTTGCCACTTATCAGCCCAAGCCTGGATGTTGTCCAGGTCTTGCTGCATGCGGGCTCGGACTGCTTCATTATCTGAGGGGTTGCAAATGGAACTGAACATTGTGCAATCATCAGCGAACATCCCCATTTCTGACCTTATGATGGAGGGAAGGTCATTGATGAAGCAGCTGAAGATGGTTGGCCCTAGGACACTGCCCTGAGGAACTCCTGCAGCAATGCCCTGGGGCTGAGATGATTGGCCTCCAACAACCACTACCATCTTCCTTTGTGTTAGGTATGACTCCAGCCACTGGAGAGTTTTCCCCTTGATTCCCATTGACTTCAATTTTACTAGGGCTCCTTGGTGCCACACTCAGTCAAATGCTGCCTTGATGTCAAGGGCAGTCACTCTCACCTCACCTCTGGAATTCAGCTCTTTTGTCCATGTTTGGACCAAGGCTGTAATGAGGTCTGGAGCCGAGTAGTCTTGGCGGAACCCAAACTGAGCATCGATGAGCAGGTTATTGGTGAGTAAGTGCTGCTTGATAGCACTGTCGACGACACCTTCCATCACTTTGCTGATGATTGAGAGTAGATTGATGGGGCGGTAATTGGCCGGATTGGATTTGTCCTGCTTTTTGTGGATAGGACATACCTGGGCAATTTTCCACATTGTCGGGTAGATGCCAGTGTTGTAGCTGTACTGGAACAGCTTGGCTAGAGGCACAGATAATTCTGGAGCACAAGTCTTCAGCACTAGAGCCGGGATTATTTCCTTTAAGTAAATCAGAGAACCATGACCAACTTTAACATTTGTCCACGGGATCATTCAGTGAGAAATGTTGTAACAGCAAGTTTAATGAAGGACAATTTCTGACAGTTATGTAAATCTGCTTTGTACTTACACAGAATTTACAGCTCAGAAACCGGCCATTCGGCCCATCTGGTCTGTGCTGGTGTTTATGCTCCACACGAGCCTCCTCCCTCCCTACTTCATCTCACCCTATCAGCATATCCTTCTATTCCTTTCTCCCTCATGTGTTTATCGAACTTCCCCTTAAATGTATCTATACTATTCACCTCAACCACTCCTTGTGGGAGCGAGTTACACATTCTCACCACTCTCTGGGTAAAGAAGTTTCTCCTGAATTCCCTATTGGATTTATTAGTGACTATCTTATATTTATGGCCCCGAGTTTTGGACTCCCCCACAAGTGGAAACATTTTCTGTACGTCTACCCTATCAAACCCTTTCATAGTCTTAAAGACCTCTATCAGGTCTCCCCTCAGCCTTCTCTTTTCTAGAGAAAAGAGCCTCAGCCTGTTCAGTCTTTCCTGATAGTTATAACCTCTCAGTTCTGGTATCATCCTAGTAAATCTGTTTTGCACCTTCTCCAGTGTCTCTATATTCTAGGTAAAGTTTCCACTTGTTCCTGCCAGTAATATCGCCACAATCCAGGAGGAATTGCTCGAACCTTCCTCCCTCCCTCCTCCCCTCCCCCTCCTCCCATCCCACTCCCCACTTCTCCTCCCCTTCCCTCCCCTCCTCCCCTCGTCCACTCCCCCTCATCTCCCTCCCCCTCCCCTTGTCCTCTTCCCGCTCCTCCCCTCCCCCTCCTCCCATTCCCCATCCCACTCCCCACTTCTCCTCCCCTTCCCTCCCTTCCTCCCCTCACCCATTCTCCCTCCCCCTCCTCCTCCTCCCCTTGTCCTCTTCCCCCTCCTCCCCACCACTCCCCACTCCCACCTCCCCCTCCTGGTGTCCTGGGGCCAATTTTTATCCCTCAACCAACATCACTAAAAAAAACAGCACTTCATTGGATCTGAAGCACTGTGGGACGTCCTGGGGTTGTGAAAGGCGCTATATAAATGCAAGTTTTGTTTTTATTGTTCTCGGTGTGGGTTTGCCTGAACAATTAGACTTTATCCTGAGCAGAACAGGCCAATCGAAGCAGGGGTTTCCCATCAGGAGCAGAACAGCTCCATTAATAAAATTCCTATCATAAAAACAGCGCATCATCTGACTTACCGTAAGCGAAGCCACGAGAGTGTGACACGCTGGTATATTTAATAAAGAACAAAAGTAATCCAAAAATGCGTGGATTGTTGACTTTATTCCTGTTTAAAAATTGTTTGCCATCTGTAATTTTCTTTACTCGTGTTAATGCAACTTAGGGCTGATGAAAATTATTCTGAATATTAGTGTTATTTTATGATGGCATAAATAAATGTCCAATGCCATACAACAAATTCAATGAGTTTGTTTTCAGTATCAGAAAATCGACAAAACAGAATTAGAAAATGTAAACAATCAGTTCTTTATGAAGTACACATTTGCTGAACCTTTACAGATTTACTGGTCAGGCCTCAGCTGGAATATTGTGTCCAATTCTGGGCACCGCACTTTAGGAAGGATGTCAAGGCCTTGGAGAGGGTGCGGAGGAGATTTACTAGAACGGTACCAGGGATGAGGGACTTCAGTTGTGTGGAGAGACTGGAGAAGCTGGGATTGTTCTCCTTAGACAAGAGAAGATTAAGGGGAGATTTGATAGAGGTGTTCAAAATCATGAAGGGTTTTGACAGAGTAAACAAGGAGAAACTGTTTTCAGTGGCAGAAGGGTCGGTAACCAGAGGACACAGATTTAAGGTAATTGGCAAAAGAACCAAAGGAGAGATGTGGAGAAATTTTTTTATGTAGCGAGTTGTTCTGATCTGGAATGCGCTGCCTGAAAGGGCGGTGGAAGCAGATTCAATAATAACTTTCAAAAGGGAATTGGATAAATACTTGAAAAGGAAAAATCTGCAGGGCTATGGGGAAAGAGCAGGGGAGTGGGACTAATTGGATAGCTCTTTCAAAGAGCCGGCACAGGCACGAAGGGCCAAATGTCCTCCTTCTTATCATAGTATCATATCATAAGTAGGTACAGCACAGGAGGAGGCCATTTGGCCCACCTGTACGGTAAGATTCTATGATTTCACGAGCTCCAATTTTAGCAATGACTCAAGCGTGGTGTAGACAGGCCATGTAGGTTGATGGTCATTCTTAGCTACGATGGACCTACGTTCTCCAGTTTGACACCATGGCCATCTGAGACTCCAAAAGGAAATAAATTAATGCCTGCTGCGCCCTCTGCTGGCCATAGAAATTGCCTCGTGTGCTGCTCCTGCCAGTGACAGAAGTTCAGTCCATGAGCAGGATGGCAGTCCGTCACCTCCATCAAGTGCCTTAAGGGCCCTAATCATTAATATAAATGTGGCTGTGGAGAGCAGAGGCTCTGGCGGGGAAGTGAAATGTAGACGCACCAGGAAAGCGATGTTTCAGAACAGGTTGACTGAGTACTTGCTACTTGTGCTTGGATTTATATAGCGTCTTTAACGTAGTAAAACGTCCCAAGGCGCTTCACAGGAGCGATTATCAAACAAAATGTGACACCGAGCCACGTAAGGAGATATTAGGACAGGTGACCAAAAGCTTGGTCAAAGAGGTAGGTTTTAAGGAGTGTCTTAAAGGTGGTAGAGAGACGGAGAGGTTTAGGGAGGGAATTCCAGAGCTTAGGGCCCAGGCAGCTGAGGGCACGGCCGCCAATGGTGGAGCGATGAAAATCGGGAATGCGCAAGAGGCCAGAATTGGAGGAGCGCAGAGATCTCGGAGGGTTGTAGGGCTGGAGGAGGTTACAGAGAGAGGGAGGGGGCGAGGCCATGGAGGGATTTGAACACAAGAATGAGAATTTTAAAATCGAGGCGTTCCTGGACCGGGAGCCAATGTAGATCAGTGAGCACAGGGGGTGATGGGAGAACGGGACTCGGTGCGAGTTAGGATACGGGCAGCAGAGTTTTGGGTGAGCTGGAGTTTACGGAGGGTGGAAGATGGGAGACCGGCCAGGAGAGCATTGGAATAGTCAATTAAGTAAATACCTTTACATGCAGCACTTTGACTGGGATCAGCTGATCCTGGAGAGCCACCGTACTTACCTGGTTGTAAGTCACATTGAGTACAAAGTGGGTGGAAATGAGGGGAATTGAGACGTACGATGCCATCCCGTTATTTCTGTTACATTTACATGTCTTTGATAGTAAATGGTCGGGGGGAGGAATCTCACTCCCTCACCACCAGAAACGGAGCTTCTGTCTTACTGAAACCAGGTGGAAAGGGTCCGGGTGTAACTTGCACAACGTTAGTCAATCCCCTGCTGACATCATGGCCCAATAACACCAAAAGAAACAAGGAGATTCAGGGCCATAATCTAGGCTGATATTTCGGTGCAAGACTGTGGGAATGCTGCATTGTTGGAGGTGCACAAATTGACTGCGATAATTGCCTGCATTGAGTACCCTGTAAAAGTACTTCATTGGCTTTGATGTGTCTTTGGGATCCCTGAGAGTGCGAAAGGTCCAATATAAAAGTAAGCTTTTTCTTTCTTACTTTCAAATTTGTTGAAGGAAGGTGAAGTCTTGGGCCCTTCAGTGGACTGCTGTACAACTCCCCTTCATTGCAGGTAAAGAATGTGTACAGTAGATTGATTCAGCCTTTTCTCCACTGTTATTACCCTATTTCCAAATGCAGTAAGAAGCTAAAAGTGAAATACTATGACAATAGTGCAGTGTAAGGGCAAGGATAAAAATATTTATACCTTTTAGAAGGTGTTGAAAATGTCACTTGCTGAAAAAATGGACTCTGAGGAGCACACCTTCAAACCGCAGCAGATGAAGTATTGTTTAATTAAATGAGACACGACATCTCATTGTCCAAGAAAAAGCAGCTGTCATAAAAAGTATAACATCCCGGCATTAAGAAGAGACAAAGTATGATGTGTGTTCCAGGGCATTAGCAGAGAAGACATGGCGGGTTGTACATTTCAAGCAATAAATTGTGCTGACTACAGGGAATGTGCGGTCGATGGGCTGGCACCAGAGTCAACATCAACGTTTCGAGGGATCGTTGAGCAAGGTGATGAAATCCTTTATTGAGGGGAGCTCATCGGGAAATGATTGACTACACGACTGTAAATAGTGTTTGTGTACAACAGATTTTCAGGAATGAGCAGGAAACACATCAAGTTAGCATGCAGGTACAGCAGGCAATTAGGAAAGCAAATGGTCTGATCGCCTTTATTACAGGGGGGTTGGAGTACAAGTGTAAGGAAGTCTTACTACAACTGTACAGGAAGGATATATTTGCCTTAGAGGTGGTGCAACGAAGGTTCACTAGATTAATTCCTGGGATGAGAGGATTGTCCTATGAGGAGAGGTTGAGTACAATGGGCCGATACTCTCTGGAGTTTAGAAGAATGAGAGGTGATCTCATTGAAACATATAATATTCTGAGGGGACTTGACAGGGTAGATGCTGAGAGGTTGTTTCCCCTGGCTGGAGAGTCTAGAACTAGGGGACTTAGTCTCAGGATACGGGGTCGGCCATTTAAGACTGAGATGAGGAGGAATTTCTTCACTCAGAGGGTTGTGAATCTTCGGAATTTTCTACCCCAGAGGGCTGTGGATGCTGAGTCATTGAGTAAATTCAAGGCTGAGATCGATAGATTTTTGGACTCTAGAGGAATGAAGGGATATGGGGATTGGGCGGGAAAGTGGAGTTGAGGTTGAAGATCAGCCATGATCTTATTGAATGACGGAGCAGGCTCGAGGGGCCATATGGCCTACTCATTGGCTCCTATTTCTTATGTTCTTATGTTCTTCAGAAAGATTGCTTAAAGTAGAAGCAATAATCATGAATGAGGATTTATGTGAATAACTAAAAATCCACATTCAGGTACTTTTCCATTTTTTTTTATTTGTTCATGGGATGTGGGCGTCGCTGGCGAGGCCGGCATTTATTGCCCATCCCTAATTGCCCTCGAGAAGGTGGTGATGAGCCGCCTTCTTGAACCGCTGCAATCCGTGTGGAGAAGGTTCTCCCACAGTGCTATTAGGAAGGGAGTTCCAGGATTTTGACCCAGCGACGATGAAGGAACGGCGATATATTTCCAAGTCGGGATGGTGTGTGACTTGGAGGGGAACGTGCAGGTGGTGTTGTTCCCATGTGCCTGCTGCCCTTGTCCTTCTAGGTGGTAGAGGTCGCGGGTTTGGGAGGTGCTGTCGAAGAAATAATCTATTGCAATCCATGTCACTGACACAACCCAATCTCACATCAATGTTCAAGCATTTCAAAAGCAACTTCAACAGAACTGGCCAACACATTCTACCTGCATGACCAGCTAAGAGCAGAATTTATCTTTTAGATTACCAAGGTAACACTCAGAACCTTGGTTTGGATATCACCAAGCCTACTGATGGAGAACCAAGTACGTCAGGATCTAATTGCTGTGACTTGTTAAAAATGTGTTAAAGATACTATGGGTTTGAACTGCCTCAGTACAGTCACCCTGCACAGAAATTGACTGTTAATGCTGAGTGATTTTTCATATTTGAGTTGATGCAGAGAATTACATAGAATTACTAATTGGATAGCTCTTTCAAAGAGCCGGCAGAGGCACGATGGGCTGAATGGCCTCCTCCTGTGCCATACCAACTATGATACTCTGATACATCGAGTCCACAGCACAAAAACAGGCCATTCGGCCCAACTGGTCTGTGCCGGTGTTTATGCTCCACACGAGCCTCCTCCCTCCCCTCTTCATCTCACCCTATCAGCATATCCTTCTATTCCTTTCTCCCTCATGTGTTTATCCAGCTTCCCCTTAAATGTATCTACACTATTCACCTCAACTACTCCTTGTGGGAGCGAGTTCCACATTCTCACCACTCTCTGGGTAAAGAAGTTTCTCCGGAATTCCCTATTGGATTTATTAGTGACTATCTTATTTTTATGGCCCCGAGTTCTGGTCTCCCCCACAAGTGGAAACATCTTCTCTCCGTCTACCTTATCGAACCCCTTCATAATTTTCTATCAGGTCACCCTTCAGCCTTCTCTTTTTTTAGAGAAAAGAGCCCCAGCCTGTTGAGCCTTTCCTGATAAGTATTCCCTGGAATTACTCCCTATCACTATGTGGCATTCAGGTTTATTTACCTTGCAGAAGGGCAACAGAGAGCACAGGGAGACCTTGTGTTATCAGGCGGGCAGCATGCCTACAACATGCAGTGCTGGATCAATGGGTACCTGAGAGGAGGAGTAACAGGAGCAGGGGAGGATGACCAAAGGGGAGAGAGGGAATTAGCATTGCACCCACATCACCCACTGCTAGCCCAAGCACCAGGTGTGTTAGCCAGTGAGTGAGTGATGTGCAACTCACCAAGAGTTCTGTCTGAGCAGACTGTACCCCAGGAGAGAAGCAATCTCACGCAGACACGTGGGCTAATTGGACTGGACCTGCAGGTACATTCCCCCGACCAGTATCGGCTGTGCAAACACACCATCCCAGCGCTCACCTTATGCCGGGGACCGTTCCCTTGGGTCCCCAGTTGTGTCCAATTCGCGCCCCGATTCACGGTCCCGCCCACCGGCCTTGACATCATTCCGGCTGGCTTCGGGCGGGAGACAGATGCGAATAATTGAAACGAGGCCCGTTTCAGGCCCCCTCACGCTCTGATCCCGCCTCGAGTTAAAATCGCCCCAGAAGATTCTGACGTTTCAGCCATTTGTAGGGGCGCTGCCCTGTGTGTCCCAGAGATAGCTTCCGAAATATCTGTTGTGTGCTGCACACTGCACATTGCAATGGGTCACCATGCAACAGGCTGAGGAACAACAGGAAGGCCAGGAGGATGAGGAAGATGGTGAGGCACAGGGCCACCAGCAGGTGGACAACCTTTACAGGAAGGGAGACTTCTGCATCGAGTCCTCACAGGTGATTGCTTTACATGTTAAGCCCTGCACATGATGCTGGCCATAGTTGGCTGAACTGATTGGTACCTTGTGCACCAACTATTTGCTGTGCCTCAACAATTTAGGAACATAGGAGCATAGGAACAGGAGTAGGCCATTCAGCCCCTCGAGCCTGTTCCGTCATTCAATGAGATCAGGGCTGATCTATATCCTAACTCCATCCTCCCACCTTGGCTCCATATCCCTTAATACCCAGGGCTAGCAAAATTCTATCGATCTCAGATTTAAAATTATTAATTGAGCATCTACTGCTCTGTGTGGGAGAGAGTTCCTCACTTCTACCACCCTTTGTGTGAAGAAATGTTTCCTAACTTCTCTCCTGAATGGCCTGGCTCTGATTTTAATTATAATGTGCAGTATGTAGCACACAACAGATCATAGAATCAGAGAATGATACAGCACAGAAGGAGTCCATTCGGCCCATCGTGCCTGTGCCGGCTCTTTGAAAGAGCTATCCAATTTGTCCCACTCCCCCTGCTCTTTCCCCAGAGCCCTGCAAATTTTTCCCCTTCAAGTATTTATCCAATTCCCCTTTTGAAAGTTATTATTGAATCTGCTTCCACCGCCCTTTCAGGCAGATATTTTGGAAACCGTCTCTGGGACATATAGAAAAGCCCCCCCACCCGCCGCCCCCTCCGAGAGTCCTTGGGGATCATTTTGACTTTGTGCGAAGGTGTGAAAAGGGCGATTGCGAATCACCAGCCCGTTCTCCCGAATTTTCATTTCCAATTTCCACACCTCACCGAGGACCTACTGGAAAATGGTTGAGAAATTTTGAGGTGAGAAAAGGATTTAATAAAAAAAAGAAATCTGTCGTAAGTCTATTATTTTTTCATTGTTGCCCTGGTGACGCTGATACGATCACAGAGTAATCATAATGCCCCCAATATATCATAAAATGTGCTGCATAACTGCATCTGAATGTTGTAAAGGCAAAATATTCCACTGGTATAATATTCTTTATGACTCATACCTCCTAATGGCCAATCATTGAGCACAATTAACAGCCTTCTGGGCATGTCTCGTATCGCAAGGATGGAGAAAAATAAATCAAAAAGTGGAGAAACAAATCATAAGGAGGTAGATTTTCTACATGGCTTCATACCAGACGTTTAAATGTCTGCCTGTTAGTATTCACACAAGAAACATGATTATTGCCAGTGTAAACGCATTACGGGAAGACAATTCCAGGAGCTTTGTGAAGCTGAGGTCGGAAACATTTTCATAAATGTTTTCAATTTCTCCCCTCCTTTGAACACCATTTAAACACACAAGCTGAGTCCTGCAGCTGGCTTTCAGGCTCCAAAGCTCAGGGATTCAGAAACCACGGGGTTGTGAGTTTAAATCTCACTGGGGCCACATCTGGAGTTTTGAAAGAAGTTAATTCTCAGCACGACTCCAAGTTAAAGTACAAGTGCAGGAGAAGGCACAGAAGGTAAAAAAGGCAGGTTCAGGACTGATGGCAGGAAGCGCTTCATCACACAATGGGGTCGATCTTGGCCCCAGAATTTGCTGTCAAAGTAACGGTGAGGCTAATGGCACTCGCCATTATTTATGGGAAAATAGTACAGAAACTTCAGGTGAGGGGCAAATACACGGTTAAATGTGAATATCCAAAAGTTGCTGTCCGATTTGCGCTGCTCCGCTGTTAGGTTCACGAAAACGGCATCTCGTCCTTAGACTCTGCGTTTATTTTAGGAACTGGCTTTATTTGCCCATTAAACTCGCCATTGAAAGTCAAGCCTTGTCATTACAAGTGTAAGGACCCTTTTAACGACGTGATAATTATTAATTACTGTCAATCAACCTCCCAGGCCCAGGAAAATTAACTATTACAAGTGTGGCGTTTCATTCCTTCAGGTTTTGAATTTTTTTGGTGCAATTTTAAAAATGTCAAGTTTTAAATTTTAGTTGTTTTTTCTAATTTTTCCTTTCTGTCTCTTTTTTCTCTCTCTCTCTTAATCCAATCTTTCTTTCCCTCTATTTCTCTTTCTGTACCTGATTTGACATTGAATTCACCCTCTTTAATTCACCCTCCTTCTCAATCCTTGTGCTGTTTATTTCCCAATCCTTCAGTCTGATTGATTAAGGAGATACCCGGTTACTTGCCCTGTTCACTCCGGTCCCAGATGCCCTGTTTCCCTCACTGCGACATTATCAGCTCGCACTTTCAGCAACAACGTGGGCAAAAATGTTTTTGAGCTGAAGGGTGAAGGGGCAAATCTAACTAACAGCAGACGCCATTAGATACCCTGCTACAGTAAAATCTGGCCCATTGACTTTGTGCGATTGTGTAAAATGAGTGATAACGAACTGGTAGCCTGTTGGACATCTCTCCCTGTTTATATTTTCATCGAAGTCAATGATAATTTTATTTCTCAAGAAGCAGACTTGAGAAGTTAGAAGCATCAGCAGGACATATAATGGATTCCAGTGGCCATACTGGAGCCCACTGTGGGTGTGATTACAAGTACGTGCATCATGCAGCAAGATTCAGATGGAAGAACTTTTAGATTGAATCTCTTTAATGATGTGAGTCTGGGGAAAGTTACAGGTATAGGTCCAGCTGCAGAACTGCATACTGTGTTGAGTAAGCATTCTCTGAACTGTGAGATAGTCTGAGGGGGAGGAAACTCTTGTGGCAGGCAGACAGTGTCCAACTATTTAGTGTTAGGTAATGACAGCGTGTAGACAAACTATCAGTGTCAGCTGTGGCTCAGTGGGTAGCACTCTTGCTTCTGAGTCATGAAAGTTGTGGGTTTAAGTCCCACTCCAGAAATATTGAGCTTAAAAGCCAGGCTGATTGTACTGAGGGAGTACAGTTAGAGGTTTTATCTTTTGGATGAGATGGTAAACAGAGGCCATTCGTGCCTGTGCTGGCCCTTAGAAAGAGCTATCCAATTAGTCCCTGTAGCCCTGCAAATTTTTTCCTTTTCAAGTATTTATCCAATTCCCTTTTGAAAGTTATTATTGAATCTGCTTCCACCGCCCTTTCAGGCAGCGCATTCCAGATCATCACAACTCGTTGCATAAAAAAAACTTCTCCTCATCTCCCCTCTGGTTCTTTTGCCAATTATCTTAAATGTCAGTGCTAGGGAATGGAATATTTTCACTTTGAGTCAGTATCACGCACTGTAAGCTCAGTCACAGCTCAGAGGAGATAACGTGTGAAGTTCCCTCTGCCCTGCCAAACAATCTACTTTAACCATGTCAGAAGTATGCCCCCTACTGCACCAGTGTGACGTTCACCATCCTCCTGCCAGCTGAGTTGATGCTCCCTGACTGAGATTGAGAGGTGGGGGAGAGGGGAAGGACTTGATTGAACGTTCCCAAACTTATTTGCGCAGGATCCGTAAAGCTGTCGGAGAGAAAAGGCTTTTATCCCATCAGTTTGGGCTACTTGGTTACAGAGATTTATTAATAACTAGGTGTTAACAATGTTCACTTACCACAGATCCAGGAACAGGATTTTCCTAATTGGCTGATTCTTAACATTTCTGGCCGTGGTAAATTAAACCACCAGACGTTGGACGTCCGAATGAGTTCCTGTAGACTCAGTGAGCTTTTCCAGTGAGTAGCTGTTGCTTACAGACCTGGAAAGGTGTCAGGTCTGATCCCAGTCCGATCCCGGTCTGATCCCGTTCCGATTCCGATCCCAGTCTGATCCCGGTCTGATCCCGTTCCGATCCCAGCCTGATCCCGGCCCGATCCCGGTCTGATCCCATTCCGATTCCGATCCCGGTCTGATCCCGGTCTGATCCCATTCCGATCCCAGTCCGATCCCGTTCCGGTCCCAGTCTGATCCCATTCCGATCCTGGCCTAATCCCGGTCCGATCCCGTTCTGATCCCGGCCCGATCCCAGCCTGATCCCGTTCCGATCCCAGTCTGATCCCGGCTTGATCCCAGCCTGATCCCATTCCGATCCCGGTCTGATCCCGGCCTGATCCCAGCCTGAGCTGAGGTAGCCCCTTTCAGCTGCATTGGCAGTAAGGGCACGATATTCTGCCTCAGTGCCCCGGGTTAATGAGGTGAAAGTTGGCTGGGGTGCCTGCCCCCTGATCACTGTGCAGGGACACCCCTACTGGAGATGCAGGTGAGAGGGTGTCAGGTGAGGAGGAGATCAGGTGTGGTGGTGAGACAGCCTGACAGACACATTGTAGAATTGTACTCCAGCAAAGAGTCAATGGGGGTGAAACTGGACAGAGATCAGGGGGAATGGCTTTTGCAGAACACACCCAATATTCAATTCCATTGAATATAACGGGCGAGCAAGGCGATCTGTTTTGAGTCATGTCCCCCTTCCCCGTGTCCAATTTCACTCCCAATACCCTTCGGAGATGGGATGTAGTCAGGAGACCAGAGCTGTGTGCCAGATATTGAAGTACTGGAGAAAGTGCAGAAAAAGATAACAAAGATATTACCACAATTGAGAGGATGCAGTTATCAGGGCAGACCGAGTAAGCTGGGGGTCCGATCTCTGGAAAAGAGAGGACTAAACAGAGACCTGATAGAAGTCTTTAAAATTACAAAGGGGTTCGATAGGGAGAAATTGCTTCCATTTGTGGGTGAGTCCAGAATAAGAAGGGGGCATAAGTGTAAGATAGTCACTAACAGATTAAATAAGGAGAGTGGTGAGAATGTGGAACTCACTGCCACATGGAAGCAGAGAGCTTTGGTGCATTAAAGGAGAGACTTGATGCATACATGAGGGAGAAGGGAATAGAGGGATACAGGGGCAGGGTGGGAAGAACGGGAGGAGGCTCGCATGGAGCATAAACTCTGATACAGACCAGTTGGGCTGAATGGCCTGTGTCTGTGCTGTAGATTCGATGTAATCCAATGAGGTGAAGGGATGGTAGAAAATAAATTGGAGATGACGCTGACAATTATTGAGCGCTCAGTTCAGTTTTAGACTTTTATCTCCCAGACAGAAGATTGTGGATTAAAGCCCCACTCCAGGATAATCCAAACTCCTAGTGAGGGAGTCCCGCATTGTCAGGGATGTTGGGGGTCAATTTCTGCAGGAATTCTCCCTCTCATCCACCATCATTTTTGGTGGAAGCCCTGGAATAATTACATAAACACCATGGCACTCCCACCGATGTTACAACAGACAAGTGAGAGAATTTCCCCTCTCCCGCCCCACGTAAATTCACCCCCCACGGAATTTGGGACGAGGTGTTAAATCGAGGCTCTATGTCCCTGTTCTGGTGATCCAGTTAGACATCGAGAATCCCACGCCAGTATTTAAAGACGAGCAGGGAGTTCTCCAAGTGCCCTGGACAATATCCCGCCTTCAACCAACACCAACAAAGCATGTTTATCTCATCCGCCTCATTGCTGCTTGTGGGACCATATTGTGTGAGAAGAGTTACCACGTTTGCCTTTTTAACAAGAGTCGTGCGCTGCAAGGTAATTCCTTGTATATGAACATAACGTGATGTGATAAGGCTTTTCATCATAGAACCATAGAAAAGATGCAGCACAGAAGGGGGCCATTCGGCCCATTGTGTCCGCGCCGGCTCGAAGAACAACCAGGTGACCATTCCTCAATGAGAGTCTTTTTTATTTTCAACGATCCTTAAAAACAATCACAAAATTTACCCATAAATTTACCTCCCCCGTCTTCAACTTATTCCAACAACTTCCCCTACACAACATGATGGGCCTTATATACATATCTGACCCTGGTCAATCACAGGTCCACCTCAGGCCCCCCCACCACCCCCCTCGCCTGTAATGTTTCTTTAAAAGCCCAACTCGTTCCTCTGAAACTGTGCCAAACCAATGGGTTACTATTATCAGGAGGGAATCCCACAGGATCGGGTGGAACGCCGATTTTACAGCCCACCCAATATTGCTCTCCAGTGATCTCATCGCAGAGTAAAATCGGTCAGGATATCAAACCAGCGTTGCACCAGATCCCGCCAGTTTCCCGACGGGTGGGTTAGGTTAAAATTGCCCCTTCAGTTTCTGGACTGGGCAAGCACCAGCTCAGGGGGGAGGGTTTATTCAAAGAAAACTTCCCTTTGGGAACACAGCCCAAACCAGGTAATGGTTAGTGAAACAATGAACCTCCGCCGTCCCAATTGTAATAAATTGGATAGCCAGGTGGTGAAGGATAGGATACTTGAGCCTGGTCTTCAGTTGCTTCCAAGCCTTTATTCACAGAGATCCCCTTACACACACACACTACACCCTAGATAAGCTCTGCTATAAAAAGGATACAAGAAAGTCCCCAATTGATACCCACCACCTGAATACAATTAACACTAATTGATATAAATCATATGAATACAATTAACACCAATCACATCCCATGCCTTGTATATATTAAAGATCTCTTGTTTGTTGTGGTTCATTGGATGTTACTCTCGCCTCTGAGTCAGAAGGTTGGGGGATCGAGCCCCACTCCATGAGACTTGAGCACAAAATCTAGGACGACGCTCCCATTGCAGTACTGAGGGAGCTCTGCACTATCTGGAGGGGCCGTCTTTCAGTTGAGATGTTAAACTGAGGCCCTGTCGGCCCTCTCAGGTGGATATAAAAAAACCCATAGCACTATTTCAAAGAAAAGCAGGGGAGTTCTCCCTGGTGTCCTGGTCAATATTTATCCCTCAACCAATATCACTAAAGAATAGATTATCTGGTCATTATCACGTTGCTGTTTGTGGGATCTTGCTGTGCGCAAATTGGCTACTGCGTTTCCTATATTACAACAGTGACTACACTTCAAAAGTGCTTCATTGGCTGTAAAGCGCTGTGGCCTTGAAAGACGCTATATAAATGCAAGTCTTTCTCTTTTTTCGATAGATATTTTGCTTTTGTTTTGATCATTCCCCCATTCCTCCTCCTTACCGGGTCCTTGCACTTTGAAATGCCTTCTGCTTTCTCTTTACTCAATTCATCGATCCCATGCTCCCGGCGGGACTGCCTATTCTCAGGCCTGCTGGGAGCACAGGACCGGTGATCTTAACCTTACACACCAACTCAAAGACCTGGGCCTTTGCTGACACTTCACTTATTCTTTGTGCTTTTGTTTTTCAATGTTCTCCTCTCCTGGACATTCACACTCTCCTGATGTGGCATGATTCCACAGTTGTCAGGAGCCCACTGTCAACATGGATTATTTTCTTGGTCTGGAAATAAAAACCATTACACACTGCAGTCATTAAAAAATAATTAAAGTGCATGAAAATGAAGAGGCGCAGGAAGCTAAACTTTACACTCTCAGGTAACATGACTGAGTGCCTCTGGACTGGGGGGGAGGGTTGCAATCTATTCTCTTATTGATTTGCGTCACTCCTTGTCATTTTATGTTAAGCTGTATTTTCTCAACGTCACATTTCAGGCATGTGGCTGTTGACTGCTCGAACACAAACATTGTGCGTTCTCACCTTATTAAAAAATTAATTCTCGGGTTATGGGCGTCGCTGGCGAGGCTGGCATCTATCGCCCATCCCCAATTGCCCCTTGAGAAGGTGGTGGTGAGCCGCCTTCTTCTTGAACCGCTGCAGTCCGTGTGGTGAAGGTTCTCCCAGAGTTCTGTTAGGTCAGGAGTTCTAGGACCTTTTGACGATGAAGGAACGGCCGATATATTTCCAAGTCGGGATGATGTGTGACTCACCCACAAGCGTGTAAACAAACTGAAAACAGCTTTCAAACTTACAAAACATGGAGGGGCATTACAACTCAGACTGTAGGCATAAAACATCACAATTGTACACTGTAGTGTGAGAATGATGGTATAATTTTTTTTTAAATTAAGTAATATTGATCACACTCCAATCCCATCCTTCGTTAGTTTTCTGCACTATTATCTCAGTATATATCTGGGTAATTGCAATCCCCTATCATCTGTCATTTTCATAGGCCTCATTTATCTGGGAAAAAAATCACTTTATGAACTACCTTCTCCTCCTGTTCAGGAATCTATAAACTCTCCTATCTTTCCTTCTTTGGTATGTAACTTAGGTCCAACTTGTCCCTCCTCCGCTAGATAGGATATAAATATAATTTTCTTCCCTTTACAGAAAATCCTGCAACTGCCATTGTGCCCACCCCACCTCTAGCTTTGTTGTATCTGACCCTTCCATAAACTCGATAGTCTGGCCTTTTAATCTTCCAGGCAATATTCAGGTTTAACCAAGTCTCTTCCTCCAATTCCTGTCTCAGCATTCACACTTCCAATTCCTCACTCTCGTTACAAACCATCTCACTATTGTGTAAAAAAGTCTAATTTTTCGCTCTTCCCTTCAATTATTTTGTTTTCTCTCTCTCTCTTTTGTCTTTCCATTTCATCATCCACAACATTGACCTGACTAGACTTGACTATTCCAATGCTCTCCTAACCAGCCTCCCATTTCCCACCCTCCTTAAACTTGAGCTCATCTAAAACTCTGCTCCCCAAATCTTAATTCGCACCAAGTCCCCTGTGCTCACTGACCTACATTGGCTCCCAGTCCGGGAATGCCTCAGTTTTAAAATTCTCATCCTTGTTTACAAATCCCTCCATGGCCTCGCCCCTCCCTATCTCTGTAACCTCCTCCAGCCCTACAACCCTCTGAGATCTCTGCGCTCCTCCAATTCTGGCCTCTTGCCCATCCCCGATTTTCATCGCTCCACCATTGGCGGCCGTGCCTTCAGCTGCCTGGGCCCTAAGCTCTGGAATTCCCTCCCTAAACCTCTCCGCCTCTCTACCTCTCTCTCCTCCTTTAAGACGCTCCTTAAAACCTACCTCTTTGGCCAAGCTTTTGGTCGCCTGTCCTAATATCTCCTTATGTGGCTCAGGGTCAAGTTTTGTCTCATAACACTCCTGCGAAGCGCCTTGGGACGTTTTACTACGTTAAAGGTGCTGTGTAAATGCACGATGTTGTTGTTATGTGCGTGACAGGCCCATCGTGCCTGTGTCGGCTCCGTGAAAGAGATGTCCAAATAGTTCCACTCCCCTGCTCTTTCCCCATAGCCCTGCAAATTTCTCCTTTTCAAGTTGCTGTTTGTTGTTCTTGTTGGCATTTTGTTTTGGGGTTTCACACCTCCTCTTCTCCCACGGGATTCAAGTCTTGGCCACTAATTCTCTGCCTTGTAGCCGGTTGTGTCTCCTCCCACCTGTCTGGGTAGGAGCCCATCTCAACTACGCAATTTTGGTATTTCCCCAGAAACAGTCTTCTAACAATTTAAAAATTACAACAACTTCCAAAGGTTCAGCCAGCTCTGTGTTTACCTCCATGATCCTGCTCATGAACTCATCAACCTAAGTTTCCCGATCAGGACGACCTGCTTTACCGATGTAAACCAGATGGCCCAGATTTGGAAATGGGCCCGAGGTGCATACACTGAAACCCTGCCCACTTTAGCAGCCACCCTATTTTCTGCTGCCATCTCTGGCGACCACAAGAAAAGTCTGTGGTAAACAGACAGGATCATAATTTAAATATTAATTTGAAGTTGGGGACAAACCTGCACACCACTTGCCAACATTCTGGCATACAATACTTGGGTTCTAAATGATGATGCCCAGGTGGAATGGACATCCAAGTTTCTAGGCAACCAGCTGTGGGCAGTCGTTGATGTAAAGGACACGGTAACTAAATTGATTCTGTATTTTTAAAGCCATTTCTTGACTGCTCCCCTTCATCTTTTTTTAAAATTTCTGCTGGTACGATGTTTCTCATGAGCCTTTGTGCCAATTGTATTAATTTGAATTTGGCCCCCAGCACCATTCTAGGCTCCAATAGGAATACCCATCTGATGTGTTGGGACGAAGAGGAGGACCAAGGAGAGATGCCCTGTGCCCACCCACAGGTACCTGGACACCCGCATCTGCAGAAAGAAAGACTTGCATTTCTATAGCGCCTATCACAACCTCAGGGCGACAAATTTACAGCCAATGAAGTACAGTCCCTGTTGTATTGTAGGAAACACAGCAGACAATTTGTGCACAGCGCGGTCCCACAAACAGCAATGAGGTAATGACCAGACCATTTAATGATGTTGGTTGAGGGATAAATATTGACCCAGGACACCGGGGAGGACTCCCCTGCTCTTCTTCAAAATTGTGCCGTGGGAATTTTTATGTCCACCTGAGAGGGCAGATGGGGCCTTGGTTTAATGTCCTATCTGAAAGACGGCACCTCCGACAGTGCAGCACTCCCGCAGTACTGCACTGAAGCGTCAGCCTAGATTTTGTGCTCATACCTCTGGAGTGGGACTTGAACCCACGACCTTCTGACTCAGAGGTGACTGAGCTACCCACTGAGCCAGGGCTGTACATATACTTCACTTTGACAGACAATCAGTGCAGGCAGAGACTCCAATTCTCAAAGGATGCTGAGACAGCAAACCAGATAGTGTCATAAAATATGTAAATGTCTGTTGGATGGTCCTTGGGACCATTACCACCGTATCCCAGGCTATCGCTACCATCCACCAAGTGGTCCCGATGAGTGGTGGTAAGAAGGGTGTGTGGGAGGAAGATGGGCTGGGTCACCCGTTACTGGACAACAGACAAGTGAGTGAAAAAAGTTTATGAAATGAAAGTGGAGAGAAAGGAAGGAAGAAATGGCATCTATAAAGCGTCTTTCAATGAATCATAGAACGATGCAGCACAGGAGGAGTCCATTCGGCCCATTGTGCCTGTGCCGACTCTTTGAAAGAGCTCTCCAATTAGTCCCATTGCCCTGGAAATTTTTCCCCTTCAAGTATTTATCCAATTCCCTTTTGAAAGTTATTATTGAATCTGCTTCCACCGCCCTTTCAGGCAGCGCATTCCAGATCAGAACCTCAACTCATCTTAAAGTATTTCACAGCCAATGAACTACTTTTGAAGTGTAGTCACTGTGGTTTTGAAGGGAGATAAATCAACCAATTTGTGCACAAGGTCCCTCAGATAACAAATCAGATTAATGACTAGATCTACTGTCTTGGTGGTGTTGGTTGAGCGATGAACTTTGCAAAGGCACCAGGAGAACTCTGTATTTCTTCAAATTATGTCATGGGATCATTTATGTCCACCTGGACAGGGAAGGAGATAGAGGAACAAATTTGCAGGGAAATTACAGAGAGGTGTAAGAGCCATAGAGTAGTGATAATGGGGGACTTCAACTATCCTAATATAGACTGGGATAGTAATAGTGTAAAGGGCAGAGAGAGGGAGGAATTTTTGAAGTGTGTTCAGGTGAACTTTCTTGACCAGTACGTTTCCGGCCCAATGAGGAAGGAGGCATTGATGGACTTGGTTCTAGGGAATGAGGTGGGTCAAGTGGAGGAAGTGTCAGTGGGGGAGCATTTAGGGAACAGTGATTAGCTATGGAAAAGGAGAAGGTGCATTCTAGAGTAAAAATACTCAGTTGGAGGAGGGCCAATTTCAGTGGGATGAGAACAGATCTGGCCCGGGTAAATTGGAATCAAAGATTGGCAGGCAAAACTATAATTGAACAATGGGTGGCCTTTAAAGAGGAGATGGTTCGGGTACAGTCTAGGTACATTCCCACGAGGGGGAAAGGAGGGCAACTAAAGCCAGAGCTCCCTGGATGACGAAAGAGATAGAGAGTAAGATGAAGCAGAAAAAAGGGGCATATGACAGATGTCATGATGATAATCAGGACGAACATAGAAAGTTCAGAGGGGAAGTGAAAAAGGAAATAAGTAGGGCAAAGAGAGAGAATGAGAATAGACTGACAATTAACATAAAAAGGAATCATAGGAACAGGAGTAGGCCATTCAGCCCCTCGTGCCTTCTCTGCCATTTGATAAGATCATGGCTGATCTGTGATCTAACTCCATATACCTGCCTTTGGCCCATATCCCTTAATACCTTTGGTTGCCAAAAAGCTATCTATCTCACATTTAAATTTAGCAATTGAGCTAGTATCAATTGCCGTTTGCGGAAGAGAGTTCCAAACTTCTACCACCTTGTGTGTGTAGAAATGTTTTCTAATCTCACTCCTGAAAGGTCTGGCTCTAATTTTTAGACTGTGCCCCCTACTCCTAGAATCCCCAACCAGCGGAAATAGTTTCTCTCTATCCACCCTATCTGTTCCCCTTAATATCTTATAAACTTCGATCAGATCATCCCTTAACCTTCGAAACGCCAGAGAATACAACCCCAATTTGTGTAATCTCTCCTCGTAACTTAACCCTTGAAGTCCAGGTTTCATTCTAGTAATCCTACGCTGCACTCCCTCCAAGGCCAATATGTCCTTCCGAGGGTGCGGTGCCCAGAACTGCTCACAGTACTCCAGGTGCGGTCTAACCAGGGTTTTGTATATCCAAAAGTCTTCTATGGGCATGTAAACAGTAAACGGGTAGTAAGAGGAGGGTTGGGGCCGATTAGGGACCAAAAAGGAGATCTACTCATGGAGGCAGAGGGCATGGCCGAGTTACTAAATGAGTACTTTGCATCTGTCTTTACCAAGGAAGAAGATGCTGCCAAAGTCTCAGTAGCAGAAGATATAATTGAGATACTGGATGGACTAAAAATTGATAAAGAGGAGGTACTAGAAAGGCTGGCTGTACTTAAAGTAAATAAGTCACCCAGTCCAGATGGGATGCATCCTAGGTTGCTGAGGGAAGTAAGGGTGGAAATTGTGGAGGTACTGGCCATAATCTTCCAAACATCCGTAGATACGGGAGTGGTGCCAGAGGATTGGAGAATTGCAAATGTTACACCCTTGTTCAAAAAAGGGTGTAAGGATAAACCCAGCAACTACAGGCCAGTCAGTTTAACCTCAGTGGTGGGGAAACTTTTAGAAACGATAATCCAGGACAGAATTAACAGTCACTTGGACGAGTGTGGATTAATTAAGGAAAGCCAGCATGGATTTGTTAAAGGCAAATCATGTTTAACTAACTTGATAGAGTTTTTTGATGAGGTAACAGAGAGGGTCGATGAGGGCAATGCGGTGGATGTGGTGTATATGGACTTCCAAAAGGCGTTTGATAAAGTGCCACATTATAGGCTTGTCAGCAAAGTTGAAGCCCGTGGAATAAAAGGGGCAGTGGCAGCATGGATACAGAATTGGCTAAGTGACAGGAAACAGAGAGTAGTGATGAACGGTTGTTTTTCGGACTGGAGGGAGGTGTACAGTGGTGTTCCCCAGGGGTCGGTGCTGGGACCACTGCTTTTCTTGATATATATTAATGACTTGGACTTGGGTGTACAGGGCACAATTTCAAAATTTGCAGATGACACAAAACTTGGAAGTATAGTGAACAGTGAGGAGGATAGTGATAGACCTCAAGAGGAAATAGACAGGCTGGTGGAATGGGCGGACACGTGGCAGATGAAATTTAACGCAGAAAAGTGCAAAGTGATACATTTTGGTAGGAAGAATGAGCAGAGGCAATATAAACTAGAGGGCACAATTCTAAAAGGGGTGCAGGAATAGAGAGATCTGGGGGTATATGTGCACAAATCGTTGAAGGTGGCAGGGCAGGTTGTGAAAGCAGTTAAAAAAGCATGCAGGATCATGGGCTTTATAAATAGAGGCATAGAGTACAAAAGCAAGGAAGTTATAATGAACCTTTATAAAACACTGGTTCGGCCACGATTGTGAGCAGTTCTGGGCACCGCACTTTAGGAAGGAGGTGAAGGCCCTAGACAGGGTGCAGAAGAGATTTACTAGAATGGTTCCAGGGATGAGGGACTTTAGTTACGTGGATAGACTGGAGAAGCTGGGGTTGTTCTCCTTAGAGCAGAGAAGGTTGAGAGGAGATTTGATAGAGGTATTCAAAATCATGAAGGGTCTCGACATGGTAGATATGGAGAAACTGCTCCCATTGGCGGAAGTGTCAAGAACCAGAGGACATAGATTTAAGGTGATTGGCAAAAGAATCAAAGGCGACATGAGGAAAAACTTTTTTCACAGCGAGTGGTTAGGATCTGGAATGCACTGCCCGAGGGGGTGGTGGAGGCAGATTCAATCATGGCCTTCAAAAGGGAATTGGATAAATACTTGAAGGGAAAAAATTTGCAGGGCTACGGGGATAGGGTGGGGGAGTGCGACTAGCTGGATTGCTCTTGCAGAGAGCCGGCACGGGCTTGACGGGCCGAATGGCCTCCTTCTGTGCTGCAACCATTCTATAATTCTATGACAGGCAGACAAAATCATACACTGAACAGTCTAGATTATGCGCTCAAGTCTTGGACTGTTTCTTGAAGATAATAAAGTGTAATGAGAAAGTCTAGGGTCCAATTTAGAGGCTGAAACAAAAAACAGTCATCAGAGGAAAAAAAATTATGAGAATGAAAGGACAAAGAGTGCATTCAGACTCGAAGATGAGTGTCACTGCCTCAGCTTCACACCAGTGGTAACTTGTGAATGTAAATTGGTCTTTGAGGCCTGAGTTGAATCTAAAGCAAAGTGGGATAAAACTCCCTCCTGCAGGGTGTCTCAATCCACTTTGCTCTGGTGTCTGGTCAAGCCTTGGGTCTGGATTCAGGCTGAACTTACAAAACTGCTAGAACTGTGGTGCAAGTGCGCCTGAAGTGAATGACTGAGCCCTTATTAAGGAAATGGTAGTGAGCCCCCATAGTGAGAAATTCAAAAGGAACAGAAAATCTCACCTAAACTGATGAATGATCCAAAGCATTGAGCAAGAATCCAGATTAAGACAGGATTTTCTGCACAGTGAAGGGTGTGTGCTGGGAGGTGCATGACTTATTCGATGGACGCTGTGAGGATTGTTATTATATCCAGAAGTCCTGGATGGAATAACAATCTCATCCTGACGAGCAATGTGGGATGAGTGGACAGAAACTCAGACACGCAGCAATGAGGAGGCTGGATAGAAACCAAAGCTCTTTAGCCACTAATAGGCAGCTTAAAGGATAGATTGGAGACAGATGTTGCCAACAGTTTCAATTGGAGAGAGGAGAGAAGCGATGCCAATAACAAGTTTTGGCCGTATATAATTCTCCATTTACCGTTGCCCAGTATTCTTCCCTGTATTTTAGAATCTCTGCATTTCTTGACGTGTTAAAATGCTTTGTGTTGACAACTGAAATTCAATAAAAGAAAATTTAAAACATGGAAGTGAATTTTCCTGACTAAATATCACAAAAATAAGAGATTATTTTGAGAAACAAATACGAACATATGAACAATGGCGGACAGGAAAAGTCCCTCTGGTCACAGGAACATAGGAACAGGAGTAGGCCATTCAGCCCCTCGTGCCTGCTCCGCCATTTGATAAGATCATGGCTGATCTGTGATCTAACTCCATATACCTGCCTTTGGCCCATATCCCTTAATACCTTTGGTTGCCAAAAAGCTATCTATCTCACATTTAAATTTAGCAATTGAGCTAGTATCAATTGCCGTTTGCAGAAGAGAGTTCCAAACTTCTACCACCCTTTGTGTGTAGAAATGTTTTCTAATCTCACCCCTGAAAGGTCTGGCTCTAATTTTTAGACTGTGCCCCCTACTCCTAGAATCCCCAACCAGCGGAAATAGTTTCTCTCTATCCACCCTATCTGTCCCTCTTAATATCTTATGAACTTCGATCAGATCACCCCTTAACCTTCGAAACTCCAGAGAATACAACCCCAATTTATGTAATCTCTCCTCGTAACTTAACCCTTGCAGTCCGGGTATCATTCTAGTAAACCTACGCTGCACTCCCTCCAAGGCCAATATGTCCTTCCGAAGGTGCGGTGCCCAGAACTGCTCACAGTACTCCAGGTGCGGTCTAACCAGGGTTTTGTATAGCTGCAGCATAACTTCTGCCCCCTTGTACTCCAGTCCTCTAGATATAAAGACCAGCATTCCATTTGCCTTCTTGATTATTTTCTGCACCTGTTCATGACACTTCAATGATCTATGTACCTGAACCCCTAAGTCCCTTTGGACATTCACTGTTATTAACTTTTTACCATTTAGAAAGTACCCTGTTCTATCCTTTTTTGATCCAAAGTGGATGACCTCATATTTGTCTACATTGAATTCCATTTGTCACGGTTTTGCCCATTCACCTAATCTATCAATATCCCTTTGTAATTTTATGTTTTCATCTACACTGCTTACAATGCCACCAATCTTTGTGTCATCGGCAAACTTAGATATGAGACTTTCTATGCCTTCATCTAAGTCGTTAGTAAATATTGTGAATAATTGAGGCCCCAAGACAGATCCCTGCGGGACTCCACTAGTCACATCCTGCCAATGTGAGTACCTTCCCATTATCCCTACTCTCTGTCGCCTTTCGCTCAGCCAACTTCCTAACCAAGTCCGTACTTTTCCCTCAATTCCATGGGCTTCTATCTTAGTTAACAGTCTCTTATGTGGAACTTTATCAAATGCCTTCCAGAAGTCCATAAATAACATCCATTGACATTCCCCTGTCCACTACTTTAGTCACCTCTTCAAAAAATTCAATCAGGTTTGTCAGGCACAACCTACCTTTCACAAATCCATGCTGGTTCTCTCTGATTAACTGAAAATTCTCGAGGTGTTCAGTCACCCTATCCTTAATTATAGACTCCAGCATTTTCCCCACAACAGATGTTAGGCTAACTGGTTTATAATTCCCCGGTTTCCCTCTCTCTCCTTTCTTAAAAAGCGGAGTGACATATGCAATTTTCCAATCTAGAGGGACAGTTCTTGAATCTAGAGAAATTTGAAAGACCGACTTCCTTTAAAACCCTGGAATGGAAACCATCTGGTCCTGGGGATTTGTCACTCTTTAGTGCTATTATTGTCTTCATTACTGTTGCTTTACTTCACTGTCACTGTCCCCGATTCAATATTAGTTTTCTTGGGATTTCCGGCATGCTATCCTCTTTTCTACTGTAAACACTGACGCAAAGTAATTATTCAACATGTCCGCCATTTCCCCATTGTCAATGACAATATCCCCACTTTCAGTTTTTAAGGGGCCAACACTGCTCCTGACCACCCTCTTTTTCCTAATATAACTATAAAAGTTCTTCGTATTGGTTTTGATATCCCTTGCAAGTTTCTTTTCATACTCTTGTAGCCCTTACTATCTGTTTTGTGACCCTTTGTTGATCTTTGTATCTTTCCCATTCGCCAGGATCTGTGCTATTTTTCGCCTTTTGGTATGCCCTTTCCTTATGTCTTATACTGTCCCTTACCTCTTTAGCTGTCCATGGCTGTTTTTTTTGGCAAGTAGAGTTCTTGCCCCTCAGGGGTATAAACCAATTCTGTATCACGTTAAATGTTTCTTTAAACATTTCCCACTGATCATCAGTCGTTTTACCCATTAACAGATTTGCCCAGTTTACTGTGGACAGTCTCTGTCTCATCCCATTGAAGTCGGCCTTACCCAAGTCTAGAATCTTAGCAGCTGATTCACTTTTTTCCCTTTCAAACACTACATTGAACTCGATCATGTTATGATCGCTATTGGATAGATGTTCACGCACAGTTAAGCTGTTAACTAAATCTGGTTCATTACTCATTACTAAATCTAGTATGGCTTGCCCCCTGTTGCCTCTAGGACATACTGCTGTAGAAAACTATCCCGGACACACTCAAGAAATTCACTACCTTTCTGACAGTTGCTAGTCTGCTTTCCCCAATCTATGTGAAGGTTAAAGTCCCCCATTAAGACCACTATGCCTTTGTTACATGCTTGTCTAATCTCTGCATTTATACAATCTAGCACTTCAGAGCTGCTGCCAGAGGTCCTATACACAACTCCCACTATAGTCTTAGATCCTTTCCTATTTCTCAATTCAACCCATAAGGTCTCTGTTGGCTGCTTACCTCTCGTTATATCCTCCATTATCATTGAAGTGATTTCATCTCTAATCATTAAGGCTACTCCTCCCCCTCTTCCATTTTCCCTATCTCTCCTGTAGACCTTATAACCCGGTATATTTAGTTCCCAATCCTGACCATCCTGCAGCCATGTCTCAGTAATAGCTATCATGTCATACCCTCCAATTTGAATTTGAACCTGTAGTTGATTTAATTTATTCCTTATACTCCGTGCATTTGTATGTAGAACTCTTAGTTGGGCCACACACCCTAGCCTGACCTTCAGCTTTGATGCTGGGTTAATCGCCTTACGCCTTCTAGTTTTCACTTTATCTGTAGTGTATAAGGTACACTTTCTTTCTGCTGCTCTACGCTTTTCCCTTTCACTTGTTCTTGAACAACTGTTTGTACTATTTGTATTGTAAATTTCCCCTGGGTCTTCCCCTCTCTTGCTACTCTCAACTTTACTCCCTTCTGACTCCCCGCTCAGATTCCCATCCCCCTGCCACTCTAGTTTAAACCTTCCCCAACAGCACTAGCAAACACCCCCGCGAGCACATTGGTCCCGGTCCTGCTCGGGTGTAACCCGTCCCGCTTGTACAGGTCCCACCTTCCCCAGAACCGGTCCCAATGTCCCAGGAATCTAAATCCCTCCCTCCTACACCATCCCTGCAGCCACGCATTCATCCGGTCTATTCTCCTGTTCCTATACTCACTAGCACGTGGCACTGGTAGTAATCCTGAGATCACTACCTTTTAGGTCCTGCTTTTTAATTTATCTCCTAACTCCTTAAATTCACCTTGCAGGACCTCATCCCTTTTTTTACCTATGTTGTTGGTACCGATATGGACCACGACTACTGGCTGTTCACCCTCCCCGCTCTGTGACATCCTTGACTCTCGCACCAGGGAGGCAACATACCATCCTGGAGTCATGTTTGCGGCCACAGAAACGCCTATCTGTTCCCCTTCCAATTGAATCCCCTATCACTATAGCCCTGCCACTCTTCTTCCTCCCCTCCTGTGCAGCAGAGCCACCCGTGGTGCCATGAACTTGGCTCTTGCTGCTTTCCCCTGATAAGCCATCTCCCCCAACAGCATCCAAAGCAGAATATCTGTTTGAGAGGGAGATGGCCCCAGGGGACTCCTGCTCTACCTGCCTAGTCCTTTTACTCTGCCTGGCGGTCACCCATTTCCTTCCTGCCTGCGTAATCTTTACCTGCGGTGTGACCACATCACTGAACGTGCTATCCACGATAGTCTCAGTATCGCGGATGCTCCACAGTGAATCCACCCGCAGCTCCAGCTCCGAAAGACGGTTAGCCAGTAGCTGCAGCTGGACACACTTCCTGCACACATGGTTGCCAGGGACACTGGTAGTGTCCATGACTTCCCACATAGTGCAGGAGGAGCATATCACGGGTGCGAGCTCTGCTGCCATGACTTGCCTTAGATTTACACTGCGTTCACCTCTCAGACTCTCGTCCCGCTCTCGGTCTCTCCTTTTATACTCTGCTCACCTCTCGGACTCTCCTGCCTCACCTGCGATGTCGCACAGTAGTTTTCTCTTGTTGCAGGTCTGCTGCTGCTTTTATTCCCCACTCTCAGTCTTCTGCCGCTCAGGTCCGCTGTCGCTCCGCGGAAAAAGTTAGGAAAAGCAAGGCAAAGGAGCACCTCCTTCCCCCACTTCACCGAACTCCCACACTCACTCACCAAACTCTCAGTTGGCCACTCGGTGCGCCGATCCTTCCAGCCTGTCCCACACAATCGTGAGACCCTGTGTATCACAATATATACACTCCCCACCCCACCTGAAACCATGTGATCTCCTGGGACAGACGAAAAACCAGGTAAAAACCCAATAGTTTGAATTTACCACTAAAATGATGGGGGAAAAACTGAGGAAAGTTTTCTTCACCCAGAGGGTGGTGGGGGTCTGGAACTCACTGCCTGGAAGGATGGTGGAGGCAGAAACCCTCAACTCATTTAAAAGGTTCTTGGATGTGCGTTTGAACCTACAAGGCTACGGACCAAGAGCTGGAACGTGGGATTAGGCTGGATGGCTCCTTCTCGGCTGGCACAGACATGATGGGCCGAATGGTCTCCTTCTGTGCTGTAAATTTCTATGATTCTATGGGAAACGATATTGAAACTGAAGGGAACGTGCTTGTGACCTGCAAGAGATTCACGTCAGGAGAAATAGGGGGAAAAAAAACTGAGAAAAAGAGGTTCCAAATTTCCTCAATGAAATTGGCATAAAAGTGGGCGGAGATGGAAATTGGGGTGGGGTCAGTTACTCCTCTTTCCACCTGTCAGAATTTGCAAAGGACGTGTGATGAGATAATGTACCTGCCCACAAATGGGGCAGATACACTTTGATGTCGTGCAAATTAAGGAAATACGTCATTCAATGCATCTCAAGCCATTGGTACCCCAGCAACGTAGGGCACAGGGGAGGCCCGTGCATCCCTGGCATCCAGCACTGCTGAGAGTGTCAGGAAGGGTTTTTTCTGAAAGCAGAGTGATGGTGGCTTTGGGAAACCAGCCCCTAGTGCAGTCGGCAGCATTTCTTTTTTTTTTGCTTTTCCATTTAGCTCCTTTTTGCCCCCAGGTGAGCTTAGACTTCAGCAAGTGACAGCAAGAGAATCCTCACCGCGCCCCCCCCACATCACTCCCCACTCCTGAGATGGGTGCCCCAGTTACATTGCAAGTGGTGCCAGAGGCCAACGACAGTATTGGGATTTAGGATGCAGTCGGAGGCGTATTCCTGGGGTGCGCAGGAGTTCCTTCCCACCCCAGACCCATCCTCAAAAGACCTCCCACAGGATTTCTGGGCCAGAATGAGCTTCAGGAAAGTTGAGTGATCTCATGCAGTCAACAGGCAACAGAACAAACAAAAACAGGCTTTTGGGAATAAGCTAACGGTAAGGAGAAAGAAGATTAGGAGCAAAACCAGTAGGTACCCGATTAAAAAATCATTGTTCCTGATCCACTTTCCCTGTGGGGGGGGGTGGGGGGGCAACAAACACCTTGGTTTCAGCCGTGGCTCCGTGGGCCGCACTCTCACCTCTGAGTCAGGTGGTCGTGGGTTAACGTCCCACTCCAGAGACTTGACCACTCCCAGTGCCAGTACTGAGGGAGCGCTGCACTGTCGGAGGTGCCGTCTTTCCGATGAGACCTTAAACCGAGGCCCCGTCTGCCCTTTTAGGTGGACGTAAAAGATCCCACGGCATTATTGTGAAGAAGAGCAGGGGAGTTCTCCCCGGTGCCCTGGGCCAATATTTATCCCTCAACCAACATCATTAGAACGGATTATCTGGTGATTATCTCATTGCTGTTTGTGGGATCTTGCTGTGCGTGAATTGGCTGCTGCATTTCCTACATTACAACAGTGACTACAATTCTAAAGTATTTCATTGGCTGTAAAGCACTCTGGGACGTCCTGTGGTTGTGAAAGGCGTGATATAAATGCAAGTCTTTCTTTTTCATATTACACTATCCATGGTGCGTCCAGTTGCCATTGTTACACATGTACGAAATGAACAAGCAAGATTGTTTTGTTTTTGGTCAGGGGATTGGAAACATCTCCCAGCAAAAGCAATTAATGCAATGTTGACTAACCCTTTCAAAAATAAAGAACTGTGTGGATATCGGGTGAGAATAGAGTCAGGTTCAGCTGGGTTATTGTGAACAGTTCTGGTCTCCACATTATAGAAAGGATGTAGAGGCAATGGAGAAGGTGCTAAAAAGATTCACAAGGGTGATACCAGAACTGAGAGGATCTCCTTATCAGGAAAGACTGAACAGGCTGGGGCTCTTTTCTCTAGAAAAGAGAAGGCTGAGCTAATGAAAGGGTTTGATAGAGTAGAGGTGGGGGAGTCCAAAACTAGAGATTATAAATATAAACTAGTCGCTATAGAGACTATAATAGTCCCAATAGGGAATTTGATTTTGCTCAGAGGATTTGAAACATCTCCCAGCAAAAGCAGTTAATGCAAAGTTTGACTAAATCTCTCACTAGTTTACCCAGAGAGTGGTGAGAATGTGGAACTCGCTCCCACAAGGAGCAGTTGAGGCGAATAGTGTCGATACATTTAAGGGGAAGCTCGATAAACACATGAGGGAGAAAGGAATAGAAGGATATGCTGATAGGGTGAGATGAAGTGGGAGGGAGGAGGCTCGTGTGGAGCATAAACACCGGGATAGACCAGTTGGGCCGAATGGCCTGTTTCTGTGCTGAAGTTTCGATGTAACTCGATGTAGTATTGGAATAGTCGAGTCTGGAGGTGACAGGTCTGGAGATGAGGGTTTCAGCAGCAGATGGGTGGAAATGTGTGATATTACGGAGGAGGAGGTCGGTGGTCTTGACGATGGGGCGGATATGGGGTCGGAAGCTCAGCTCAGGGTCAAATAGGAGGCCGAGTTTGCGAACGGCCTGGTTCAGCCTCAGACAGCAGTCAGGGAGAGGGATGGAGTCGGAGGCTCGAGAACGGATTTTGTGGCCGGGGCCGAAAGTAGTGGCTTCAGTCTTACCAATATTTAATTTAACCTCCCTGTAACGAGCAGAGAGGGGTGGACAATCTCCTTGAAACTGACCCACGTCCTCTCTGAAACCCCGTCCAAATATTGGCCTGTCTTGACAGGCTGTGATTGCAGTGAGGGAGGAAATGTCAACACAATGGGCGTGATTTTATCAGGTGGGGGGAGGGTGGAATTCGTGACGGGGATCCCGGAAGTACGGGTTTCCTGGACGATCTTACGATATTGACGTCAGGACGCGTTTTTTTTTGACGGTTTCCCGCCCGACAGGCAGGCCGGATTGACAGGCTGGCCTCGGTCCAATGGGAGCAGAGGAAGGGAGAGGGCGTAAAAAGGTTAGTGTTAGATTGCGGTGGGGGGGTGGGTCATCGGAGGGGGAGGCTCAGTCCTCAGGGATCGTGGGGGGATGTCACGGGAGGGTTCGGGGGGCTCAGTCATTGGGGGGGGGGGTTCAGTGACGGGGGTCTTTGGGGGGTTGGGGGGCTCAGTCATGGGGGGGGTCAGTCATCGGTGGGGGGGTCGGGGTCTGGGATCATTGCGGAGGTCGGAGATCATGGGGGCGGCAGATCAGAGATCGTGGTGGGGGTCGGAGATCGTGAGGGGGGATCGGGGATCATGGTGAGGGGGGGGGAGTCACTGCAGGTAGGCTTATTGGGCCTGGTGGAAGCACTCCTGCTCCTCCGGGCCCACAAGCTGTGCTATAAAGGCTCTTACCTTCAGTTTCGGGCCTTCTCGCCTCCTCTCATGTAGCGTGAAGGAGAAGGCCCAGGAATCTGTCAAAATGGAGGCCCGCAGCCTCCTTGAACGCCTTTACTGAACGACCCGCCTCCTGAGAGTGGGTTGGTCGCCCGCCCCTCGTCCCGGCTCCTTTAAAACCAGAAATGGGTGCGATGAGGGCGGGTTTTAGATTTTAAAAATTTTTGCTGCCCCCGCCTGCCCCCAACCCACCCATTTTTCCCATTTAAAATCATGCCCAATCAATTCACTCACGAGTCCCTTGATCGGCAAAGGTTCTTTTTTTCCAATCCTCGGAATTTATGCAGCTAATTTAAATGTAGCTTTCCATATATTTAAATTTCCTGCACAAGTATTAAAAATGGAATATTTTTTAAAAATCTGCAAATCACAGAATTCACAACTGAATTGCAAATGTTGAGGACGCTCTTAGCTCGAGATGTTGCTACTGTGATGCTGAGTATAAGGGGGGAGGCTTGTGTTCATGTGCTTAAGTAATAAAAGCCTGCAGGGTTGGATGTACACACATACAACCACCAGCATTGTAAGCTGACAGTCAGTGTTTCAACCCTTGCGTCTGCTTATTGGCCTCGTACAAGAAGAATCAGCTTGTTTTTACCGAGATTGGCGATTGCAACTATCAACCAATCGGATCAACTGCAAAGCAGGACTGGGAGGTACGGGGAAACAATCAGATTGCTCCGAGGCGGATCTCCAAACCAATCAGACGTTCATTTCCTCACTGTTGATTGTGCACAAAACTTACAAATACAGGTGTGTTTGCACAGTGTTTGTCCTGAAAGAAGTTAGATAAGAACATAAGAAATAGGAGCAGGAGTAGGCCATTCGGCCCCTCGAGCCTGCTCCGTCATTCAATCAGATCATGGCTGATCTTCAACCTCAACTCCACTTTCCTGCCCGATCCCCATATCCCTTGATTCCCCGAGAGTCCAAAAATCTATCGGTCTCAGCCTTGAATGTACTCAAAGACTCAGCGTCCACAGCCCTCTGGGGTAGAGAATTCCAAAGATTCACAACCCTCTGAATGAAGAAATTTCGCCTCATCTCAGTTCTAAATGGCCGACCCCTTATCCTGAGACCATGTCCCCTCGTTCTAGACTCTCCAGCCAGGGGAAACAATCTCTCTGCATCTATCCTGTCAAGTCCCCTCAGAATCTTATATGTTTCAATGAGATCACCTCTCATTCTTCTAAACTCCAGAGAGTATAGGCCCATTCTACTCAATCTTTCCTCATAGGACAATCCTCTCATCCCAGGAATTAATCTAGTGAACCTTCGTTGCACCGCCTCTAAGGCAAGTATATCCTTCCTTAGATAAGGAGACCAACACTGTACACAGTACTCCCAAAGCCCTATATAATTGTAGTAAGACTTTCTTACTCTTGTACTCCAAACCCCTTGCAATAAAGGCCAACAAGCCATTTGCCTTCCTTATTGTTTGCTGTACCTGCATGTTAACTTTTTGTGTTTCTTGTACAAGGACACCCAAATCTCTCTGAACACCAATATTTAATAGTTTCTCACCATTTAAAAAATATTCTGTTTTTCTATTCTTCTTACCAAAATGAATAACCTCTCATTTCTCCACATTATACTCCATCTGCCACCTTCTTGCCCACTCACTTAACCTGTCTATATCCCTTTGCAGACTCTGTGTCCTCCTCACTGCTTACTTTCCCACCTAGCTTTGTATCGTCAGCAAACTTGGATACATTACACTCGGTCTCTTCATCTAAGTCATTAATATAGATTGTAAATAGCTGAGGCCCAAGCACTGATCCTTGCGGCACCCCACTAGTTACAGCCTGCCAACCTGAAAATGATGCGAGATAACAAATAAACTGATGCAATGAAGCTTTTAAAAACTTCAGTTTCCTGAAAGAAGTTTACCGGAATGGGCACCATTGTTGTCTTGTGTGTGAATGCTTATTTTCTTCAAGATTAATTGCAGCATCTTTTAACTGGATAAGAATGATGTTGCCTGGTGCGAATGCAGTGATTGGCTTTACCTGACAGTGCTCTGGCAGAATCGGTAAGGTTTGGAGATAAAGCCAGTCGGATTGGTGCGGTGATGAGCTTTACTTAATTTTTAAGAATTACACTGAGATTCCCATAATTCAGATTTCAGCACGGTGTTTGAATATGATGTGGACCATTGGCCTTCTTTGTGTGTGAATGAGACAGCTGGTTATGTTGCTCAACTTTGAAAGCCATTTTGGTTTGTTTACACATTTGTAATGGAGCTTTGCATGTTATTGTGCAGTAATCTGTGTAACCTCTTCCAGCCCTACATCCCTTTGAGATCTCTGCGGTCCTTTATTTAAAATAGATAAATCAGCATACTCTCATAGAATCGTATGGCACAGAAGGAGGCCATTCAGCCCATCGTGCCTCTGCTGGCTCTTTGAAAGAGCTATCCAATTAGTCCCACTTCCCCCTGCTCTTTCCCCATAGCCCCATAATTTCTTTCCTTTTCAAGTATATACTCTCAATCCAGGTAATATCTCCGGGGGAGACCAGAACTAGGGGCCATAAATATAAGATAGTCACTAATAAATCCAAAATCGAATTCAGGAGAAACTACTTTACCCAGAGAGTGGTTAGAATGTGGAACTCGCTCCCACAAGGAGTAGTTGAGGTGAATAGCGTAGGTGCATTTAAGGGGAAGCTGGATAAACACATGAGGGAGAAAGGAATAGAAGGATATGGTGATAGGGTGAGATGAAGTAGGGAGGGAGGAGGCTTGTGAGGAGCATAAACACCGGCATGGACCAGTTGGGCCGAATGGCCTGTTTTGGTGCTGTACATTCTATGCAATACCCTGCCTACCTCTGGTCTGCTATGGGGGCATGGCACAGATGTGCTTGTGAGCCAGTTTTGTCTTGTGAATGTAGAATGCACTGCTAGTTGGGATTATCCTAGGTGTGTGTTGTGCAAAGGTTTTTAATCCATAAAGAAACACAATGTTCCCAATGAAAGGAACTGGACCCTGTAAAGTTCTTTTGAAGTTCCTACAACTACTATCATTTTCATACTTAAAATATTTGTTACTCTTCCAGGAGAAGTTGTTTTTGGCTCGAGAGGCAGAATTATAATCGGCTTCAAAGAACTCCAAATAAAATGGCAAAAATCTAAATTTTCTGCTCAGGGGAGGAGAGTTACCGTGAGATTTTTTGTAAATAAAATGTTCACCTTAAAACACCCCCATCCTCTTTCATTATGTTTAAATACACCACTGCTGCAAACTATGCTTCTGTGTACTTTAGAGGGCCCATTTTATGATATTAGATGAGACCTTAAACCGAGGCCCAGTCTGCCCTCTCAGATGGACGTAAAAGATCCCACGGCCACTATTTCGAAGAAGAACAGCAGAGTTCTCCCTGGTGCCCTGGGCCAATATTTATCCCTCAACCAACACCACCAAAAAACAGATTTTCTGGTCATTGTCACAGCACTGTTTGTGGGATCTTGCTGTGCACAATTTGGCTGCCGCGTTTCTTACATCCCAACAGTGACTACACTTCAAAAAGTACTTCATTGGCTGTAAAGCTCTTTGGGATGTCTTGAGGTTGTGAAAGGTGCTGTATAAATGCAAGTCTTTCTTTCATTCTTTTTGATTGTATGTCTACAGGGCAGCCTTGCCTTGTTGGGAATCTGTATCACGTAATTGCAGGCACTTTTTCATACATTAATGAATGGAAAAATCACAGGAAGTGCACCAAAGACTTCCCAATATGCAGCCCTGGTGGGCGATATTCCCAGCCTGGAGTGCGATTTCATAAAATCGGCCCTTGCAATAAAAGTGATGGAATGTTGGGTAAAACTGCAACTTAAACGAAGGCAAGTCCACGTCTAACGCATTGGCCCCAATTATCATCTCCGTTACACCCAATTAAATGGTGTGGAGATGCCGGTGATGGACTGGGGTTGACAATTGTAAACAATTTTACAACACCAAGTTATAGTCCAGCAATTTTATTTTAAATTCACAAGCTTTCGGAGATTTTCTCCTTCCTCAGGCAAACATTTGCCTGAGGAAGGAGAAAATCTCCGAAAGCTTGTGAATTTAAAATAAAATTGCTGGACTATAACTTGGTGTTGTAAAATTGTTTCCAATTAAATGGGTGCACACAGGGCATAACGAAACAGAACAATAAACAGAGACTGCTGATATCCGATCTCTGCCTATTCTGCACCTGATGTGTATTCCTGCCAGCCATTTGGATCAAGGAAACAAGATCTGGCCAGAAAGGGGAGCACAGTTACGATGTTTCTTCATTGATTGCTACCAATGCCCATGGACAGCGGGTGCCAGGAGGGCCAAGACAGCTGCTGAACGGAGGCTTTTAACATTTAAAGGGCCAAAGTGCAAGTTTGGCAACAATCTAAAAATGGTTTCTTTTCAGCTTTTTCCTATTCAGATTATTTGCGACCATTTAGTTGCTGATGAGGCATTGCACCATTGGTTCTGGCATTTCGATCATTTGCGGAAATGTGAAAAATGGGTTTCTCCATAAGAATCCTGCAATTTTGATGTTTTCAGGAGGAAGTGGAGAAGTGACTGAGGGATAACAAGAAGCAAAGGAGGACAGCCATTGCGTTCCCACCTACAAACAGCAACAACAACAACTTGCATTTATATAGCGCCTTTAATGTAGTAAAACGTCCCAAGGTGCTTCACAGGAGCATAATCAGAAAAAATTTGCGAGCCACATAAGGAGACATTAGGACAGGTGAGCTTGGTCAAAGAGGTAGGTTTTAAGGAGCATCTTAAAGGAGGAGAGAGAGGTGGAGAGGCGGAGAGGTTAGGGAGGGAATTCCAGAGCTTAGGGCCCAGGCAGCTGAAGGCACGGCCGCCAATGGTGGAGTGAAGGAAGTGGGGGATGCACAAGTGGCCAGAATTGGAGGAGTGCAGAGATCTCGGAGGGTTGTAGGGCTGGAGGAGGTTACAGAGAGAGGGAGGGGCGAGACCATGGAGGGATTTGAACACAAGGATGAGAATTTTAAATTTGAGGTGTTGATGGACTGGGAGCCAATGTAGGTCAGCGAGCACAGGGGGTGATGGGAGAACGGGACTTGACATTTTCCTGGATTTATCCAAGGAACTCATTGGCCTTGATTCACCTGGAGGGCAGTGCCAGAATTGTGCCGACTGCTATAATCTGACCCCAACACAGACAGGGCATCGCCAATAGCCATGAAGATCACTTCAGCCGTTACCTTTTATGCTTTGGGCTTAGTGCAGGCATGTTTCACATGAAGGTCGTTGGAGGGGGGGGATACCTTGGAATAAGCTGACACCCATGAACCAGGGGGTTGAGGTACTGTGTCACGCCCTCCATTTACCTCCTGGTTGAAAATGGCATTTCCACATTGGGTTTCCGTTTCCTCATTTCCCCCCCCCCCCCCCTCAGACTGGCTAAAGGCTGCCTGGGTCGAAATCCCTTTTGAACCTTACTAAAGGCTGTCTGAATGGTTTAGCCACTGACCCTCAAGTGGCCTCAGCTTGAAGTGCTCCGAATTGGGTATCTGCAAAGCCCACTTCTACTCAAGGGTAAAACCTTAATGAAAAAGTATCTGACAAATTTTATTTTTTGTGGGGGGGGGGGGTGCGGGTGCAGTGAGAAAACACAAAACAGCTTCACATTATTTTCATCGCAGTGACAGCTGCCTGTGACGAAGACGAAGGAGGAAGCCTCCGAAAGCTTGTGAATTTAAAATAAAATTGCTGGACTATAACTTGGTGTTGTAAAATTGTTTACAATTGTCAACCCCAGTCCATCACCGGCATCTCCACATCCTGAGCAAGAAGGCACAGGATGGGAGCCACTGTCCCCAGTGCCAAGTCAAGCCAAGCCCAACCTGTCTGGAGAAGGCCAGTGATTGATGGACAGGCAGTGATTGATTGACAGGCAGTGATTGATTGACAGGCAGTGATTGATTGACAGGCAGTGATTGATTGACAGGCAGCACAGCCCCTTAAAAGGTGGGGAAATCACCCAGCGCTGTCCGAAATAGAAAAGGAGAGGGCCGAGCCAGCCAATCGGGTGAGGGGGACTGGGAGGTGGAGGCGGGACTTCCTGCCCGGAGTTAGGTTGTGGTGTTGAGGATAGTGTGAGAGCGCGGGGACAGGCGGCAGATTGACTGTAGCTCGGGAGGGAATCAGAGGGACGGGCGGAGCGGCCGGGCTCTGTGTGCTGGGATTATTATTATTGTTATTTTGCCCCTTTTCTCCCTCAGACATTCCCCCCCCGCACCCCCCCCTCCTCCATTACTTGTGATTAGATTTTTATGTGGAAATGTCCGAGAAGGACCCCAAGCAACACTCCACCACCGACAGGACGGTCAAATGTGAGTAAACGGCCGCTGATTGCCGGAGGGAGAGGGGAGGGAGAGGGGGGTTTGAAGCCGGGGCTCGGGGCTCGGGGATCCGGCCTTTGTGTGGGGTGAGGCGGGGAGCGCTGGGGTGGAAACGTCGTTCCGAGAGGAACTCTGGTTAAAACAGGAGGGAATAAGGAGGAAGTGGCGAGAATGTGGGTGACATTTGGAGCTCGTTCAGTGTCGGGGGCCGGGCTGGGCTGTCAGGGGAGCCCGGGCTCGGTGTGGGGACTCCGGCCCTGAATCCCTGCCCTGGGCTGGGCTGTCAGGGGAGCCCGGGCTCGGTGTGGGGACTCCGGCCCTGAATCCCTGCCCTGGGCTGGGCTGTCAGGGGAGCCCGGGCTCGGTGTGGGGACTCCGGCCCTGAATCCCTGCCCTGGGCTGGGCTGTCAGAGGAGCCCGGGCTCGGTGTGGGGACTCCGGCCCTGAATCCCTGCCCTGGGCAGGGCTGTCAGAGGAGCCCGGGCTCGGTGTGGGGACTCCGGCCCTGAATCCCTGCCCTGGGCTGGGCTGTCAGAGGAGCCGGGGCTCGGTGTGGGGACTCCGGCCCTGAATCAATGCCCCGGGCTGGGCTGTCAGAGGAGCCGGGGCTCGGTGTGGGGACTCCGGCCCTGAATCAATGCCCCGGGCTGGGCTGTCAGAGGAGCCGGGGCTCGGTGTGGGGACTCCGGCCCTGAATCAATGCCCTGGGCTGGGCTGTCAGAGGAGCCGGGGCTCGGTGTGGGGACTCCGGCCCTGAATCAATGCCCTGGGCTGGGCTGTCAGAGGAGCCGGGGCTCGGTGTGGGGACTCCGGCCCTGAATCCCTGCCCTGGGCTGGGCTGTCAGAGGAGCCGGGGCTCGGTGTGGGGACTCCGGCCCTGAATCAATGCCCTGGGCTGGGCTGTCAGGGGAGCCCGGGCTCGGTGTGGGGACTCCGGCCCTGAATCAATGCCCTGGGCTGGGCTTTAATACATTTGCCGCACACACGCCCGGCCTCAGACCGCGTCTCCTTGGTGTAAAAGCCCCGGGTTGGGATCGATTAGAAATTGTCTCCGTCTGAGGAGCAGCGGCTCGGGATTGTAGCGAATGTTGTTACTGTTTGGCGAGAATCGCAACATTGTGACGGGGAGGGTTCGATAATAGAGTGAGATTTGTTACAGTGAGAGATTGAATTTAATTTAGTTACATTGTGTGATTTTATTTAGTTACATTGTGATTTTATTTAGTTACATTGTGATTTTATTTAGTTACATTGTGTGATTTTATTTAGTTACATTGTGATTTTATTTAGTTACATTGTGATTTTATTTAGTTACATTGTGTGATTTTATTTAGTTACATTGTGTGATTTGTCACATTGTTACTGTCGGTGCGAAGGTTTTTTTGAAGCCGAGCTGAGCCCGGGTGAAGTTGGTTTGAGGAACGAGACTTGAGCCCGGTCTCGATCTGCTCGCCCACGTTGCAGGTTTTTTTTTGATCTCCAATCCCGGCAGGTTGCTGTAAACCTCCCCCTGGGGAAGGAGCAGGCCCCGCGCCTCCCCGTCAATGGATCGACTGGTGTGTTGATGTGTATAAAATGTCCGGTTTGTTTGAGGTATTTCCTTGCATTATTTTCTCTCTCTCAGCCGCCCGGATCCGCCCCCGCGCCTGTGTGCAAACACTTTGCATTTTACACACCATCATGTGGAGCTGATTCTGTACCGAGGGGGAACCGCGACCCCCGGGACTGTCTCCAAACCCCGGCCCCGGGGGCGGGTTTGTTGATTGAAGTTTTGATCGGGGTCGAGCCGCCGCCCGCTCACTTTGGGAGAAATGTCAACAGATGTCCCCGCACCTCACCGTCCGCAACTCCGCTTAAAGCAGCTCCTCAGTCAGAGCCGCTGCTTTCCTCGGGATCTCCTCCCACCCCCTCCTTATACCTCTGGCTGCATGTCCCGGAGGTCCCCCCGTCCCCCCCCTCCCCCCGGGGGGGGGGGTGCCTGACAGTGGGGTTCCCCGGCGTCCCCTCCCGGGGGGTGCCTGACAGTGGGATTCCCCGGAGTCTTCCCCCCTCCCCCCGAGGGGGTGCCTGACAGTGGGATTCCCCAGAGTCCCCCCTCCCCCCGAGGGGGTGCCTGACAGTGGGATTCCCCAGAGTCCCCCCTCCCCTGCTTTATTACACATATGACACTTCACATATACTGTGGCATTCCCCAAGGAATGTGGCAAATGACAGCCCAGGATTTTCCTTTTCTTTCCAACAACAGCTTGAATTTATGACGCGTGGGTAAACTTTCCAAGGCGCTTCAGAGGAGGGTAATCAGATTAAAAATCAGTCTCGAGCCAAGAGAGGGAGATTGGGGACAGGTCACTCAAAGTTTGATCAAAAGGAGGGTCTTAATGGAGGCGAGAGAGGTGGAGAGGTTTAGGGAGGGAATTCCAGCGTTTAGGGCCTAGGCAGCTGAAGGCACGGCCGCCAATGGTGGAGCGATGAAAATCGGGGCATGCTCAAGGCAAGAGTTAGTGGAGCGCAGAGATCTCGGAGGGTTGTAGGGCTGGAGGAGGTTACAGAGATAGGGAGGGGGTGAGGCCATGGAAGGATTTGAACAGAAGGATGAGAATTTTAAAATCGAGGCGTTCCCGGACCGGGAGCCAATATAGGTCAACGAGCACAGGGGGTGATGGGTGTACGGGACTCGGTGCGAGTTAGGATACGGGCAGCAGAGTTTTGGATGAGCTCAAGTTTACGGAGGGTGGGAGATGGGAGGCCGGTCAGGAGAGCATTGGAATAGTCAAGTCTAGAGGTAACAAAAGCATGGATGAGGGTTTCAGCAGCAGATGCGCTGAGGTAGGGGCAGAGACGGGTGATGTCATGGAGGTGGTCTAGGTGATGGAGAAGATATGGGGTCGGGAGCTCAGCTTAGGGTTAAATCGGACGCCAAGGTTCCAAACAGTGGTTTAGCCTGAGACAGTGGCCAGGGAGAGGGATGGAATTGGTGGCATGGGAGCGGCGTTTGCGGCAGGAGCTGAAGGCAATGGTTTCGATCTTCCCAATGTTTAATTGGAGTAAATCTTTGCTCATCCAGGAATAGATGACGAACAGAGGCAGTGGAGGGGTCGAGAGGTAGTGGTGAGGTAGAGCTGGGTGTCAGCAGTGTATGTGTGGAATTTGACGTCATGTCTTCGGATGATATCACCGAGGGGCAGTATGTAGGTGAGAAATAGGAGGGGCCAAGGATCAATCCTTGGGGGACCCCCAGAGGTAACGGTGTGGGAGTGGGACGAGATTCTCTGGCTACGACTGGGTAGGTAAGAGTGGAACCAGGCGAGGGCAGTCCCACCCAGCTGGAAAACGGAGGAGAGGTGTTGGGGGAGGCTGGTATCAACCATTTCAAAGGCCTCAGCCAGGTTGTGAAGGATGAGGAGGGATAGGTCACCACTTCAGCCACAGAGGATGTCATTTGTGACTTTGAGGGCTGTTTCTATGCTGTGGCAGGGGCCGAAACCTGATTGGAGGGGTTCAAATATGGAGTTACGGGTAAGATGAGCACAGATTTGGGAAGTGACAACATGTTCAAGGACTTTGGAGAGGAAAGGGAGGTTGGCGATGGGGCTGTAGTTTGCCTCCATCCCTCCAATCTGAAAACAAGTAAGCAAACACCAACACTAAAATGTGATCAGTACTATGGACAGTGTTATTAGTCTGCAGTGACTAGGTTCAGCAATGGGATCGCATGCCCCATTCTTCCTCTCCCTCATCCCCAGTTCCTGATCTTAATTCTGCTATTCTTGTGTACCTCCTGGTGACAGTTTTTAGGCTGGGAGCAGGTCACCTGCCTGCTCTCTTGTTTAAGGAGAGGTGAATGACCTATGCAAGAAAATAAACCCAGAGGAACTACTTTTCAGCAGCACCTCCAAAACCCACCACCTAGAGGGACAAAGACGAGGGCAGCAGGCACATGAGAACAACACCTGCACATTCCCCTCCAAGTCACACACCATCCCGACTTGGAAATATATCGCCGTTCCTTCATCATCGCTGGGTCAAAATCCTGGAACTCCCTTCCTAACAGCACTGTGGGAGAACCTTCACCACACGGACTGCAGTGGCTCACCACCACCTTCTCAAGGGCAATTAGGGATGGGCAATAAATGCCGGCCTCGCCAGCAACGCCCACATCCCAACATTGAATAAAAGAAAAACTATTTTCCTCCACCTCTGCCCCAAGAAAGGCCAAATTAAAACATCCTTTTCAGACACCTGCTGACCACGTCTACAGTCCTTACCAATTTGGCCCGAAAGGACTGACTGACTACGTTGCCTCTCAGGCTGTAACCCACTACAACACTCACCCCCTTGCACCACGGACTCCCAGTGTAGCGACACAACAAAAACTCTGCCCGTTTGACTCCACTTCACTTTCTACAGTGACCTCTCCCTCCCCTCCCCGTGACGTCTGTCTGGCAAAGGAAGGAAAGGGCTTGTATTTATACAGTGCCTTTCACAACCTCAGGTCGTCCCAAAGCGTGTTACAGCCAGTGAAGTGCAGTGCTCTGGACAAGCACTTCTCTCTACTTTTTGAAAGTTATACTGTAGCTCATGTGACTTTCAGCTTGTAAAATAAAATTCTGTTGAAGAAAAGGCTAAGGGGGAGTTCCTTCTGAAATATAAATCTAACAGAAGATTAATACATGGAAAAAAAAATCTATGAATGGAGTGTACACCTTTTACTTGTTAAATTAATGGATTATATGTTGTGGACTTGCTGAATTCATTATTTGAAACGTAACCTTAAGCAAAAAGAACCAAGTGCTTTTGAAATGAAATTGCTTAATTCAAGCTACAGGATAATTTGAATTTATTTGAGCGAGAAGAGACTTTGAATTGATGGGAGTAACCAATCACTAGTAATTATTTTACAAATCTGCTGTCATCACATCACTGTTCTTAACCTTTCTAGTGAGAATGTCCTTGCACATGTGAGTAATGTCTGGGTAGTGACACAAATGGATTCTGAAGCAAAACAGCTCCGGTGAATTTTGCTGTTCACTTTTTAGTTTTTAAAAATTACCCGAGAGTCAGTGGCTGGAAATGGTGTGACGTTAAGATGTTGTAAATTATTTTCTGACCCCCCACCCCAATTGTTGCCTTAATCTCACTGCAGTGTGTTCAGTGTATCTGGCCAATATCATGCATGTGGAATAGGAATTTATACCAGGTACGTGATACAAGAAGTCTGGTCAGAACAACTTTCCTAAACGCCATTGGCTGTCGTGGGGCGGGTGGGTGGGTGGGGAGAGCAGTCTGCTTGTTTACAGCACCAACTGTAACCATAGCAATAACTGTTTGCTTCATACCACTTTGCTCATTATAAGAAGTCCAGTGCAAAAAGGTGAGTTTTATATATTGCATTACTTGTAACAAAACGCCATAAAGCTGGAACGCGGATGGCACATGAATGGGATAGGCCATAGAAGATGATGTAGGTTACTCTCCGAAAGGCAAGTTGCATAACTTTCTCATTCACCTTGTCATTAAAAGAGTAAACATTGTATCTGACCACATTTAGTGTGCAGATTGTTTCTTGACTAATTTACGTTAATCACCATCATGAGTGGTTAATCGTCTTGTGTGAGTGTATTCGCAACTGACATTTGCCGTGCAATGTTCATTACAATTTGTGAAAATGGAGAGGAGCTGGGTAGCAAGTGAGGAAAATGCTGCCTGGTGCTTTGGGAAAACCCTCGTCTCACCTTCTATATTCAGAAGGAAAATAAGTGATTGCTATTGATGATGAGTAAAGTTATTGTCCTGGCCAATAATTATCCCTCAACCAACATTACGAAAACAGATGATCTGATCATTATCTCATTGCTGTTTGTGGGACTTCCCTGTGCACAAATTGGTGCTGCATTTCCTACATTACAACAGTGACTACACTTCAAAAGTACTTCATTGGCTGTAAAGTGCTTTAGGACATCTTGAGGTCTTTTCAAAAAAAAAATTCTTTATCTTTGACATATCAATTTTTTAAGAAATATATTGAGTTGTTTTGAAGACCATTGTTATTGATTTACTTCAGTTTGCGTTTCCTCACAAAGCATGATATTAAAGGTAAGTCTTGCATTGGACAAATGCAATGTGGAAGTGAGGTTTTATCTTGATGCCATGTATGCTTTCTTAAAACTGCACCACACCACAAACAGGCCCTTTTGTTTCACCCCAGTTGCTAATATTGTGATCAGATTGAGACTGACGTGCTACTTCTGCTTTATTTTAAAAAAAAACTTTCACTTGCAGCACTTTAGAAATTCTGATTGTTGATGACTCCAGCTCTGTTACTGGGTCAAAATCAGGCACAAAAAAGGTCAATCATCTCTTTCATAGCTTTAATTCTGGAAGAGCTACTAGCCTTGACATGGTTAGTCTCTGATTCTCAAAGTTCTGCCTGTAGAAAATCAGGGGGTGAATTTCCTTTGTGGGAAGGGGCAATCATCAAACATAACTTCAGCAGTAGAGGAACATATGAACAGGAGGAGGCCATTCAGCCCCTCGAGCCTGTTCTGCCTTTCAGTTAGATCATGGCTGATATTGGCCAGATACATTGAACCAGTGGACGTAGTGTATTTAGACTTCCAGAAGGCATTCGACAAGGTGCCACATAAAAGATTATTGCTCAAGATAAAGAATCACTGGATTGGGGGTAATATTCTGGCATGGGTGGAGGATTGGTTATCTAACAGGAAGCAGAGAGTTGGGATAAATGGTTCATTCTCGGACTGGCAACCAGTAACCAGTGGTGTTCCGCAGGGGTCGGTGCTGGGTCCCCAACTCTTTACAATCTATATCAACGATTTGGAGGAGGGGACCGAGTGTAACATATCAAAGGCTGCAGATGATACAAAGATGGGAGGGAAAGTAGAGAGTGAGGAGGACATAAAAAACCTACAAGGGGATATAGACAGGCTGGGTGAGTGGGTGGAGATTTGGCAGATGCAATACAATATTGGAAAATGTGAGGTTATGCACTTTGGCAGGAAAAATCAGAGAGCAAGTTATTATCTAAATGGCGAGAAACTGGAAAGTACTGCAGTACAAAGGGATCTGGGGGTCCTAGTGCAAGAAAATCAAAGTTAGTATGCAGGTTCAGTAGGTGATCAAGAAGGCCAACGGAATGTTGGCTTTTATTGCTAGGGGGATAGAATATAAAAACAGGGAGGTATTGCTGCAGTTATACAAGGTATTGGTGAGACCGCACCTGGAATACTGCATACAGTTTTGGTGTCCATACTTAAGAAAAGACATACTTGCTCTCGAGGCAGTACAAAGAAGGTTCACTCGGTTAATCCTGGGGATGAGGGGGTGGACATATGAGGAGAGGTTGAGTAGATTGGGACTCTACTCATTGGAGTTCAGAAGAATGAGAGGCGATCTTATTGAAACATATAAGATTGTGAAGGGGCTTGATCCAGTGGATGCGGTAAGGATGCTTCCAAGGATGGGTGAAACTAGAACTAGGGGGCATAATCTTAGAATAAGGGGCTGTGGAATTTGCTGCCCCAGGAAGCTGTGGAAGCTACATCATCATTAAATAAATTTAAAACAGAAATAGACAGTTTCCTAGAAGTAAAGGGAATTAGGGGTTACAGGGAGTGGGCAGGAAATTGGAAATGAATTTAGATTTGAGGTTAGGATCAGATCAGCCATGATCTTATTAAATGGTGGAGCAGGCTCGAGGGGCCGATTGGCCTACTCCTGCTCCTATTTCTTATGTTCTTATGATCTGCATCTTAACTCCATCTACCCGTCTTGGTTCCGTAACCCTTAATACCCTTACCCAACAAAAATCTATCAATCTCAGCTTTGAAATTTCCAATTGACCCCCAGCCTCAACAGCTTTTTGGGGGAGAGAGTTCCAGATTTCCACTCCCCTTTGTGTGAAGAAGTGCTTCCTGACATCACCCCTGAACGGCCTAGATCTAATTTTAAGGTTATGCCCCCTTGTTCTGGACTCTCCCACCAGAGGAAATAGTTTCTCTCTATCCACCCTATTAAATCCTTTAATCATCTTAAACACCTCAATTAGGTCATCCCTTAATCTTCTGTATTCTGTGTTCCTGCCCATCTGTACCCTGATGTGTATCCTGCCAGTGCCACTCAGGCTATTTTGAAGAAGCTGATACACTGGAGGTTTTGTTTCCCTTGGGGCTATATAAGATTATAAAAAGCGATTAGTTTATTTTGGTGACCTAATGCAGTTTACTGGGTTCTGTTTTTAAAAAAATAAATAAATTTGAAAGCACAGCCTGCTGTGTGCTCTGATACTCTGTAGATTAGATTGTTGTGTATACAATACAAACACTTGTAAAATTGCTTCAAACAGTGAATGTACCTATTCTGGTGCGAGTACCTTTTTTATTGTCTGTCTGGGACACTGATTCAAATCCAGCCGATACTAATGGGATGGAATCTCGTCTGTCAGACAGCTGTTGGTGTTATTCTGAAATAAATATAAAGAACCAGAGGTGACATGAGGAAACATTTTTTTTACACAGTGTTACGATCTGGAATGCGCTGCCTGAAAGGGTGGTGGAAGCAGATTCAGTAATAACTTTCAAAAGGCAATTGGGTATAAACTTAAAGGGCTATGGGGAAAGAGCAGGGGGAGTGGGATTAATTGGAATAGTTCTTTCAGGGAGGCGGCACAGGCACGATGGGCTGAATGGCCACCTGTGCTGTCCCACACTATGATACTAAATGAGTCTTAATCTGGCCAAGTTGAACAGATACCAGTCCATGGCAGAAAATTAGCTGTAATTGGAACAAGTTGGCACCAAGTTTGGCAATCCAGTGGTTAGGGAAACCATGTATGATTTGATAGACGGAGGAGAGAAGAGACTTTATTCTCCGTTACACCATTCAACAGCAAAAACAGGATAAAAATAAATGTGCCCTATTAGCAACCTTCAATGAGAGTGCATCCCATTTGTACAGGCTACAAGGATGATGGATGTAGGGAAAGGGGGAAATCTCACTGGTGCAGTAGGGATGTTCTTCTGAAGGTGGGGCCAAGGTACATTGGGATGGAATCGCTCCTGCTGGAGAGAACCGGTCAGGAATTGGTCCCTTTTTTATATTTTACACTGGATACGTACCAGGAGGTTTCAATAAACGGGAACTGCATTTCTTGTACTTTTTTATTCCAAGAATTTTGTGAATAATGAATGAATGCTCGGTTATGAATAATTTTGAAGAACTAGAGGGGGAGATGGGGAGAAATGTTTTTTACGCAGCGCGTTATGATCTGGAATTCACTGCCTGAGATGGCGATGGAAGCAGACTCAATCGTCCCTTTCAAAACGGAGTTGGATAAATACTTGGGAAAAATTGGCAGGGCTCTGGGGAAAGAGCAGGGGAGTTGCGACTAATTGGACAGTACTTTCGTAGAGCAGGTACGATGGGCCGAATGGCCGCCTTCTGTGCTGTATTGTTTTATATGTTGTCTGTATTCGACTTTCACTTTTAAAAAAAAAAAATCAGTGAGCTTACCTCTTCTAATGTGATTACGATCATTTCTGTGGGGAATTAGGGGTGGAGAGAGACTTGTCTTGCTAGTTTTGCTGCAAGGTTGAGTATGCTGTGACGCTGGGAAGGTGTGTAGCCATAACACGGCCAACAAGGGGAGGCACATTAGACTGTGACCTTTTTGGCTAATGCTGTTACACTGTCTGTGATAACTTCACTTTCCAGGAGTTGCTGTCTTAAATGTGAGTGTGCCCTGCAAGCCTTCCAGTTTTTTCATTATTGAAAGAGATGTGATTTTAACATTTTAAATCAGGGTCAGAGTCCTGTTAAATCCAATTGGTGTGTGTTTCTGGGTTGCCTCCTGTTGGTCTTGATTATTTGTTTATTTATCTATTGATTGTGCTGTCACTTGGCCACACAATGGTTGGGACTGTAAATCATAGACTCAAACAGCACAGAAGGAGGTCATTTGGCCCATCGTGCCTGTGCTGGCTCTTTGAAAGAGCTATCCAATTACTTCCACTCTCAGCACTGCAGATTTTTCCTTTTTCAAGTATTAATCCAGTACTGGTATCCATGTTATAGAGAGAATATAGAGACATTGGAGAAGGTGCAAGAAAGATTCACAAAGATGATACCAGAACTGAGGATATACTTATCGGGAAAGACTGAACAGGCTGGAGCTCTGCTCTTTTTTCTGGAGAAAAGGCTGGCGGGTGTGACCTGTTAGAGGTTTTTTAAGGTAATGAAAGGGTTTGATAGGGTAGTCATGGAGTAAATGTTTCCACTTGTGGGGGAGTCCAAAACTAGTGGTCATAAATATAACATAGTGACTAATAAATCCAATAGGGAATTCAGGAGAAACTTCTTTACCCAGAGAGTGGTGAGAATGTGGAACTCACTCCCACAAGGAGTAGTTGAGGTGAATAGTATAGATGCATTTAAGGGGAAGCTCGATAAACAGATGAGGGAGAAAGGAATAGAAGGATATGCTGATAGGGTGAGATGAAGGAGGGAGGGAGGAGGCTCGTGTGGAGCATAAACACCGGCATAGACCAGTTGGGCCGAATGGCCTGTTTCTGTGCTGTAGACTCTATGTAACTGAACGTAATTCCCTTTTGCAAGTTATTATTGAATCTGCTTCCACCACCCTTTCAGGCAGCGCATTCCAGATCATCACAACTCGCTGTGTAAAAAGATTTCTCCTCCTCTCCCCTCTGGTTCTTTTACTGGTTAGCTGAAATCTGTGTCCGACCCTCCTGCCAGTGGAAACAGTTTCTCCTTATTCACTCTATCAAAACCTTTTTATAATTTTGAACCCCTCGATTAAACCTTCTCTGCCGTGTTGCCTATTTCTGCATTTTGTTTTTCTTTCAGCTGGAGAAGGTTTTCCCGCCTTTTCCCTACTGTTCGTGGTCACAGGAGTGAACCTGCACTGCCTGAGAAACTGGGTTGTTTTGTGGGAGGGTGGCAGCATGGAGACATTGGCGGTTTGCTCTCTGACCACCTCCAATGGTGGCTTGGAGGGGGGAGCAGGGGCACTGTTCTAATTTTTGCATTTATCAAATCCAACTGCCACAAATACTGTTAACAGTAGAAATCTTGTTTGATTTTGTGTGTTGGAGAGTGGCAGCAAGCTCTGATCCTACAGTTTGCAGGAGCCACTGGTGAACAGTTGGGTGATCGGTTTAAGGGTTGGGACAAGGCAGAGCTTTTACTGACTGGGACAATGCGTGCATACGCTGTCAGTAAAACATTGTCTCAAACAATTTCTACAGCGCCTTTTAATGTAGGAAAAAAACTTCCAAGGTGCTTCGTAGAAATATCAGGAACATTTGGATGCTAATCCAAAGGAGGAGATATTTCATGTCCACCTGAGGGAGCAGACGAGGCCTCGGTTTAACGTCTCATCCGAAAGACCTCCGGCCGTGCGGCGCGCCCCCGGTACCGGCCGCGTGGCGCGCCCCCGATTTTGTGCTCAAGTCTCTGGAATGGGACTTGAACTCACAACTTTCTGACTCGGGTGTAGATGAGCACCAGGCGTTCCCATTAGATTGGATGGAAATGACAGATTCCACTATGGGATAAGTAGGGTTCATGTGTAAAATATCGCATTGTTCATGAATAGTGCTGTAGATTTTTGTTCACTGCCTTCTCTGGTTCTATGGAATCGAGCCCAACAAAATTGTGTAATTTAAGAAAAAGCACTGTGAACTTAGCAAAGTTGCTGTGAACATGTGCCATTTGCATCTTGCCTGAGCGGGAAAGGGGATTGTTTTCATGAGTAGGACCAAAAGACAACAGTGGAGAAAGAACTTGGATTTATATAGCATCTTATCCTTAGGATATTACAAAGTGCTTCATGTGCAATGAAGTACAGTCACTTGTGTAAGATACATGGCACCCAATTTACATACAAGATCCCACAAACAGTAAATGAAATGAACGACCAGAGAACCTGTTCCCTGTGGTGTTTGTTGAGGGAGTATTTTGGCCAGGACACTGGGCTTCCCTTCGAAGAGTGCCACAGGATTTTTTTTACCTCCACCTGCACGCATAGAAGGTCTTTTTTAAACCTGTATCTCATCCAAATGATGGCACCTTCAGTACTGCAGCACTCCCTCAAAACTGCACTGGAGTAATAGTAAATCACTCAACCAGATCACAATTTTAAAAAACTCTTCAACCCTGTAATGTATCATTGTGCATGTGTGCTTTAGTATATTTATGTTCATAGCCTGAAAAAATTTAATTTTTGACTGCAAAGATTTGAAATTTGATCAAAAGCCCTGAACAGTGGATGTCCAAAGGGACTTAGGGGTTCAGGTACATAGATCATTGAAGTGTCATGACCAGGTGCAGAAAATAATCAAGGAGGCTAATAGAATGCTGGCCTTTATATCTAGAGAACTAGAGTACAAGGGGGCAGAAGTTATGTTGCAGCTATACAAAACCCTGGTTAGACTGCACCTGGAGTACTGTGAGCAGTTCTGGGTACCGCACCTTCGGAAGGACATATTGGCCTTGGAGGGAGTGCAGCGTAGGTTTACTAGAATGATACCCGGACTTCAAGGGTTAAGTTACGAGGAGAGATTACACAAATTGGGGTTGTATTCTCTAGAGTTTCGAAGGTTAAAGGGTGATCTGATCGAAGTTTATAAGATATTAAGGGGAACAGATAGGGTGGATAGAGAGAAACTATTTCTGCTGGTTGGGGATTCTAGGAGTAGGGGGCACAGTCTAAAAATTAGAGCCAGACCTTTCAGGAGTGAGATTAGAAAACATTTCTACACACAAAGGGTGGTAGAAGTTTGGAACTCTCTTCTGCAAACGGCAATTGATACTAGCTCAATTGCTAAATTTAAATCTGAGATAGATAGCTTTTTGGCAACCAAAGGCAGATATATGGAGTTAGATCACAGATCAGCCATGATCTTATCAAATGGTGGAGCAGGCACGAGGGGCTGAATGGCCTACTCCTGTTCCTATGTTCCTATGTAACATACAACAGTAAACATACTCACGGACAGCAGGTGAGTTCACACCATTACTTGTCACAGCACATCTGTAAACAAGAATTCCCTACCAGTTACTGGGAAGATCTTTGGATGAGTTAACCCATACTGCTGGTGCCTACTCCCCCAGATTCTGGTTTGAGTGTTGATGATAATGAGAAGGTCATCTGAGAATAATGCAGATTATAGACCAGGGCTGAAGAGGAATTAAAGCCACATTCTGCCCTTGGTTTGTTTAAAGAGCAAATTACAAAGTTATCTTGATTTTGTATGATAATGTAACTTTTACTAGTAACGCTTAAATTGATCCCTCTGTTCCCACAGTACACCAGTAAAGAACTTGCGTCTATATATTGGCCATCATGTGCTTGGGACGTCCCAAAGTGCTTCACTGCCAATTAATTATTTTGTGTTCCAGTAGTTTTGTAGGTGAACATGGCAAGGTCTCAAACAGGAATAAAATGAAATGAATAACCAGATAATCTGTTTTGGTGTTGGTTGAGGGAGGATTTTGGCCAGGACGCTGGGGAGAATTCCCCACTCCTCTTCAAATAGAGGCCATGGGATCTTTTGCATCCACTTGAACAGATCAGATCTCTGTTTAAGATCTCACCTGAAAGATGGCACCTCTGACAGTGCAGCACTGCACTGAAGTGTCTGACTAAATTATGTGCTCAGGTCCTGCAGTGGGCTTTTGAACCTGCAACGTTCAGACTGAGGTGAGAGTAGCAGAGTTTGGTATTCATAATATGTCATCGATTGCTAACATCCTCCAGACCTTGTTACATTTTTTAAGTCAGACCATGTATTTGATCCTAATGGGGGTTTAATATTTTCCAAATTTTTTGTTGTAAATATGTTTAATAATGAACATACTGCATCTATCGTACCATGGTCTATCTGGAATAAAAAGTTGATGTGGTAGGTTGATGTTAAAATTCGTATCCTTGATTTCAGATCCCTCCATGGCCTCGCCCCTCCCTACCTCTGTAACCTCCTCCAGCCCTACAACCCTCCCAGATCTCAGCGCTCCTCCAATTCTGGCCTCTTGCACATCCCCGATTTTAATCGCTCCACTATTGGTGTCCGTGCCTTCTGCTGCCCAGGCCCTAAGCTCTAGAATTCCCTTCCTAAACCTCTCCATCTCGCTACCTCTCTTTAGTCCTTTAAGACACTCCTTAAAACCTACCTCTTTGACCAAACCTTTGGTCACCTGTCCTAATATCTCCTTATGTGGCTCGGTGTCAGATTTTGTCTGATTGCTCCTGTGAAGCGCCTTGGGACATTTTACTACATTTAAGGGTGCTATATAAATGCAAGTTGTTATTGTAATCTTAAAATCTTACAAGTATGTGGATTAATTGGTATGAATTTTTGCTGAATAAAACCTAGAGAGCTCAGTGGTTCTCTTTAGCAGGAATTTAGTTATTCATGTGTCTGTTCCAAAGAAATGAGATTGGAGGACATCCCAAGTTACTAACGGTCAGAATAATATACTAGGCATATTAATCGATTAATCGATTTATACCAGTGCATCCATTCCCCCCACTTTTTATTTGTCATTTTTTAATGCCCATTCTATTGTCTGGGTAGACCTTCCAATAAATATTTTTTTAAAAACATAAAGCAATGGAAAAAATGTTCTGAAATTTTGAAGGCATGGAGTTGGATGTTGCTTCAAAGCCAGTGTAGGTAGGAAAATTTGGTAGGGAAGTGCCAGGAATGAGCACAGCTACCACTTTTCCTCTGAGGATTGGAATTCCTTGAGCATTTGAGACTAATTTCTGAGCAGAGTTGGGGTAATTTTTGAAGTGTAATTTTTACACTTTATAAATTAAAAAAACTAGAGTTTCATGGTGAATTTGAAGCTTGGCACATTTTCATGAGTAATTGTACAAAATACAGTAATAATGCTACATAATAGAATCATAGATTACAGCATGGAAGGAGGCCATTCGGCCCATCGAGTCCGCGCCGGCTCTATGCAAGAGCAATCCAGCTAGTCCCACTCCCCCGCCCTTTCCCCGTAGCCCTGCAAATTTTTTCCTTTCAAGTACTTATCCAGTTCCCTTTTCAGTAGACCGTGATTGAATCTGCCTCCACCACCCCCTCGGGTAGTGCAGTCCAGATCCTAACCAATAGACACTGGAGTGGCTTTTAATTTTAATTCTAAAGCAAGCTTACCTTTTGCAGGGACCTGCAGCACTGATGTACGATGGTTGCTCTGTACCATCATATGGGCAGCACCTTCCAGGGTCTTAGATTTTGTGAAACAACACATTTTGTTGCATGACAGAACTGCTGTGTTTGGCTGTTATTACTGATTCAGAACGACTTGATATATTACTGCATGCTTTAGAATTTTGGTTTTCTGCAGAGATTTGATGAACCACCAGTGTACAATCATAGAGAAAGTTTTGATTATTTTTTAGCTGGTATTAACTATTTATTGGACAAATGACTAGCGCCTAATTAGTGGAAACCGTTTTGTCTCAAGTCTGCGATTATCTCCAGGGGTCTTTGATATATTATATATATTCTGACACATCATCTTGTAAGCCAGCATGCTCTTATAACTGCTGCTGAAGTCCAAGTTACCCATTTTTAATGCTAAGCTCAGTTATGCTAATTTTAATGCCATTGCTTACCTGGTCAGCTCCCATCTTTGACCCTCTATAAATGTCAGCTCATCCAAAGCTCTGCTGCCTGTGTTGTAACTCGCACCAAGTCCCGTTCACCCATCACCCCCTGTGCTCGCTGACCTACGTTGGCTCCTGGTCCAGCAACGCCTCGATTTTAAAATTCTCATCCTTGTGTTCAAATCCCTCCGTGACCTCACCCCTCCCTATCTCTGTAACCACCTACAACCCTCCTGAGATCTCTGCGCTCCTCCAATTCTGGCCTCCTGCACATCCCCAATTTCCTTCACTCTACCATTGGCAGCCGTGCCTTCAGCTCGTCCCTCCCTAAACCCCTCTACCCCCTCTTCTCCTTTAAGATGCTCCTTAAAAGCTACCTCTTTGACCAAACTTTAGGTCACCTGTCCCAATATCTCCTTTCGTGGCTCGGTGTCAAATTTTGTCTGATCGCTCCTGTGAAGCACCGTGGGAAGTTTTAATACGTTAAAGGCGCTATATAAATGCAAGTTGTAGCTGGGACTTTAATGGTGTGCGGGCATTTTTCCTTTTTATATTGTTACCCCCCCAGCGCGCGCCCATCACTTACCTCTTTAGGTTCCTGTGCATTGTGTCATTCCCTGAGAAAAGGGGAAATTGTTGCCCTGTTTATGATGCTCAGGAACTGGTCCCTCAGAATTGCAGATTGTTTATCCCTACATTAAAAACCACCACTAGTTGAAAGTATAACTTTTGTGTCTCACTTGGTGTAGATTTTACAGCACAGAAACAGACCATTTTGCCCAACTGGTCCAGGCCAATAGGGAGATTTAATAGAAGTGTTCAAAATCATGAAGGGTTTTGACAATAAATAAGGAGCAACTGTTTCCAATGGCGGGACGGTCGGTAACCAGAGGACACAGATTTAAGATAATTGGCAAAAGAACCAGAGGGGAGATGAGAATTTTTTTTTTATGCAGCGAGTTGTGATGATCTGGAATGCGCTGCCTGAAAGGGCGGTGGAAGCAGATTCAATAATTTTCAAAAGGGAATTGGATAAATGGTGAGAGCAGGGGAGTGGGACTAATTGGATAGCTCTTTCAAAGAGCCAGCACAGGCACGATGGGCCAAATGGCCTCCTTCTGTGCAGTATGATTGTTTATTTATTTGTTCACTGTTGGATATGAAACAATACTGCCTGCTGAGGAAGATCCTATTGGGAATCCATTGAATAAAGAGAATGTCCATATTATGATCATGCTTCAAAAGCAATTTCTCAATGCGATTTAATCTCTAATGCGATTTGCAGAGGGACTAATCTGCAATTAAAAGATTTATTCTACAGGTCACCTCTGTATGGACCAGAAACAATTGAGGCAGCTTTGCAGTCCATGGGTAATCATTGCAATCTTAGGAGTCTTGAAAGCCATTTTGAAGACAGTTCAATCTCGAGGGCACTTTTTATTAATGACGTGTGGGCCAGTTACCTCAAGTTGAGGTAGAGGCACTTGAATTCCTAGCTCAGTAAGAGGAACTTCTTTATCAAGGCTTGATTAGCCAAGAAACCTAGTATTGAGCTAAATAGATTTTCCTTTGGAGTAAAGATATGTGGCCTCTGGCCTCTGTACCTTTCCTCAGAATGGGGGTTGAAGAAATTGCTGCCTCTTGTTCCTGATGTTTTGCCCCTCTCGCCAGTTTGGTAACACCATCTTTCCAGTTGCCAGCTGTGGGCAGCACTCTTGCCTCGGAGTCAGAAGTTCGTGGGTTCAAGTCCTATTCCACAAACTTGAGCACAAAATCTAGGCCTACACACCAGCGCAGTACTGAGGGAGTGCTGCACTGTCTTTCAGAGAGACATTAAGCAGAGGCCCTGTCTGTCCCCTCAGGTGGACGTAAAAGATCCCGTAGCACTTTCTGAAAGGGAGCGGGGGAGTTCTCCCTGGCCAATATTTATCCCTCAACCAACACTTCAAAAAAAAAAAACCCCCAAATTCTGGTCATTATCACATTGCTGTTTGTGGGATCTTGCTGTGCACAAATTGGCTGCCGTGTTTCCTATGTTACAACAGTGACTACACTTCTAAAGTGCTCAATTGGCTGTGAAGCTCTTTGGGATGTCCTGAGGTTGTGAAAGGCTCTGTATAAATAAGTATTTTCTTTCTTTTACTAACCTACTCGAAGACTCTGTGTCTGCCCTGCCTTTGCATCCTTCGGGATAGGTTGCTGGTAGATTTTGAGGTGCATTTTTTGAGGTGTACAGTGACAAGGCAACATTTAGTTACTGGAGGTGATGAATGGTAGTCACGAGGGTTATATTAACCCATCAGTGAATATGTGTGACTGATTTGGTGAGGTAGGTGAATGCGGGTTGAGCAGTAAAATGAACTGTGGCAGAGCCTGAGAGCTGGAGAATTCCAGAGCTATATGCTCATGTTACTTGTTCCATCAACCCAAACCTCCAAGTGGCAAATTGAAGTGACAGAGTATGATGCCCATATTTGGTTTTTGCCAAATACTGAGTGTGTGTACACAACAACTTGCATTTATATAGCGCCTTTAACATGGTAAAATGTCCCAAGACACTTCTCGGGAGTGTTATCGGACAAAATTTGACATGGAACCACATGAGATATTAGGACAGGTGACCAAAAGCTTGGTCAAAGAGGTAGGTTTAAGGAGCGTCTTAAAGGAGGGGAGAGAGAGAGGCAGAGAGATTTAGGGAGGGAATTCCAGAGCTGAAGGCACGGCCGCCATTGGTGGAGCGAAGAAAATCGGGGATACACAAGAGGCCAGAATTGGAGGAGAGCAGAGATCTCTGAGGGTTGTAGGGCTGGAGGAGGTTGCAGAGATAGGGAGGGGCGAGGGCCATGGAGGGATTTGAAAGCAGGGATGAGAATCTTAAAATCGAGGTGGAAGAGAAATAATAGGCCTTAAAATCAGACCCTTTGTTTTGAGTTTCAATCTAAATGAGCTAATGATTGTCAAAATGCTGACCTGTGTGACTGATACAACTCCGTAGTGAAGTTCCATTCTTTCCCTAACACATTCTTTGCCCCCTCTGCTTAAAAATAAAAAGAAGTGCAGTGTCCATCGATGGGGTTAACACATGGTCTATGCAAGGATTTCCAGCATTGTTCACTGCCAGTGTTGGCCAGCTTTAATGTAAGGAAATACTAGTTAGACGCTGTATGGAAATCGAGTGATGCAGGTCACGGGGAGTTGAATGAGATAACCTATATAACGTGCGTCTTTCATTATTAAAGGCTGCAGATATTAATAGATTCTCTTCCAGCTTTTAGGATCCTGAATGCTGTGAATTAAGAAATGTTCAGTACAGCTGTTTAATTCCAAATACTTAAGTTATCAGCAGATGCGCGTAAAGAGGACTTTCATTATTAAGTAGGCCAAAGCCTTTATTTTTGATTATTGCACCGTGAGCTGCTTCGAGCAACTGAGAATAGCATTGGACTAGTCGTGCTTTTTGGTGTGGTGTGCCTACGCTCTTGTGAAATCTGAGTTTGTTTTGGTAGTTTCAATTCCAGTTGGCCTTGGACCAATAAAATAAACTACCAGATGAGTTCTGCAATGGTAAAATGAAAAGCCTTGTGTGCAGCATGCATTTCCTGTCACAATTTCCCCATCACACTTCTTCATTAGGAGCAGGAGGAGGCCATTCAGCCCCTAAAGCCTGTCCCAATTAGATCATGGCAGATCTGTATCTTAACTCCATCTACCCACCTTGGTTCCCTAACCCTTAATACCCTTACCTAATTAAAAAAAAAATCTATCAATCTCAATTCTGACATTTTCAATTGACCCCCCAGCCCCAACAGCTTTTTGGGGGAAGAGAGTTCCAGATTTCCACTCCCCTTTGTGTGAAGAAATGCTTCCTGACATCACCCCTGAACGGCCTGGCTCTAATTTTAAGGTTATGCCCCCTTGTTCTGGGCTCCCCCCACCCAACCAGAGGAAATAGGGTAGACAGAGAGAAACTATTAACTCCTTTAATCATAAACACCTCAATTAGATCACCCCTTAATCTTTTATACTCAAGGAAATACAAGCCTAGTCTATGGAACCTGTCCTCGTATAACCCTTTAAGCCCCAGTATTATTCTGGTGCATCTGTGCTGCACCCCCTCCAAGGCCAATATATCTTTCCTGAGGCGCGGTGCCCAGAACTGAACGCAGTGCACTAAATGGGGTCTAACCAGAGCTTTTGCTGATGCCCCTATTTTAAATCTGAGCTTCCTCCCACTCAGCCCGACTAATGCCACAGATGATTGACTCTTATAACTGAAAGAAAACATCTTGTTTTCTTATCAGTACGTTGGGATTTACAAAATGAATGCAGCATTGAGTTACTAATTATTCTGCTTTTTTCTAAAAAAAAAATCCTGTATTTGTTTCTGGTTTTGTATACCTGCAATGTTCGGTCAGGTTTATAACTAATATTTGTTTTATTATTTTTTCTATTTCTCTCTTTACTTATACTCCTTAGATGAGATCAGGTAACCCGTATGTGTTGACTATATGCTGATCACATGTGACTTGCATGAGGCTTAGAATTTGGCTTTGAACGAGTTTGATCAACTCCGTCTACATTGAAGTCTATCTAGTTCCTAAGCTGATCCAGATCTGGTACTAAGCCAATAATGAGTCACTATCTCTGTCACTGGTGCTGTGTGCTGATGTAATATGTTTGCCAATATAGTGGTGTTCCTGGAGATTTCCTAGTTTTGCTTTGGTTGCTGCACTTGTCACACAATAGTGTGGGAACAAGTTTTTAAAGAAAATGTATGATGTGGCAAAACACAGTTGGAATCTCAAAAATTGAAAGACCAGAGAGAACTTTTGTATCCGATCTTTTGAACTATTTGATGTATCGAGAAACTTGCATGCATTAAAAGTTTGAAATATTGAGATTGATGAGGTAAATGGCATGCACAGAACAGCTCAGGATTGGTTTGGGAATGATCTGCAGGATTCATACTGTAACCTGTTAGTTAGTCTCAGTCCAGATGGTTTGTACTGTAGTGTTCATAAAAAAAAGGAACGTGGTTGACTTTGAAAGCAAAGAATAAGTGGTGCAGCTAAAAAATGCCTTGATATATTGAGGGTTTTTATTGATTTTCTATCTGTTAAAATGCAGTGTGATTTGATGCATAGGTTTGTGGTATCACCAATCTTTTGTATCAAAGTTCAATTTATGTGGAGACTCCACAGCAGCTGGCTTATTGCGCCAAATCTTCCTGGCGAAATAACGGCATGGGCGTTGGGGGCTGAGGTGGGATGTCCTTCTAATCTTGTTTGGTCCTTGTATCTTCTATAATTGTGTCCTTGACTCCGATCTGATAGTTTGTGAACTTGTCGCTCGTTACATCTTGCTACTTATTAATTTTTGTTATTAATACGGTTTTATCATGTGTATTGTGTGGCATTGCTTACAGGCAAATACTGAACGTTTCTTTTTTGGAAACTCTAGTGCGATATTTTCTTTGCATTTGAGAAGACAAAGCTATCCCTGGGTTGTGCAAGTCATGCACGTGAACTTGTAACCCTTACACCCCTCACTTGTGGAAAGGAATATATGGTGTTGGCAATCTTACTTAAAACCTGAATTAGTGTCTTGTTACCAGTTTATTAATGGCATCTTCAATAGACGCAACCAGGTCACATTCCTGATTTCTGAGTCCAGTGATGTTCCTTAAGGGGAATGATCAGATTAGGGTGTTAATGATAAAGCCTATCCCTTGTGACCTGGCCTCCATTTTCCTGGTCTTGGGTTTGCTTCTTTGTGCATTAGTTTTTGAGTCTGGTGGGTTTGTCTTCCATTCCTCCATGGTGCTGGTGACACAGGATCGTGTCTTGTAGGTGCACTGGGATGTTATGTTCTGACCAACTCTGGGGTCTTGCTTCATTCCTCTAAATCCAACAATCCTCAGCCTCCCTTTACCTAAACCTTCGTTATTGGTCAAGCTCCACTTGTGTCTCCCACCTTATTGGTTGACTGCCTTGTCGATTAAATAAATTGGGCCATTGCTACGGAAGAAAGTAGAGACTGACCGACTCAAACCAGCGGGGACTGGACAGGTGCAGTTTCTTTTAATGTAGACAAACCTCCTGAACGTGACGTTAAACGTCTCTCTCTAATTGTAACCTTTTTTAAAGTGCTTTTTTTTTAGGACATCACTCGTGTTGCCATCTTGTGCAACCTGTAATTATCTAATCTGTACGGCAATTGAGCTACAGTCGTAACCCTCTTGTTTGCAATTCCCATTTTAATGCAACCATTTCTTAAGTCCAGTTTGTTTCCCTGAAAGTTCATTTTTATTGCAATTTTCGCTTATGTGCAAGTGTGTCGTGCAGAAGTTCCACTTTAATGAGACTGGTCACCTTTGGACCAGAGGCTTTCACCACCTCCTCGGTCTGGTTGGGTGCAGTGGTCAACTTGCCAAAGAGCCGGATTGATCTGGTTCCCACCCATCTGTCGGCGCGTGGGTGAGGGAGAAATGGACGTCTCTCTTATCACTCCCCCCAAAGATGGCTAAATAAAAACAGTGCAGTGACTTGTCACTGTGCGAGAAAGCAGATGTTTTGAACAGTTTGAAGGAATTGAGATGTCAAAAGCTAATTGCTCAGAAACATGACATTCCTGAGCCTGGGGTTTCTGGAATCCTGAGAAGAAAAGCAGAAGTCTTGAAGGAACGGGAAAGAAATGAGAACCGGTGTAGGAACTGGCAGTCTGAAAGTGAGGTGGCCTTGCTCAGGTAGTTGAGTCGGAAAAAACCTGGAAATTCTGCTTGTTCAAGCTAATGGCCTTTGCCAAAGACCTCGGTGCGGAAAGTTTTGAGGTATCGAGTGGATTCCTGTGCCGCTGGAAAGTTGAGACACAGCCTCGTTCGCAAAAAAACTGTGCGGTGAGAAAGTGGGACAGTGGGGGGGAAAAACCCACGGCTGATGCAGGGACTGAGGGTGGGTTGCCGGGTTTGTTAGAGTATCAATCCATCTGCTTTTACAATTGCGATGAGACCAAACTTTTCTATCGTGCCTGATCGAACCCACACAAAAAAATGGAGAGAAGGTGAACGGTATCAAAATGAGAAGCACACATTGGGTTGGGCACTAACCAAACGGGCTTGGGCAAGGTGAAACCTCTGGTGATTGGGGGGAAAAGGAAGAACCTTTTTTATTAATAAAAATGAAAACTTTTCCAACTGATTGTAAAAGCATTGCCGATGCTTGGACGACACTAGCAATTTTCAGAAAGTGGTTGCAGTCTTTCAATGCCAGGACGAGAAAGTGACTCAAGAAGGTGGTGCTTCTGATGGAGAAAGCCACTTGCCAGGATGTGGCCCTTAATCTTTCACCCGTGAGGGTCCAATTTTTACCACTAACACCCCTTCTACCATCCAGCCCATGGGCCTAGGCTTCATTCATAGCATGAGGCAACACTCCTAAGATGCAATTACATAGAATGTACAGCACAGAAACAGGCCATTCGGTCCAACCAGGTCTATGGTAGTGTTTATTCTCCACACAAGCTTCATCTCACCCTATCGGCATATCCTTCTATTCCTTTCTCCCTCATGTGTTTATCCAGCTTCCCCTTAAATGTATCTATGCTATTCGCCTCAACTACTCCTTGTGGTAGTGAGTTCCACATTCTCACCACTCTCTGGGTAAAGAAGTTTCTTCTGAATTCTTTATTGGATTTATCAATGACTATCTTATATTTATGGCCCCTTGTGTTTTGGGGATCTCTATCTATCTCTTTCTGTGTCAGGTGCTTTCTGTTTTTGATCAGAGGAAAGTAGCATTTCACAAGTTATGGAGAAGTGATAGTGTGTTGGATGCAATGCCCTTACCCAGTAGAGCTTGGAGTGCAGTGACTCCCAGCTACTTTAGAAACTGCGGTTTGGTTTCCAGCAAGGAAAACAGTGACAAGGTTGATGAAGGGATTCCCGGCTGTTTGAGTGAGGTGGAGTTTCAATCTATTTGTTTTGATTGATGAGTCACCTCTGCGGTGAGATAACTGAAGCAGAAATTCTTTCTTAAATACTTGGAAATAGATGATCTCAACGACGATAGAGCAGAGTTTGGGCATTGGATTTGGCACTGTCTGTTCTGCATTGATTTTCGAGTCAAACGAAAAAGAAAGACTTTACAGCCAATGAAGTATATTTGAAGTGTAGAAAACGAGGCGCAGCAAGATCCCACAAAGAGCAGTGTGATAAATGGCCAGACCTTCTGTTTGTGATGTTGATTGAGGGGTAAATATTGGTCAGGACACCAGCGAGAACGCCCCTGCCCCCCCTCCTGAATAGTTCCGTGGGATCTTTTACGTCCACCTGAGAGGGCGGATGGGGCCCTCGGTTTAACGTCTCATCTGAAAGACGGCCCCTCCGACAGCGCTCCCCCAGCACGGCACTGGGAGCGTCGGCCTGGATTTTGTGCTCAAGTCTCTGGAGTGGGACTTAAACCCGTAACCTACTGACTCTCGGGCGAGTGAGCTCCCCACCGAGCCACGGCTGACAGTAAAAGATAGTGAAATGTTTCCATTCGCTGCCGTGGAAGGAAAAGTACGGAAACGGATGCCTTATGGCCGCCAACAAAACGGGTGGGGGGGGGGGGAAGAAAGGGCTCCCGAGATGTGAACGCTTTTCTTTTTCAGACGTTATTTTGTATTCACCTTGTTGCGAGATGTTGAATGAATTTTAGGCAAATTTATTGCAATTTGCAGAGTTGTCCCAAGTGGGTTCCACTGTGGTTAGGCACCACGGCCTACCTCCTGTGGTTTAACTTGCCTAAACTATTCACCAGAATGATACCAGGGCTAAAAGGGTTCAGTTATGAGGGTGTTGTTGCATAGACTAGGTTTGTATTCCTTTTGAGTATAGAAGATTAAGGGGTGATCTAATTGAGGTGTTTAAGATGATTAAAGGATTTGATAGGGTGGATAGAGAGAAACTGTTTCCTCTGGTGGGAGAGTCCAGAACAAGGGGGCACAACCTTAAAATTAGAGCCAGGCCGTTCAGGGGTGATGTCAGGAAGCACTTCTTCACACAAAGGGTAGGAGAAATCTGGAACTTTCTCTTCCTCCTCTCCTTTCTCTTCCCCCCCCGCCCCCCCCCCCCCCGGGCCAATAAACCTGTTGGTGGGGGGGTGGTGGGCCAGTTGATAGTTGATCTTCAATGATCTAATTGAATGTCGGAACAGGCTCGAGGGACTGAATGGCCTCCTCCTGTTCCTGATGTGTGTTCCTATGAGCTGGGATTCCTCATGTAACACTGAAGTATGGATTTCTTTTACATTTCAACAGAGAATAGTTTGGATATTTCAACTTGCATTTACGTAGTGCCCTTAATGTAGAAAAATATCCCAAGGCACTTCAGAGGAGAGAGGGCATTGGATTTTACATTACACACAAATTTCCCCATATTGTAATTTTTATACTTTTCATTCTTTACATTCTACCCCCCTGCCCCCCACCAAATTGCAGCGTCCCGCAGATGAGAAATTTGATAAACGGGTTTGAAGGTACGAGTCGTTCAGTTGTTAAGTTTGGAAAGTTTTCTCTTCTGTTGTGTAAATACGCTGTGTCGTGAAAACACTATCGAGTTGCTTGTGTTTACGGATGCTGTTTTCACTCTTTCTTCCTCCTCCCATCCACCACCCTAAACATTCACTCCCTTCACCACCGGCGCACCGTGGCTGCAGTGTGTACCATCCACAGGATGCACTGCAGCAACTCGCCAAGGCTTCTTCGACAGCACCTCCCAAACCCGCGACCTCTACCACCTAGAAGGACAAGGGCAGCAGGCACATGGGAACAACATCACCTGCACGTTCCCCTCCAAGTCACACACCATCCCGACTTGGAAATAGATCGCCGTTCCTTCATCGTCGCTGGGTCAAAATCCTGGAACTCCCTTCCTAACAGCACTGTGGGAGAACCTTCACCACACGGACTGCAGCGGTTCAAGAAGGCGGCTCATCACCACCTTCTCAAGGGCAATTAGGGATGGGCAATAAATGCTGGCCTCGCCAGCGACGCCCACATCCCATGAACGAATTTAAAAAAAAAAAAAACCCCTGCTGAACAGGAGTAGTCCCTTTTTCAAATTGCTGTGTTTTCCTCAAATCACTTCCTGATTTGGTTTTCAATATTTGATTAAAATGGCCACCACGGGTGTTTGAAACATGACTTGTGGGATTGCCATTGTGATCACATTCATCCTGCATAATTCTTCAAACCAAAGCAGTGCAGTGGAAAATGTGTTTTACATTATTCTGAGGAGATGTTGAACTACTTCTGTCCCTTGTAGCTTAATTGCGAGGGTCTCTGATTGCTATTACATTTACAGTAACAACTTGCGTTTATATAGTGCCTTTTTAATGTAGTAAAAACGTCCCAAGGCGCTTCGCAGGAGCGATTCTCGGACAGGATTTGACACCGAGCCACATGGGGAGATATTAGGACAGGTGACCAAAAGCTTGGTCAAAGAGGCAGGTTTTAAGGAGCGTTTTAAAGGATGAGAGAAAGGGAGAAAGAAATTGGTGCTAGAAACTTGGTGCTCATCAAAAATAAAGATTACTGGTAAAGCATTCTTGATCCCATTATCAACATTTGAGCAAATGCTGTAACCTTCACGCTGTAAATTATTGAAACTATGATCCCTCGTGGAGACGAATTGTGAACAGTGTGAGCATTGGCCTATTCTTGATCTTGTTTGGGTGGGTGCTGGTTGAAGGGCTATCAAACCACTTTGCTTTAGTATAGAAGTAAAAACAGAAAATGCTGGAAACACTCGGGTCAGGCAGCGTCCGTGGAGAGAGAAACAGTGTTAAATGTTTCAGGTCGATGGCCTTTTCATCAAGATTGAACAACCTGAAATGTTTAACTCTGTTTCTTTCTCCACATGTGCTGCCTGACCTGAGCTTTTCCAGCATTTTCTGTTTCTTTTCAGATTTCCAGCATCCACAGTATTTTGCTTTTAGTATATATCTGGCTTTGTGCGGGGGAGGTGTTGGGGGCAGAGAGAATGGTACGTCAGTTCTGAAACAGTGGCAAAAGTATGTTCTGTATCTACACACAAATTTAAGCGTGGGGGGGAGAGAGACCGCAGCCTCCTTCCACAGGGGATGAGGGAAGAAGAAATATGACCATTTTCACATGCGTTTGGCAATTGAGACTCATGCAGATGGTTCTCGGCTTGACTATTCCGTGCTGCAGAAAAACGATTCTTCGAAATTATTCGGGACTTGGTGCTGTGTGCGAGAGGAGTGAGAGTGTCCTGTTGACCCACTTACTAAAACCTTGTTTGAGAGAGGGTGCTTGCCCCCCTCCTCTCCCTCCCCTCCCCTTCCCTTCCTCCCTCCCCCCCCCCCCCCCCCCCCCCCCCCACCCCCCCCCCCCCGGGTGCTGTGACGCACACGGTAGCCACTTTAGTGCTCTGGGGGGGTTTCACAGGTTGGCTGCAGCTCAAATCTCGTGCATCTTTCAGCGTAATTAATCAACGTGCTCCGGTTGAGAAAAGCACCTTGGCAACAGTTGTGAACAGTAGTCACAAATTCAATAGACTCGTGACTTAGCACTTCATCATAAATTCACAGCCTTGCCTTTGTGTCTTTGGATGAAGTGTCACAGGTGCTGCATGAAAAAGGATGCTGCTTTTAACTCTGCATCAAACGGATCCTTTTTGCCAATCAACAGTGCTGGAGTTGAATTTTAACATGGCTGATTGCACTTTAAAAAAAAAAATTGGCAAACAGCATTATTATCGGCACCAGTGCCTTTTTTAATGTAGAAAAAAATTATGCTTCACGGGAGCGTTATCAGACGAAATTTGACATCAAGTCACGAGATATTAGGACAGGTGACTAAGCTTGGTCAGAGGTAGGCTTTAAGGAGGGTCTTTGAGGAGGAGAGAGGTAGAGACAAAGTCATTTAGGGAGGGAATTGCAGAGTTTAGGGCCTAGGCAGCTGAAGGCACAGCCTGCCAGTGATGGAGTGATTGTGGGTGGTGGGAGGAGGAGGAGGAGGAGGTGAAGCAGATCAGGTTTATTCTCTCGATTGCTGCTGTTGATACCTGCTCAAAATCTGCATGCATGAAGCTCTGATGAGGGTGAGATCAACATTGGCTGCAGTGTCCTGCTGGATTGGGAATGTTTTTTGCAGTCTGAAAGCTTGCTCAGAATTCCGTATGAATTGTTTTGGAGCAATGAGACTTGGGTCCAGGAAATCGCTGTTTTTAAAGAAGCTGCGGTTCACTTCTTTCAAACTATGTGAAGGGCTGAATTTCGAAGAAACCTGATCTGCAGCTGACATCGTGTGTGGGAACCGCACAGTAACTTTCTCTTTTTAATAAACACGGTCTTTTCTTGTAGCTGGAACACTCCAGTATTCTTTAGATCATTCCAATGTGTTCTGTTTTTGTTTTAAAGCTGAGTATTTGTGGCACTTTTTTTGGATGAAACTTTCAATGATTGTCTAATTGTTTAAAAATGTAGTTCATTATAGTGTTCGATTGAAGCCTAGGAACATAAGAACATAGGAACAGGAGGAGGCCATTCAGCCCTTCGAGCCTGTTCCGCCATTCAATTAGATCATGGCTGATCTGTATCCTATCTCCACCTTGGTTCTGTAACCCTTAATCCCCTTACCCAACAAAAATCTATCAATCTCAGTTTTGAAATTTCCAATTGACCCCCAGCCCCAACAGCTTTTTGGGGGAGAGAGTTCCAGATTTCCACTCCCCTTTGTGTGAAGAAGTGCTTCCTGACATCACCCCTGAACGCCCTGGCTCTAATTTTAAGGTTATGCCCCCTCGTTCTGGACTCTCCCCAACAGAGGAAATAGTTTCTCTCCATCTTCCCTATCAATTCCTGTGATCATCGCAAACACTTCAATTAGATCATCCCTTAATCTTCTATACTCAAGGGAATACAAGCCTAGTTTCTGCAACCTATCCTCCATAATTTAATCCTTTTTAGACCAGGTTCACCCAACAGCCACAATTTATAGATCAACCTAATAGTTCATAGAATCTTACAGCACAGATGGGGGTCGTTTGGCCTGTCGTGCTTGTGCTGGCTTTTTGAAAGACAGTCCGATTTAATCCCATAACCCTGCTAATTAGTCCTCCAAGTACATGTCCAATTGCCTTTTGAAAGTTCCCATGGAATCTACTCCCACCACTTTCAGCTAGCACGTTCCAGATCTTAACCCTCTGTGAAAAAAAATTCTCATTTCCTCGTTCTTTTGCCAATTATTTTAAATCTATGACCTCTGGTCACCAACTCACTTGCCAGAGGAAACGGTTTCTCCTTACTTGCTCTATCAAAACCCCTGCCTGGACAGTTCTTGGACCACCTGTATCTATTTCTGTAGCTGTCTCCTCCAGCTGAAGTAGCAGTCAAAATACACACCATTAAGTTCACTCGCAGCCCACTTTGAAATGAGTATGAAATATTGTTTCTGAGCAGTTTCTATCTTGTCCCAAGAAAATGGGCTATACATAGAATCGTTACAGCACTGAAAGAGGCCGTTCGGCCATTGAGCCCGTGCTGGCTCTTTGTAAGTGCAATTCAGTTAGTCCCATTCCCCCGCTCTTTCCCTGTAGCCCTACAAATTTTTTCCCTTCAAATATTTATCCAATTCCTTTTTGAAAGCCACGATTGAATCTGCCTCCACCGCCCTTTCAGGCAGCGCATTCCAGATCATAACCACTCGCTGGGTTAAAGTTTTTCCTCGAGTTGCTTTTGTTTCTTTTGCCAATCACCTTAAATCTGTGTCCTCTGGTTCTCGACCCTTCCACCAATGGGAACAGTTTCTACTTTTTATTTGCTTTGTCTAAACCTGTCATGATTTTGCCTTTTTTTTTGGTTGTGTGTGAATATATCGTTGCTTATTCAGGCTTGTGTAAGTGGGTGATTTACAACTTACTCCATGTGAAACTGATGTGGAGAGACAGTGGGCAATACATGGGCCTGCTATTGGGTCGTTGCTGGAAACTTGTCCCCAGATCAAAGTGTGACCAAATACCTAATATGGTAAAACAGCATTTTGTATATTTTCTCGAACCCTGAACCCAAACCTAAGCCTCCAATTCTTCCTCCTCACCTTGAGGCCAAGCCAGTGTGACTGCAGCTCCGCTCCAGGTGTTGGTAACAAATTTGAGCCACATGAACGGGACTGCTTTTGGTCGTCTGTTATTTTCATCCAAAATGGCAAGAATAAAATTGCCTGCAGCAATTAAGTTACGTAGTGTTGAATTATTGAGACTGTGTATTCTTTCTGCCTCAGTTTGCTTCTCTTTCTCTCTCTGGGGTTTTGTTAATAATCTCTGCAAGGTGCTACATAATGGAGGAAAAAAAAACCTAATACCTGAGTTGCCAGTCAGTAAATTAAATCGAGATCTCTGCGCTCCTCTAATTCTGGCCTCTTGCGCAGCCCCGATTTCATCGCTCCACCATTGGCGGCCGTGCCTTCAGCTGCCTGGGCTCTAACCCTCTTTTCCCCCCCCCCCCACTCTCCTTTTTAAGACGCTCCTTAAAATCTACCTCTTTGACCAAGCTTTTGGTCACCTGTCCTAACCTCCTTTATGTTGCTCGGTGTCAAATTTTGTTTGATAATCGCTCCTGTGAAGCGCCTTGGGACGTTTTACTACCATTAAAGGTGCGAAATTTCAACAGTGGCTGCACTTCAAAAGTACTTCATTAATAGGAGAATCTTGTCTATAATTTTTTTAAGTTGTGGTTTGTTGACTGTTGCTTTAATATAATTTGTTTTAAATAGTACTGAACAAAATTAGGAGGTTGGTTAGAAAAACATCCACAGACAAATCATTGTTTCATAGGTTCTAAACTCTTTTTAAAAGAGGAATAATGAAGGGCGTTGGCGGCAGGTCAGAGGGCAGGATTAGACTCGTGCAGGAAAAAACATCGGCTCCCATTGATGGGCTGAATGGAATGTTTCTGGGCTGGAACATGAGATTCATTGTGTTGTATTGCAAAGCCACATGAATAAACCAAGAGCCATTATGGTTATTGTACTGTATAATTAAAAAAACAAAACATAGAAGTGTTGCAAGGTGTAATCATAGGCACTAAGGTTGGTTTATAAACCGCTTGTCTTGCTGTATACTGTAACTACATTATGCTCTTGGTTTATCATTCATAGCAGTGTGTTAAAGCCGTGTTACACATTCAGTTACCTGGTCCCTGCTTCTTCAGATAGTGTGTAACTTTACAAACTATGGTCCTTGGACCTGGGGGAGGGGTTCTGTGAAAAGATCCCCCAAGGGTGATCCAATTTCTGTTTGGCTGTAATCAGATTTCTGTTCGCAAACTTGCTTGCATGTATTTACAAACATGTGAAGTTGACGGGCAGGAAAAGACCAGCTGGCCCATCGAGCCTTAAACACTCCCTCCTCTCTCGCAGCCATGTAATCTCCTGGGAGAGGAGTTTTCTTGAATTGTAGTGGTGTCCTTCAGAACTGGGGGCAGGGGTGGGGGGTCAGTATTTGTGAGGTGCCCAGGGAAGAGATTAAATACTTGCAGGGAGTCCTCACACTAGAGGTTTGTAAACCACTGATTTAGCAGTTGTTGAAGTGCTTTATATTTTTTTAAAAAGAAACTCTTCCCTTTTTTCTAATTAGACTGGTCTAAATGTGCAGCAGTGAAATGGGAATTGGAAATTGAAAAATTAAATGGTTAAGTTGGTGAATTTCTGCGTTCTCCCTCCTCTCCATTTCCCCATGATTATTCACTTCCCTATATCATAATGTCAGATATAGACAGTTAGTGTATTTGGGTTGGTAGCTGTACTGGATAGTGATTCCCTGTTATACTGTTATCGGTTTATTTTTTGTGCTTAACATGGAGTGGGGGAGGGGAAAGAAAGTAGGAAGTATAATCTTTAAACTGGTCAACCATTAGCCACAGTTAAAGTGCAGGCTACACAACTGCCCAGATGTGTCTTAACTTCCAATCTCAGAAGAGCAGTCACAGTAAATGAAAGACTTGCATTTATATAGCACCTTTCATGACCTCAGGATGCCCCAAAGCACTTTACAGCCAATGAGGTATTTTTTTGAAGTGTAGTCACTGTTGTAATGTAGGAAACGTGACAGCCAATTTGCGCACAGGCAAGATCCCACAAACAGCAATGTGATAAAGACCAGATAATCTGTTTTTAGTGATGTTGATTGAGGGGCAAATATTGGCCAGAACACCAGGAGAACTCCCCTGCTCCACTTTGAAATAGTGGCCGTGGGATCTGTTTACGTCCACCTGAGAGGGTTAGACAGGGCCTCTGTTTAACATCTCATCTGAAAGACGACACTTCCAACAGTGCAGCACTCACTCAGTACTGCACAAGGATTGTCGGCCTAGATTCTGTGCTCAGGTCTCTGGAGTGGGACTTGGCGACCTTCTGACTCGGAGGCGAGCATGCTATCCACTGAGCCAGCTGATACCTGTGCTGTTTTCGGTGCTGGGGGGAGTGCTGCGTTGGCGGAGTTGCTTTCTTTGGATGCCGTTTAAGTCGAGGCTCCGTCCACCTGTTTGAAGTGGACGTAAACTGTCCCAAGGCGCTACTTGTAGAGCAGGGAGTTCTCCAAGAATCCTGGCCTAAACATTGACTCCTCACCCAACACCACCACTGGAAGGTCATCTCATCGCTGTTTGTGGGAGCTTGCTGTGTGCAAATTGACTGCTGCGTTTCCCTGTAAAACGGACTGTACTTTAGAAGTAATTCACTGACTTGCAACTTGAGACATCCAGAGGCCATAAAAGTGCTTTATAAATGAAAGTTGTTTACTTTCTGTCTAGTTGGCTGTCTTGCATATATTGTGTAATTTTCTTTCCCTGTATGTAACTGCCCCGAACTTGCATTGATCTGATTACTACTGCTCTAAGGCACATTGTTAAAACTTGAAAGGAATAGAAAGTTTTCTTTACTATGTTTTAAGTTTTGTATGATTAGTCAGCTCATTTTTCTTAAGAATTTTCCCAGCAGCTGGAGGCTGAAGGGTTGAACTGCGTGCTACCTTTGTGTGTGCACAACTCTCTGCTTTCCGCTGTTCAGTACAGCCCTGCACTATTCACTTTTTTCCTGTGCTCGCTGACCTACGTTGGCTCCCGGTCCAGCAACACCTCAAATTTGAAATTCTCATCCTTGTGTTCGAATCCCTCCATGGCCTCTCCCCTCCCTCTCTCTCTCTGTAACCTCCTCCAGCCCTCCCAGATCCCTCTGCTCCTCCAGTTCTGCCTCTTGTGCATCCCCAAATTCCTTCACCCCAACATCAGCTGCCTAGGCCCTAAACTCTGGAATTCCCTCCCTGAAATTTCCCATCTATCTACACCTTTCTCCTCCTTTTTAAGACTCTCCTTAAAACCTGCCTCTTTGACCAAGCTTTTGGTCACCTGTCCTAATATCTCCATGTTTGCTCAGTGTTAACTGTTGTCTGATTAGTGCTTCTGTGAAGTGCTTTGGGACGTTTTATTACATTAAAGACACCATATTACCACGGTGACTACACTTCAAAAGTACTTCATTGACTGTAAAGCGCTTTGGGACGTCCTGAGGTCGTGAAAGGCGCTATATAAATGCAAGTTGTTCGTTGCTCAAAAAACGGTGCTGGTAGGAGATGGTATCAACAGTATGACCAGCCTGAGGGAGCTTAGTGCGTTTTGTCTGCTGCTGAATTTAAAGGCTGTTTTACGCTGCTTGGTGCTAGAAGATCTGTTGAGATTGCCTCAGTTAAGGGCACTTAGCCTCTGCCAAACAGGCAGAGCTCCACCCCAGGAGACACTTGGTACCTTTTTTGAGTGACATTGGCAGAAGCCTGGTAGCCGTTTGCCTTCCTGTTTTACTGGCTGGGAAGGGTTGCAGGAAAACCTCGGCGATGGGGAAGAAATCTGCTGTAATGTAACCGTGGCAACAAAAGGTGACAATCTCCCAGCAGGAGCAGTCGTTTCAAAAAGGTTGTGTCATCAAAACAATAACCTACATTGGGGTCAGTGGGCTGTGTCTGAACTCGAAATGTCAGTGTGCATTAATCCTGGACTCCCTTGTACTTTCCCTGTTAGTGCAAGATGAAGGTTTTTGGTTACACCATTTTGAAATGTCATTTAGAATTTTAAATCTGACTCATTTTAGTACCCAAGCTATCCAGTTTGAGTGCTGGTGTATGTTATTTTTTTTTTTGAAGAGATTACACTGTTAACCTGTAAAAGGCTGTATACGTAACAAATGAAACTCAGTATTTCAAACAAAGAAACAATGCTAAATGTCTTATGTTCTGAATGATTGGAGTTGTTGAATTTTGTGTATTGATGGGTATCGGGCGAGAGAATAAGAGCAGTAAACATATTGCAAAAAGGATATAGAGGCACTGGAGAAGGTGCAAAAAAAGATTTACAGGGATGATACCAGAACTGAGAGGTTATATCTATCAGGAAAGATTGAACAGGCTGGAGCTCTTCTCTCTAGAATAGGGAAAGCTGAGGCGTGACCTCATTGAATTATGAAAGGGTTTGATAGGGTAGAAGTAGAGATGTTTCAGCTCATTGGGGGGGGGGGTCCAAAACTAGGGGGCCATAAATATAAGATAGTCACCAATAAATCCAATAGGGAATTCAGGAGAAACTTCTTTACCCAGAGAATGTGGAACTCACTACCATATGGAGTAGTTGAGGCGAATAGTGTAGATACATTTAAGGGAAGCTGGATAAACATGAGGGAGAAAGGAATAGAAGGATATGCTGATAGGGTGAGATGAAGGAGGGAGGGAGGAGGCTCGTGTGGAGCATAAACACCGGGATAGACCTTTAGGGCCAAATGGTCTGTTTCTGTGCTGTTAATTCTATGTAACTAAAGGGTTAGCTTAAAGGTAGGAAATCCTGTAAGAACTTACCTTTCAAATAAAGGATGGTCTATGTAAAGTCATGTACTTGCACCTGGTACATAAATGGAAGATATTTAGTACCAATAAATCCTCTTGCAGAAATGCTGATGAAAAGCTGTTGTTAGTTTCAAGTTTTCTCGAACTTGGTTTGTTTTAAAAACTCATCCTCCAGCCCATTAGATCAGTCTTTTTGTTGTGAGGCCCAATTTCTTCTCACACTCTCTGGAATCTATTAATTTTTATTAGGAACATTTTGTACTTTTTAAATGTGTAGAAAACAGGAGAAATAATTTTGAGGCATATATTTTGATGTGACTTTTGGTTTGCTGAAGAAACCGCTTGAGGTTATTTATATCTGGAATGATGAATAGTATTATCTGGAGAGACTGGGATTGTTCTCAGAGCAGAGAAGGTTAAGGGGAGATTTAATAGAGGTGGTCAAAATTATTAGGGGTTTTGATAGATTAAATAAGGAGAAACCGTTTCCACAGGCAGGAGGGTCAGAGGACACAGATTTAAGGTAATTGGCAAAAGAACTAGAGGAGGAGACCAGAATTTTTTTTCAAGGAGTGAGCAACAAGTGATTATGATCTGGAATTCCCCAAAAAGAGAACTGGATCTACACTTGAAAAGAAAAAATTTGCAGTGCTATGAGGTGGGAAAGCAGGGGAGTGAGACTAATTGGATAGCTCTTTCAAAGATCAGGCACGATGGGCCGAATGGCAACCTGTGCTGTGTGATTCTATGAACTCAATCACTTCAGTAGCAAATAAATAGTTTTTAATAGCACTAGGCTGACTCCTGTTTGTTAAAGAAGGAAAGCAATGAGTGCTGCATCATGCAGAATATTCACAATTGGCCAAATTCATACTGGACAGTCTTGCCATTTCCTCTCCTTTCCCCACCATCCCATAACATTATAGGCAAGGATTTGCCCATATAATTTAATAAAGACTGTATGGATTTTTATTCAGAATTGTACAAGCTTTAGATTTTCTCTTTTTTTTCCTCTTTTGAAAGGGTTTTGGTAGGTCAGCAGTAGTTAGTAAACTGAAATGCATCTCTTAATTTTGCTGCAGTCCTTGGAGTGTTAGCTCGCACTTGCTGAAATGTATAGTTCATTACTACTTGACCTCCAGATAGCCTATTTTTGTCTGGTTGGTATTGTTTGTGTCGCAGAATTGTAGACATGGCAGTACGTTATTGGTGTAATGTGACCAAGCCACCTGTTGGTAGCCTGTTCCAATAAAGTGAGTGCGTGTAAAGCAGCTGGTGATGCCTCACATCTCTCCATCGATTTCCCAGAAGGGATGTCCCCTGCACCAGCAACAACTTGTATTTATGCAGCGTAGTAAAACGTCCCAAGGTGACATAATCAGACGGAAAAAAAATTGACACCGAGCCAAAGGACACATTAGGATGGGTTAGCTTGGTCAAAGAGAGTGGATTTAAAGAGCATCTTAAAGGAGGGGGGGGGGGGGGGGGGAGAGGTTTAGGGAGGGAATTCCAGAGCTTGGGGCTTAGACGGCTGAAGGCACGGCCGCCCATGATGGGGGCGAAGAAAATCGGGGATGCGTAGAGGGCCAGAGTTGGAGGGAGGCAGAATTCCTGGAGGACAACAACCGGGACTTTTAATTCTGCACACGTGACTTGCAATGTGCTGAGACCAGGAGGAGTTTGGAGTTCAGTTGACCGTGAAATGGTGATAATCGTACGCAAATCAACACTTGGTCACTTGTGCAATTAGTGAATCCTGTTTACTGTCACTGCATGCCGAGTGAGCACTGGATGTTGCGTGCAATTACACGATTGTCGGCAGTTGAAAGTCGTGTAAAAGAGCAGCAATTGCATTCTGTTAGATTTTTTTTTGTACAGTAGTTAAGAGGAAGAACTCCTTACAGGAGTTGGTGAGCTCCATCTTGAAATGTAGTTGAAATGCTGTACAGTTGTTAATAGTTATACGGTGATCTGGGTAGTTTTCAAACAGTAGTGGTGAATGATGTGAGTTAAACATGTAGAGAGTAAATAAGGAGAACCTGTTTCCACCGGCAGGAGGGTCGGTAACCAGAGGACACAGATTTAAGATAATTGGCAAAAGAACCAGGGAGGTAATGAGATTTATTTATGCAGCAAGTTATGATCTGGAATGTGCTGCCTGAAAGGGCGGTGGAAGCAGATTCAATAATAACTTTCAAAAAGGGAATTGGATAAATATTTGAAAAGGAAACATTTGCAGGGCTATGGGGAAAGAGCAGGGGGGAGTGGGACTAATTGGATAGCATTTCCAAAGAGCCAGCACAGGCATGATGGGCTGAATGGCCTCCTTCTGTGCCTTATGAATTTATGATTTGAATGTTTCTCGAGCCTGTTCTCTGGTTCCTTCTTGCTCCTTTTTTTTATATGCAGAATCCCATGACAAACTCTGACTCAAGAACCAATCTCTTTTCCCCCTTCTGAGTTCTGAATTTTACATGAAACATTTGCTCCTTTGTACCGTTTATATAATCTGAACGCACAGCCTTGGCAGATGACCTTTTATAATACATTAACCTGTCTAGCTCGCAACACGAAAGCATTCCTTTTTAATTTGTGGATACAATCACATGACTCTGTTGCAAATAGTTATTGCCTTTGGCTTTATTTTTCTTGCTGCATTATTGAAAGTCAAACTCACGAACAAAATGAGCTTCCAGTAATTGAAACCTGTTCTTTCGATGACTTGTGAAAGGCAAGATTCATAACTTCCATTCTTTCAGCGCCAGAACAGAGCAATAAACAGCTTGTTACATTTTAAAGTTGCATTAATGAGGACTGTCCTAATTCACAGGTGAGTTTGACTATTTTATGCAACCCCTGAGGGAAGAGGCCTGGACGTGGCTTATCAAAAGGCAATTTTTTTAAAAAAAGCTTTTATTCAGGTAAATTGATCCAGCCATCATGTTGCTTCAACAATTAGCTGGTATAGAGGTCGCAGGCCTCCAGTCTTCCACCCTCAGTAAACTTCAGCTCATCCAAAACTCTGCTGCCTGTGTTGTAACTCTCACCAAGTCCCGTTCACCCATCACCCCCTGTGTCCATTGAGCTACATCGGAGAATTTTTAAAATTCTCATCCTTGTTTTCAAATCCGTCCGTGGCCTAGCCCCTCCCTAACTCCGTAGCCTCCAGCCCCGCAACCCTCCGGGATCTCTGCTTTCTTCCAATTCTGACCTCTTGCGCATCTCTGATTTTCATCACTCCACCATTGGCGGCCGTGCCTTCAGCTGCCTAGGCCCTAAGCTCTGGAATTCCCTCCCTAAACCTCTGTCTCTCTACCCCTCTCTCCTCCTTTAAAACCTACCTCTTTGACCAAGCTTTTGGTCACCTGTCCTAATATCTCCTTACGTGGCTCGGTGTCAAATTTTGTTTGATAATCGCACCTGAAGCGCCTTGGGATGTTTAACTACATTAAAGGCGCTATATAAATGCAAGTTGTTGCATTATTTTAATGCATTCTCTTTGTCGGATTTTCAGACATGTGACTGTTAGCCAACTCCTTGTTGGTGTATTTATACTTCACAAAGCTAACCGGACTAATAATCACACCTGAGGTCACTTGGATTAGGAGAGACTATTTTACACTGGCTTTTACAAATCCCATCTTTACATCCTGGTGTTGAAATTGGCTTGAATCCTTTTGGTGTCATGGTGCTTCTTGTAACTAACCCAGGAAGTGCCTGACATTTGTATTCTTGAAACAAATTATTAATTTTCCATTATTCCAAATTGTGGGTTGGTTTGACAGTCCATTAATAAAACTTTCATACCTGGTGTACAATGGAAAATGTAAACTCCACCTCCAACTCTTCACTTGGCTGAAAGAGCAGGAAAGACCGAACAGGCTGGGGGGTGAACTCGAATCATAGAATGTTTACAGTACAGGACGCTGCCATTCAGCTCATTTAAGCCTGAGCTCTGTGTAATAGCAATCCAGTTAGTCCCATTCCCCCACTCTCTCCCTCTAGCCCTGCACATTTTTCCCCTTCAAGTATTTATGACACAGATGTCTTTCAAATTATGAAAATAGTGAGAGGATATTACCTCAGGAAATCCAAGATGTAGAATCAGTCTGGGCGGAGTTAAGAAGCACCAAGGGGCAGAAAACACTGGTGGGAGTTGTCTATAGGCCTCCAAACAGTAGTGGTAATGGAGGGGACAGCATCAAACAGGAAATTAGAGATGCATGTAATAAGGGTACTACAGTAATCATGGGTGACTTTAATCTGCATATAGACTGGCCAATCCAAATTAGCAATAATACTGTGGAGGATGAATTCCTGGAGTGTGCACGCGATGGTTTTTTAGACCAGTACGCTGAGCCAACCTAGATTGGGTATTGTGCAATGAGAAGGAGTTAATTAATAATCTTGTTGTGCGGGGTCCTTTCAGGAAGAGTGACCATAACATGATAGAATTCTTCATTAAGATGGAAAGTGAAATAGTCCAATCTGAAACTAGGGTCCTAAATCTAGACAAAAGAAACTACGGAGGTATGAGGAGAGAGTTGGCTATGATAGATTGGGAAGCTTCATTAAAAGGCATGATGGTGGATAGGCAATGGCTAACATTTAAGGAATGAATGCATGAATTGCAACAATTATACATTCCTTTCTAGCACAAAAGGAAAAGCAGCCCAACCACGGCTAACAAAAGAAATTAAGGACAGTATTAGATCCAAAGAGGAGTCATATAAAGTTGCCAGAAAAAGTAGCAAGCCTGAGGGTTGGGAGCAGTTTAGAATTCAGCAAAAAAGGGACCAGGAGAATGATTAAGAGGGGAAAAATAGAGTGAGTAAACTTGCAAGGAACATAAAAGTGGACTATAAAAGCTTCTACAAGTATGTAAAAAGAAAAAGATTAGTGAAGACAAATGTAGGTCCCTTACAGTCAGAATCAGGAGAATTTATAATGGGGAACAAGGAAATGGCAGAGCAATTAAACAAATACTTTGGTTCTGTCCTCACGGAAGAGGACACAAATAACCTCCCAGAAATGCTAGGGAACCAAGGGACTAGTGAGAAGGAGGAATTAAAGGAAATTAGTATTAGTAAAAAAAATAGTGCTGGAGAAATTAATGGGACTGAAAGCTGATAAATTCCCAGGGCCTGATAATCTGCATCCCAGAGTACTAAAAGAGGTAGCCATTGAAATAGTGGATGCATTAATTGTCATCTTCCAAAATTCTATTGATTATGGAAGAGTTCCTGCAGATTGGAGGGTGGCAAATGTAATCCCACTATTTAAAAACAGGAGGGAGAGAGAAAACAGGGAACTACAGACCAGTTAGCCTAACATCAGTAGTAGGGGAGATGCTAGAGTCTATTATAAAGGATGTGATAACAGGACACTTAGAAAATATCAACGGGATTAGACAAAGTCAACATGGATTTATGAAAGGGAAATCATGTTTGACAAACCTACTGGAGTTTTGAGTATGTAACTGGTAGAATAGATAAGGGAGAACCAGTGGATGTGGTTTATTTGGATTTTCAGAAGGCCTTTGATAAAGTCCCGATAAGAGGTTAGTGTGCAAAATTAAAGCACATGGGATTGGTGGTAATATACTGGCATGGATTGAGAATTGGTTAACAGACAGGAAACAGTTGGAATAAATGGGTCTTTTTTGGGGTGGCGGGCAGTGACTAGTGGGGTACCGCAGAGATCAGTGCTTGGGCCCCAGCTATTCACAATATAGATCAATGATTTGGATGAGGGAACCAAATGTAATATTTCCAAGTTTGCTGACGACACAAAACTAGGTGGGATCGTGAGTTGTGAGGAGGATGCAAAGAGGCTTCAAGGTGATTTAGACAAGTTGAGTGAGTGGGCAAATACATGGCAGATGCAGTATAATGTGGATCAATGTGAAGTTATCCACTTTGGAAGGAAAAACAGAAAGGCAGAGTATTATTTAAACGGTGATAGATTGGGAAATGTTGATGTACAAAGGGACCTGGGTGTCCTTGTACACCAGTCACTGAAAGCAAACATGCAGGTGCAGCAAGCAGTTAGGAAGGCAAATGGTATGTTGGCCTTCGTTGCAAGAGGATGAGAGTACAGGAGCAAGGATGTCTTACTGCAGTTATACAGGGCCTTGGTGAGACCCCACCTGGAGTATTGTGTGCAGTTTTGGTTTCCTTACCTAAGAGAGGATATACTTGCCATAGAGGGAGTGCAGCGAAGGTTCACCAGACTGATCCCTGGGATGGCAGGACTGTCGTATGAGGAGAGACTGGGTCGACTCGGCCTGTATTCACCAGAATTTAAAAGAATGAGAGGGGATCTCACTGAAACGTGTAAAATTCTGACGGGGCTAGACAGACTGGATGCAGGGAGGATGTTTCCCCTGGCTGGGGGCTCCAGAATGAGGGTTCACTGTCTCAGGATACAGGGTAGGACATTTAGGACTGAGATGAGAGATTTCTTCACTCGGGGTGGTGAACCTGTGGAATTCTCTACCACAGGAGGCTGTGGAGGCCAAGTCACTGAATATATTTAAGAAGGAGCTGGATAGATTTCTAGACACAGAAGGCATCAAGGGTTATACTCCTCCTGTTTTCTATGTTTCTATGAAGGGTTTGATAGGGTAGACGTAGAGATGATGTTTCCACTTGTTGGGAGACCAAAACTAGGGGCCATAAATATAAGATAGTCACTAATAAATCCAATAGGGAATTCAGAGAAACCTCTTTACCCAGAGAGTGGTGAGAATGTGGAACTTGCTACAACAAGGAGTAGTTGAGGCGAATAGTATAGGTACATTTAAGGGAAGCTAGATGAACACGAGAGAGAAAGGAATAGAAGGACATGCTGATAGAGCGCGATGAAGGAGGCTCGTGTGGAGCATAAACACCAGTTGGGCTGAATGGCCAGTTTCTATGTAAGATACATTCACGCTGCAGTTTGGGTATTAAACCTGCTCCAGCTGCCGGTAGCAATCTCACTTCCAGTGGGTCCAGTGTGATTACTTGGATAAATCCCTATTTAGATACCTCAACATTTGGAAAATCACTGGTTCTAAAGTCACCGTGTAGTTGCGCTGCCTGAAAGGGCGGTGGAAGCAGATTCAATAGTAACTTTTAAAAGGGGAATTGGATAAATACTTGAAGGAAAAAAATTGCAGGGCTCTGGGGAAAGAGCAGGGGAGTGGGACTAATTGGATAGCTCTTTCAAAGAGCCGGCACAGGCACGATGGGCTGAATGGCTGGCTGCCTCCTGTGCTATAAGATTCTATGTTTCTATGCTTTTATATTTGCACTTTTTTAAAACACATCCATAATAAATGTTGCTTATGGCATGGATTTTCTGTCCCCAAAAGGGTTTTAATTCTCTCTTTTTCCCCAAAGTTGTTTTTCTGTGTCGCGATTTCTGTCATGTTTTGGACAATATTTTATAATGGTACAAGGGCGTCTGAGAGGGCAGACGGGGCCTTGGTCTAACATCTCATCCGAAAGGCGGCACCTCCGACAGTGCAGCACTCCCCCAGTACTGCACTGGAAGTATCGGCCTGGATTATGTGTTCAAGTTTCCAGAGTGGGACTTGAACCCACGACCTTCTGACCCGAGGCAAGAGTGCTGCCCACTGAGCCATGGCTGACACCAGATGGATGGCCAAAATATCTCATACTGCTCTATTAGGCAGTAGTGATGAAAGTGGAGGGACCTTTTTGTCTGCAAGATGCAACAACAACTTGCATTTATATAGTGCCTTTAACGTAATGAATTGTTTACCATCTACAAGATGCACTGCAGCAACTCACCAAGGCTTCTTTGACAGCACCTCCCAAACCCTCGACCTCCTAGAAGGACAGGCACATGGGAGCACCACCACCTGCACGTTCCCCTCCAAGTCACACACCATCCTGACTTGGAAATATATCGCCGTTCCTTCATCGTCGCTGGGTCAAAATCCTGGAACTCCCTTCCTAACAGCACTGTGGGAGAACCTTCACCACACGGACTGCAGCGGTTCAAGAAGGCGGCTCACCACCACCTTCTCATGGGCAATTGGGATGGGCAATAAATGCCGGCCTTGCCAGCGACGCCCACATCCCATGAACGAATTTAAAAAATAAGTAAAACATCCTAAGGCGTTTCACAGCAGCGATTATCAAACAAAGATTGCCACCGAGCCACGTGAGATACTAGGACAGGTGCTTGGCCAGAGAGAGGGTTTAAGGAGGGAATTCCAAAGCTTTGAGCCTAGGCAGTTGAAGGCATGGCTGCCAACAGTGGGGTGATTAAAATTGGGGATGCGTAAGAGGCCAGAATTGGAGGAGCGCAGAGATCTCTGAGGGTTGTAGGGCTGGAGGGGGTGAGGCCATAAAGGGATTTGAAAACAAGGATGAGAATTTTAAAATCGAGGCGTTCCTGGACTGGGAGCCAATGTAGGTCAGCGAGCACAGGGGGTGATGGGTGAACAGGACATGGTGCGAGTTAGGATACGGGGCAGCAGAGTTTTGGATGAGCTCAAGTTTACGGAGGGTGGGAGGCCGGCCAGGAGAGTATGGCAGAGGTTTGACTTGTAGGTGCAGAGCCTACAAACAACAAAATGAGGGTTATTCACTTTACCTCCTCCTGTACTAAGAACAGTTCCTGGATTGTATTCACTATGGAGCCAATGTGCCCCATTCCCATCCTATTAAAGGTTACAGTTGTGTTGTGGGAAGGCCTGTCCTGCCAGATTGTTTCTCTGTAATGTGTGTTTGCTCAAACTGCTGTGAAGCACTAATATAATAATTGGGTGGTGGTTACTTTTAAGCTGTTAATTTTAGCTGCAAATATACCTTTGGCTGGAATCAAATTGGCAACTGTTGAAATGGGGCAAAACAAATGAGATGAAAGAAAAGCTGACTGGAATTTTAAGATTAGATCAGTTTGTGGTTCAAATGCAGTTTAAGTTTCTTATTACTTTTACGGTGTGTTTGTGTGGGGTGTTTCTGTGATATCCTTGGCTGCTGCCCCTATAGAATCAGGTTTGTTTATACCACAGGTAAGTTCCACACCTTGCTGGGGATGGTTGGTACAGATTGGCATCGGGAAGCAGTGTCACGAACCTGCACTGCCAGAGGCAATCCGCTTGTTTACCTTGCAGTGCCTGTGCTGCAGGCCGCAGTAAGGCAAGAATTGCCCCGTTTAGTTTTGTGTGTGTGGTGACGTTAAATTAGAAATTCTAATTTGAACCTTACTACTTGGCCTGAAGCAAACTGACTAAACAAAGGTGTAGTCACAACACTGTTTACAGTCAAGCAAAAGATGGGTGTGTGTGTGTGGTGTTAATTGTCACATTCTCCCTATGGGGTACTCTGCCTATTGATTTAATATATTTGAATACAGCGTAAGACTCTTTCACTTCAGTGCATCTTCTTCAAATGGACTGGTGATGTGCCTTTAATCGCACAGAGTCCTGTACTGTGGTCATCGTTTTAATTTGTTAATAGCAGCTTTACTCTCCCCTCTCCCGCAGCACATATCTACTTCTCCGTCTTCGCCATTCGTGCTCATCCATGCCTTTGTTACCTCCAGACTAGACTATTCCAGTGCTTTCCTGGCCGGCCTTCCACCCTCCGTAAATTTAAGCTCATCCAAAACTCTGCCCTGTATCCTAACTCACACCAAGTCCCGTTCACCCATCACCCCCTGTGCTCGTTGACCTACATTGGCTCCCGGTCTAGCAACGCCTCGATTTTTAAAATTCCCATCCTTGTTTTCAAATCCCTCCGTGGCCTCGCCCCTCCCTATCTCTGTAACCTCCTCCAGCCCTACAACCCTCCGAGATCTCTGCGCTCCTCCAACTCTGGCCTCTTGTGCATCCCCCGATTTTCCTCGCCCCACCATTGGCGGCCGTGCCTCCAGCTGCCTAGGCCCTAAGCTCTGGAATTCCCTCCCTAAACCCCTCTGCCTCTCTACACTTCTCCCCTCCTGTAAGACGTTCCATAAAACCTACCTCTTTGACCAAGCTTTTGGTCACCTGTCCCAATCTCTATGTGGCTCGGTGTCAAATTTTGTCTGATTAGACTCCTGTGAAGCGCCTTGGGACGTTTTACTATTGCTGCAGGTCTCGTGTGGAATATTTTTGTGTGACTCTTCCACACCACGTGGTTGACTATATCAATGCCCTCTGAAGTGGCCGAGCAAGCCGCTCTGCTGTAAAAACACTTTTTTTTTTTCTGAGAGTTCTAACCATCACCACACAGACTGCAGTGGTTCAGGAAGGCCCGCCACCATCTCCAGGCAGCTAGGGATGGGCAATAAATGCTGGCCTTGCTGAGGTTGCTCACCGAGCAAATTAAAGTTGAGCGTTAAAAAAAAAAAAAATTGCTGAGACCGTTTCACACTCCCAGTTGCTCAAAGGTTGGGACCATATTTAGTGGATCCCCTGTTAGAACTTGTCTTTTTACAAATCAGTCTCTTGGGGTGGGGGCTTTGATCTGTTGACATATTTCAAGTTATCCCATGAGGTGTGGCAGGTGATACTCTTGGGTTTACTCCAATTAATTCCGAGGTCTAGTGGGAGGTTGGCTCATGAATGCTTCAGCTGATTTAATTGACATCGAATCTAAAAGTGTACTTTGTTTTATTTTTTGACAAACTTGACCTTCAACTAATAATGCAATGTAAGACTCTTCTAAGCAGATATCACACAAGAATCGGGCAGGATCATGTTATTGCAACTTTGGGGATTTCCCTTCACTTTGTCCTTCCTTCTCCGACCCTATCTGATTCCTCCAAAAAAGTTGAACTTGCGGATAATGAAGCAGTCCGTGCCCGCATGCAGTAAATCCTGGACAACATCCAGGCTCGGGCTGATAAGTGGCAAGTAACATTCGCCCCAGACAAGTGCCAGGCAATGACCATCTCCAACAAGAGAGTCTAACCACCTGCCCTTGACATTCAGTGGCATTACCATTGCCGAATACCCCACCATCAACATCCTGGGGGTCACCATTGACCAGAAACTTAACTAGACCAGCCATATAAATACTGTGGCTACAAGAGCAGGTCAGAGGCTGGGTATTCTGCGGCGAGTGACTCCCCTCCTGACTCCCCAAAGCCTTTCCACCATCTACAAGGCACAAGTCAGGAGTGTGATGGAATACTCTCCACTTGCCTGGATGAGTGCAGCTCCAACAACACTCGAAGCTCAACACCATCCAGGACAAAGCAGCCCGCTTGATTGGCACCCCATCCACCACCCTAAACATTCACTCCCTTCACCACCAACAACACCTTCTGCACGTTCCCCTCCAAGTCACACATCATCCCGACTTGGAAATATATCGCCGTTCCTTCATTGTCGCTGGGTCAAAATCCTGGAACTCCCTTCCTAACAGCACTGTGGGAGAACCTTCACCACACGGACTGCAGCGGTTCAAGAAGGCGGCTCACCACCACCTTCTCAAGGGCAATTAGGGATGGGCAATAAATGCCGGCCTCGCCAGCGACTCCCACATCCCATGAACTAATTTTTTTTAAAAAAGGGATCCCAGCCACCATCCCTTGAATGTAAAACTACTTTTTTTAAAAAGCAAAATATTGCAGATGCTGGAAATCTGAAATTAAAACAGAAAATGCTGTAAACACTCAGCAAGTCAGGCAGTATCTGTGGAGAGAGAAACAGTGTCAAACATTTCAGGTCGATAACCTGAGTTCTAATAAGTTAGCAACCTGAAACGTTCTGTTTCTCTCTTCACAGCTGCCTGACCTGTGTTTCACAGCATTTTCTGTTTTTACATTACTTTTAATTCTGAAGTGAACAAGCACAATTATAGTGCAGATGCATTTAAGGGGAAGCTCGATAAACACATGAGGGAGAAAGGAATAGAAGGATATGCTGATAGGGTTAGATGAAGCAGGGAGGGAGGAGGCTCGTGTGGAGCATAAACACCGGCACAGACCAGTTGGGCCGAATGGCCTGTTTCTGTGCTGTAAATTCGATGTAATTGTAAGTACATTTAATAGATACATTTTAATAGTCACTATAATACAACCCAATTAGTGTGGTTTCCAAACTGAACATAAAGTAGGTCACTTGTGTACCAGATCTACTGTAGCAGAGTCTGTCTCTCTGCCATTATCCTGGTGTCTGAGCTATTTGAAACTGGTGTCCTTCTGTGTAATTTTATACACTGTTAGTGTCATCCAGCATATTTTGTGAGCTCCTTTTGAGCATTATCAAGAATGGTTACTAGATTTTTAAAAAAGGACTTTCTCTCATTTTAGATGCAATACACTATAGGAATATGACATAAGATTACATAGAATTTACAGCACAGAAACAGGCGATTCAGCACAACTGGTCTGTGCCAGTGTTAATGCTCTACACGAGCCTCCTCCCTCACCTCTTCATCTCACCCTATCAACATTCTCCCTATCCCTTTCTCCATCATGTGTTTGTCTAGTTTCTTCTTAGATGTATCTATGCTATTTGCCTCAACTACTCCATGTGGTAGCAATTTTCATATCTCCTCCACTCTCTTGGTAAAGAAGTTTCTCCAGGATTCCTTATTGGATTTATCAGTGACTATCGTATATTTATGACCCGTAGTGTTGTACTCTCAAGTGGAAACATCTTATCTACATCTACCCTATCAAACCCTTTCATAATTTTAAAACCTCTATCAGGTCACCCCTCAGCCTTCTCTTTTTTTTCCTAGAGAAAAGAGCCAGAGTCTTTCCTGATTGTTGTACCCTCTCCGTTCTGTTATCATCCTTGTAAATCTTTTTTGCACTTTCTCCAGTGCCTCTATATATTTTTATGTTGAGGACTGCAGGTCCTACATTCCACCATGACTGTCTCTTGCACCGCTGTCGAATGCAAGTACAATCATTTTAATATGAAAGTCGATAAACAGGGCAATCCAATGTGGTCATTTAATTAAACAAGTCAGAACTGAGATCCAGTGCCATGCCCACTCTGTCCAACTGTTGATTGCTGGCATGTACCTCTCACTCCAGTCATTTTTTTATAAATGAGGATTGGTACCTTGGGCATTAAGGTAGGTGGGCTCCATATAGAAGTCCAGATCCCCACACAAACTATCCATTTATCAGCAGACACCCGAATTGGGTAGCGAGAGATTTTGGAGTGCTAGTAAACTGCATTGGTTGGATTTTAAAAACTTGCTATATGGACTTTTTTTCCCCCATCAGTGTTGTTTGTCTTTGCTATGAAGTTAAGAGAAACTCAAACCCATGTCGTCAAATGAAGTTTGTAAACAATTTTACAACACCAAGTTATAGTCCAGCAATTTTATTTTAAATTCACAAGCTTTCGGAGGCTTTCTCCTTCCTCAGGTGAACGACATCGTGTTGTAAAATTGTTTACAATTGTCAACCCCAGTCCATCACCGGCATCTCCACATCATGGCTACCATCGACACGTCAAATGAAGTGACCAAGGTCCCTTTTGGGAATGGGCAGTTCAGCCCTTTTTAAACCGTTCAAAAGGAATTTTCTCTCTCCCAATTTTTTTTTTAAAAGCTCCTCTCACCTCCTTCCCAAAGTGTACTTGGTGTTGCGGGGTAGAGAGATCTCAGCTCATGCCTGTGATTTTTATTGAATGGAAGGATCCATGCCTGGTCCATGCTATAGTGAGCGGTGGAGTGAAGGTCAGCAGTCTCTCCAAGTAAGGGAAAACTTTGTTAGTCGCTGCCTCTGCCCTTTCTTTTAAATAGAATGAGTATTTCACCATTGGACCTATAAAATGATTCCTAAAAAAGAAATTACTTGAGTTAGCTAACAGCCTGGGCAGCTGTCTGGTCGTGTCTCTCCCCTTGGCTGGGTCATGTGTATGGTTTGGGAGGATTGCATAAAAAGATAAAATCAAATCTCCACAAAGAATGGAAACCATTGTCATTTTATGCTCTTTGGATATTCCTGATTTTATTGCAAAATTCAGAATAGCTGCTGATATTTTACAATTGTGTAATATTTTCTGAAAAACAAACAAGATTTTAATAAATGCACAGAACTTTTTTTTAAACCTGAAAGTTGGTGCCTTTCAAAATGTTCCTTTTTTTTAAGCAGGTTATTTTTTGTTCCCTCCCCCCACAAAACCAATAAGTAAGATTTGATTCCAGGACCTATCTCCTGCTGCTGGGAGATGCACAAGTGACCTGAAGCCCTCCTCCTCCTCCTCCTCGCCTGTATCTTGGTGGATTTCGTGCATTGACTTGAGATCTAGGACTGGCTGTGTAGGAAGTTTTAAATATGAAATGTCTTGCATGTTAATCCAAAGTAGTTACCCAAAACTCCTTCCCAGAGACAGACTGTTCCCCTTTGGCTCAACGCTGTTTGTTCCATTTCAAATGTAAATTTTGGAGATCAGTGCAAGTAATTAAAGTACATCTATTCACAAGTTAACAAACATGCTGTATGTCACTGCTAAACAATTAGCTGACTTATAGGTCCAATGGTGAAATACTCATTTTATTTAAAGCCAAGGGAATGAATACTGAAGCTAGAATTTTGGCTTGGAGATGCATGCTGTAATTTTATACAATGTTGAGCAAAATTATTTCCAGCTGAGGACATGCATTTGGGATAAGATTTAAGTTTTTTTTTTATATAACCCTTTTCAGGTCTACAGGAGCAAAGTTTGAAATATGTTTGCATGTCACAGAACTTGTAGCAATAATGCCTGGGGACAAACGGAAGAAAAGCAAGTGAGGAAATGTTAGTTAGCATTAGTAATTCTGTTATATCCTTGAGCTTGGGGAGGGAGAGAAGTCTGTAGTTTCTGTAGAACCATTCTAAATAATGTAACCTGGCAACCAGTGCTGTTCTGGCCTGCTTCATTAAGCAGCTTTGGTTTGTACAAAGCTTTTTTTATTCAAGGCTTCTTGTCCATCAGAAAACATCTAATGTTGATGCAAGGTTTTAACCCTAATCTACTTCAATTTAAAAGCTTTTGTTCATGAAAAGAAAGAACCTGGAGTTACATAACACCATCTCTCACCTCGGGATGTCCCAAAGTGTCTTGCAGCCATTGAATTATTTTTTGGCTGCATATAGTGACACTACTCTTCCCGGCCAGAATGGAGATGATTGGGTAATTCCCCCGTCAATCTTACCTGGAGACCGCACAGCTGTAGGTGACTGGGATTGATTTCCCGCACATATTATGTAACTATCCTCCACTCACTGCATTTTGCTGGAGAAATCACCCTGCTTTTATTGGGAGACTTTGCTGTAGTTTCGGTCAGGAGTCCTGTTTGCTGTAGTTCGTAGAGACTTTATTAAAAATAGACTCTAGACTGTTTGCTGTGAGTCCTGCTGTAAGTCCCACCCCACCTCCAACTCATTGGCTGACAGTGAAGTCGATACTCATTTTGTTTAAGTGCAGGCGACGCTGTTATGTAGGCAAACGTGGCAGCTAATTTGCAAACAGCAAGGCCCAACAAATAGCAAATGACTGACTGACTAGTTAATCTGTTTTGGTTGTGTTTAAAGGATGAATGAGAGAACTGACAACTCTACTTCATATAGTGCCATAAAATCATTTACCTCCATCTGAGGGCAGACAGGGCCTTGTTTAATATCTCATCCAAAGGACGACCTCTGCGACACTGAAGTGTTAGCCTTGATTGTGTTCAAGTCCATCGTGGGACTTGAACCCACAGATTTCTTTTTATATACAGGGACTCTTCATTCTCCGGCCATCCGATCTTACGCATTGTACTGCGTGTGTGCTCTCCATACCCTCGGTTTTGGGTTCCTTGGGGTGGTTAGAAACGTCTTTACCTCTGGTGAGATGGCCGTCAGCAACCTTGGCCCGACTCTCGATCACTGTTGCTTCTTTCTCTCCTTTCTCGCCTTCTCAAAACCCAACTCTCTTTGATCAAGCTATCGGTCATCTCTCCGAACTCCCTCCAGGCTTGGCATCTGTTCTCTTCTCCTCCTTCTCTCTATTTCCCCCCCGCTCCCCCCAAATCTTTCTCCCCTTGCTCCCCTCATAGTGGTTAATTATATTTTGTAGTAGTTTGTTTTTTTTTGTGTTCTCATTGAGTACTTGGACCTGTGGGCTTTTACTGTACACTAGTGTGTTGCAGTGATAGACCCAATCAATATAGCTCTTAAATCCCAAGGAATACAGAACCTCGAGGAATGTTTAAATTTTCCTTGAATTTATGCATTTTCTTTTTAAACAATTCACAAGTTTTTTTTTTGGAAGAGTGAGGCCACAAGTCTGTGTTAAATTGCTGCTATAAGGTCTGTTAGTAAGTTAAAGCTGCATTTTAAAAATTTACTTTTTGTTTGTACAGCCCTCCCCTCTTTGGTTTCATAGGTATGCCCTAACTTGTCCACATCAGTCCATGAAAAGCCTTTCTGAATCCTGACTCGGCCATTTTTAAAGAAGGATTTTGATGTTGGTCGATCATTTCTCTTTTATGTTCTGATTTGACCTGCCGTGCCCTGGCCTCATTTTCTATTTATTTTTACATCCAATTCCCAGCATTCAGGATTTCTTTCTGCTTCCACTTTATGCAACTCCCTGATGAACAGGGAAAGGGGAAGGTTGGAGATCGAAGGATAGGGATGTCCAGCCAGCTTTTGAGTCTGGCAAAGAATGCTAGACTTTTGCAGCACGATATGAATGTATTTACTCTGAAGGACTGTGTGAGGGAACCAGTTGAAGGACGCAGCATTTACAATAGTTCAGCGCCATAGCCAAGCAGATGACACCCGTGGCGAGGACGGCCGCAAGGCAAAAGTTCCACAGGAGCGATTATCAGAACAAAATTTGACACCGAGCCACATAAGGAGATATTAGGACAGGTGACCAAAAGCTTGGTCAAAGAGGTAGGTTTAAAGGAGCCTCTTAAAGGAGGCGAAGAGGTTTAGGGAGGGAATTCCAGAGCTCAGGGCCGAGACAGCTGAAGGCACGGCCGCCAATGTTGGGGCGAAGGAAATTGGGGGATGCGCAAGAGGCCAGAATGGGAGGGGCGCAGAGATCTCAGAGCATTGGAGGAGGTTAGAGATAGGGAGGGGTGAGGCCACGGAGGGATTTGAACACTAGGATGAGAATTTAAAAATTGAGGCATTGCCGGACCGGGAGCCAATGTAAGCAACAGCACGTAGATCAGTCCCATGTGCTGGCTGCATTCGGTTTGAATTGGGATGGTTTGAGCTGAATACGATCTCTCCTCCACCCCCCCTCAGGGTTTATACTTGCATCTGCTTGGCCTCAGTTCATGTGCCAGGTGGTTTTGAATTACCAGAGACAACATGTGCGCTGAGTTTCCCTTTCCTGCACAGTCAGGCAGAGATTCTCCTCCTGGTGTTGCGTCTAGCCGTGTGGAACTCCTACTGCAGGAGTCCAGGCCAGCTGGAGGGAGTGCGAAAGGTAGAATAAAATTTAACTCCTGGACGGCCAACCATGCAAAATTGTGCAATCCCCCTTGGACTGCATCATTAGTGCAAATGTGATGTACTCAGTTCTGGGACATTTAAAAAAAAAATTAAATCCTGGATCCAATTTCCACTAATTTGGAGGTGTTCAAAATAGTGAAGGGTTTTGATAGAGTAAATAAGGAGAAGAAACGGTTTCCACTGGCAGGAGGGTCTGTAACCAGAGGACACAGATTTAAGATTGGCAAAAGAACCAGAGGGGGAGATGAGGAGAATTTTTTTACGCAGCGAGTTGTTCTGATCTGGAATGCACTGCCTGAAAGGGCGGTGGAAGCAGATTCAATAATAACTTTCAAAAGGGATTTGAATAAATACTTGGAGGGGAAAAAATTGCTGGGCTATGGGGAAAGAGCAGGGGAGTGGGACTAATTGGATAGCTCTTTCAAAGAGTCAACACAGGCATGATGGGCTGAATGGCCTCCTTCTGTGCTGTATCATTGTATGAACCTATTCTATGATCTCTGCTTTCTAAGCCTGAAATGTGCTGTAGAACCTTAACCTGTACTATAACTGCAGCAGCAACTTGCATTTATATAGCGCCTTTTAAAGTAGTAAAATATCTCAAGGTGCTTCACAGGAGTGTAAATCAGACAAAATTTGACACCGAGCCACATAAGGAGATATTAGGACAGGAGACCAAAAGCTTGGCACCAACATGATTGCTGTATTTGGGAGTGGTTTGCTGAAGATGGACTGTTGAAGTTGTTTATGGAGAGGGGGAGAAGTACATAGTTATTAAAGATAGCAACCAGTGCAGTTATCACCTTTACTATCCTGTACGGGGCTGTGTCGAGCCAGCACCTTTCAAATTGTGCACACGGCAGAGGAATGCTGAGGATGAGTCCTGTTATCTGGTACCATAAAAATTCCGCAAACAACTCCCTCTTGTTTTTATGCCAATAGTGTGGTTGGTATCTGTGGAGAACTGAGAGGCAACCTTCCTCTGGTCAACTGCTTTTATCTCCATAGATTACTCAAGGTATGGTAGCATAGTGGTTGTTACTGGACTATTAATCCAGAGGCCTGGAGTAATATTCCAGAACCATGAGTTCAAATCCCGCCACGCAGCAGGCGAATTTAAATTCAATTAATTAAATAAAAATCTGGAATTAAAATACTAGTATCAGTAATGGTGGCCATGAAACTACCGGATTGTCGTAAAAACCCATCTGGTTCACTAATGTCCTTTAGGGAAGGAAACCTGCTGTCCTTACCCGGTCTGGCCTATATGTGACTCCAGACCCACAGCAATGTGGTTGATTCTTAATTGCCCTCTGAAATGGCCGAGCAAGCCACTCAGTTGTAAAATCTCGCTACGAAAAGTCATAAGAATAAAACCGGACGGACCACCTGGCATCGGACCACGAGGCACCGGACACGACAACGGCAAACCAAGCGCAGTCGACCCTGCAAGGTCCTCCTCACTAACATCTGGGGACTTGTGCCAAAATTGGGAGAGCTGTCCCACAGACTAGTCAAGCAACAGTCTGACAGAGCCATACTCACAGAATCATACCTTTCAGCCAACATCCCAGACTCTTCCATCACCATCCCTGGGTATGTCCTGTCCCACCGGCAGGACAGACCCACCAGAGGTGGCGGTACAGTGATATACAGTCAGGAGGGAGTGGCCCTGGGAGTCCTCAACATTGACTCTGGACCCCATGAAATCTCATGGCATCAGGTCAAACATGGGCAAGGAAACCTCCTGCTGATTACCACCTACCGTCCTCCCTCAGCTGATGAATCAGTCCTCCTCCATGTTGAGCACCACTTGGAGGAAGCACTGAGGGTAGCAAGGGCACAGAATGTACTCTGGGTGGGGGGACTTCAATGTCCATCACCAAGAGTGGCTCGGTAGCACCACTACTGACCGAGCTGGCCGAGTCCCGAAGGACATAGCTGCCAGACTGGGCCTGTGGCAGGTAGTGTGCAAACCAACACGATGGAAATACTTACTTGACCTCGTCCTCACTAATCTACCTGTTGCAAATCATAGAATGCATCTGTCCATGACAGTATTGGTAGGAGTGACCACCGCACAGTCCTCGTGGAGACGAAGTCCTGTCTTCACACTGAGGACACCATCCAACGTGCTAAATGGGATAGATTCATAACAGATCTAGCAGCTCAAAACTGGGCATCCATGAGGCACTGTGGGCCATCAGCAGCAGCAGAATTGTATTCCACCACAATCTATAATCTCATGGCCCGGCATATTCCTCACTCTACCATCACCAACAAGCCAGGGGATCAACCCTGGTTCAATGAGGAGTGTAGAAGAGCATGCCAGGAGCAGCACCAGGCGTACCTAAAAATGAGATGCCAACCTGGTGAAGCTACAACTCAGGACTACATGCATGCTGAACAGCGGAAGCAACATGCTATAGACAGAGCTAAGCGATTCCACAACCAACAGATCCGATCAAAGCTCTGCAGTCCTGCATCCAGTCGTGAATGGTGGTGGACAATTAAACAACTAACAGGAGGAGGAGGCTCTGCAAACATCCCCATCCTCAATGATGGCGGAGTCCAGCACGTGAGTGCAAAAGACAAGGCTGAAGCGTTTGCAACCATCTTCAGCCAGAAGTGCCGAGTGGATGATCCATCTCGGCCTCCTCCCGATATCCCCACCATCATCAGCCAATGTTCAGTCTTCAGCCAATTCGATTCACTCCACGTGATATCAAGAAACGGCTGAGTGCACTGGATACAGCAAAGGCTATGGGCCCCGACAACATCCCGGCTGTAGTGCTGAAGACTTGTGCTCCAGAACTAGCTGTTCCAGTACAGCTACAACACTGGCATCTACCCGACAATGTGGAAAATTGCCCAGGTATGTCCTGTCCACAAAGCAGGACAAATCCAATCCAGCCAATTACCGCCCCATCAGTCTACTCTCAATCATCAGCAAAGTGATGGAAGGTGTCATCGACAGTGCTATCAAGCGGCACTTACTTACCAATAACCTGCTCACCAATGCTCAGTTTGGGTTCCGCCAGGACTACTCTGCTCCAGACCTCATTACAGCCTTGGTCCAAACGTGGACAAAAGAGCTGAATTCCAGAGGTGAGGTGAGAGTGACTGCCCTTGACATCAAGGCAGCATTTGACTGAGTGTGGCACCAAGGACTCCTAGTAAAATTGAAGTCAATGGGAATCGGGGAAAACGCTCCAGTGGCTGGAGTCATACCTAGCACAAAGGAAGATGGCAGTGGTTGTTGGAGGCCAATCATCTCAGCCCCAGGGCATTGCTGCAGGAGTTCCTCAGGGCAGTGTCCTAGGCCCAACCATCTTCAGCTGCTTCATCAATGACCTTCCCTCCATCATAAGGTCAGAAATGGGGATGTTCGCTGATGATTGCATAGTGTTCAGTTCCATTCGCAACCCCTCAAATAATGAAGCAGTCCGAGCCCGCATGCAGCAAGACCTGGACAACATCCAGGCTTGGGCTGATAAGTGGCAAGTAACATTCACTCCAGACAAGTGCCAGGCAATGACCATCTCCAACAAGAGAGTCTAACCACCTCCCCTTGACATTCAATGGCATTACCACCGCCGAATCCCCCACCATCAACATCCTGGTGGTCACCATTCACCAGAAACTTAACTGGACCAGCCATATAAATACTGTGGCTACGAGAGCAGGTCAGAGGCTGGGTATTCTGCGGCGAGTGACTCACCTCCTGACTCCCCAAAGCCTTTCCACCATCTACTTGCTTGGATGAGTGCAGCTCCAACAACACTGAAGAAGCTCGACACCATCCAAGATAAAGCAGCCTGCTTGTTTGGCACCCCATCCACCACCCTAAACATTCACTCCCTTCACCACCGGCGCACAGTGGCTGCAGTGTGTACCATCCACAGGATGCACTGCAGCAACTCACCAAGGCTTCTTCGACAGTACCTCCCAAACCCGTGACCTCTACCACCTAGAAGGACAAGAGCAGCAGGCACATGGGAACAACACCACCTGCACGTTCCCCTCCAAGTCACACACCATCCCGACTTGGAAATATATCGCCGTTCCTTCATCGTCGCTGGGTCAAAATCCTGGAACTCCCTTCCTAACAGCACTGTGGGAGAACCTTCACACAGACTGCAGCGGTTCAAGAAGGCAGCTCACCACCACCTTCTCAAGGGCAATTAGGGATGGGCAATAAATGCCAGCCTCGCCAGCGGTGCCCACATCCCATGAACGAATAATAAAAAAAAAATTACTCACTATTTGATTAACCCTGAAGGCTAAGTTTTAGTTTGAAGTTCAAGAACCACCATAGAAATTATACAGGTAAAGTTGAACTGTACTTGCCCTCTAAACAGCTTTAATCTGTCGGCAATCCCCATTGCTTTTTAGATTCAAAAGATTGTTTCTCATTAATTCTGTTTGGCTTGATATATAAATTGAACCATCCAATTAAATGACCAGGTTTTTATAAACTAGCTGTTACTAGTTGCGGCCCTCCCATCGATGTGAAACTATAGAGAACAACATACTGGTCGATGGTGAAGCTGCTTAACAACTTGCATTGATATAGCGACTTTAACGTAGTAAAATATCTCCAGGTGCTTCACAGGAGTGTAAATCAGGCAAAATTTGACACCGAGCCTCATGAGATATTAGGACAGGTGACCAAAAGCCTGGTCAAAGAGGTAGGTTTTAAGGAACCTCTTAAAGGAGGAGAGAGGGGGGCTTAGGGGGGGAATTCCAGAGCTTAGGGCCTAGGCAGCTGAAAGCACGGCCACCAATGGCGGAGCGATGAAAATTGGGGATGCTTAAGAGGCCGGAATTGGAGGATCTTAACTTTTTTGAAATTCCCTGTCTGATGTCAACTCTTCACTAGGATAAAATTTCATGAGTAACGGTTTCCCTCCTGCCTCACTCGAGTGATTACTCCTGTGCTGTAACGGTGAGTGTTGGCAGAGTCGATCATGTTCACCTGATCTCTACACTTGCATTTTCAACATAGGTCACTAGAGGTAGGTCACCAGCGGGAATCTGGCTTTTTAAAATCCTCTATACCTAGGGTTGAAGCTAAATGTAGTGCCTCTAATGCTGAGATAAGTTGAGTCTGAGGATTGGATCAGGGACCTTGTGATATGGTTGAGTTTGTTACATGCTGCGTTCACCATTCCAATGTCACAACGTATCCATTGAGTCTGCAGCAGAGAAACTGGTTTACGCTCCACACGAGCCTCCTCCCTCCCTACTTCATCTCACCCTATCAGCATATCCTTCTATTCCTTTCTCCCTCATGTGTTTATCCAGCTGCCCCTTAAATGTATCTATACTATTCGCCTCAACTACTCCTTGTGGTAGTGAGTTCCACATTCTCACCACTCTCTGGGTAAAGAAGTTTCTCCTGAATTCCTTATTGGATTTACCCCAACCACCATGAGTTGGTGGGGGGGGAACCTCTGCCAACTGGAATAAACCATTCCCATGGCAAATATCTACTGATGTATTTAAACTCTAGAGCACTGAGCAATCGGGTCATAATCAGCTTTCAGATACACCTATAGGATTGACTGCTCGGGGCTCTACTGGAAGAGGCTGGACAGTTTAGCTGCTCCTTCTCTTCCTGCTTTGGGTGGGGGTTAACTTGCTGGTGTCTGAAGAAAAATTTTGTTTCTCTTTTTAAAAACTGACATTTTCATTTCGTTGACGGCAAGGGCTAGAAGCTCGACAAAACCAAATGCCAGTAAATAAGTAACGAGGCAAGAAGTGTATTTGGTATAGCACGTCAGAAAACTGGATTTAGATGCAAAACTTTTGAACTACTATTTCATTCAGTAGCTTAGGGAAATGTGTTTTACACAAATGCTATCTGACGTCCACAATCTTGTGGATTGATTTAACATTTTGCTGTATCGGAAGTTCTGTAGCCTGTGTGTGCATGAGATGGTTTGGAACGCTTCAATTCTGTGTGTGAGTTTTTATATAATAGATTGGAATTCAATTGTATTTATCTCCAGTTAAATGAGGGGCCAAAAGATCTTTAATTCAACGGTGTCATGGACCTCTGACAGTGTTACTTAGATCATTTGGCAAATAGCCTGCCAGTTACTTCAGTGGTACATGGATGTTCCTTAAGGATAGAGTGATTGAGCACTTAAGCAAATATGAGCTGATCAGAGAGAGCTTGGTTAAAGGCAAGGCATTTCTGACTGACCTATTTTCTGAGGGGGTCACTAAAGGTAGACAAAAGATGTTATTTACATGGATTTACAGAAGGCTTTCGATAAGGTTCCACACAAGATTATTGTTGAGAATGAGAGTGCAGAGTTGGAGGTAGCCTTTTGATTTGGGTTGGAAATGGTTGGTGGGATGGGGCAGAAGGCAGAATAGGAATAAAGGGTATGTACTCAGATTAGCAGGATGTGACCAGTGGTGTTCCCCAGGGATCTGTTCTAGGGGTTGAACTTTTCACCATATGAATGATTTGGATGAAGGAATAGAAAGTTGTATATATCCAAGGTTAGGATGACGCTAAGTTAGGAGACACAGGTGTGTTGATGATGGCAGGAAGCTGTAAAGGGGCACAGATAGATTAAATGAGTGGGGAAAATTACGGTAGATGGAGTTTAGTGTGGGCAAGTGTAAGGTCATCCACTTTGGACCAAGGAATGATGATACTTGGGTATGTAAGTACCCAAATGACTTAAAGCTAGTAGACATGTACAAAAAGCAATTATAAAGGTTAATGAATTGTTGGCCTTTATCTCAAGGGGGCTGGATTACAAAGGGGAGGAAGTTATGCTTCAGTTGTTTAGAGCCTTGGTCAGACCCCATTTAGAGACTCTGTTCAGTTCTGGACACCGCACCTCAGGAAGGACATATCTGCCTTGGAGAGGGCGCAGTGCAGATTCACCAGAATAATACTGGGGTTTTAAGGGTTAAATTGAGGATAAGTTGCATGAACTAGATTTGTATTCCCTTGAGTACCAAAGATTGAGGTGTTTAAAATGTTAAGATTCGAAAGGAATAGAAACAGGAAAAATTGATTCCTCTGGTGAAGGAATCAAGAAAGAGGGGACATAATCTTAAAATTAGAGTTAGGCCATTTGTTCCTGATTTCTCTCTTAAAGGGCAGTAGAAGCTTGGAATTCTCTTCCCCCGAAAGGCTGTGGATGCTGGGGGACAATTGGAGAATTCAAAATGGAGATAGGTTTTTTTTGTTGGGTGAGGGTATTGAGGGATATGGAGCAAAGGCAGGTAAATAGTGTGAAGGCACAGATCAGCCATGATATAACTGAATGGCGGAGCAGGCTCGGGGCTGAATGGCCTCCTCCTGTTCCTATGTTCCTTAAATGTTACATAACAAGGTGATCTGGTTTAGGACCTAAGAATATAAATATAGGATGGGAAAAGGCATTGTTTTCAAAAAAAAAAGGCGGACTTGTCTTTTTTTAACACAACATTTTGACCAGAGAATACCTGCAGCTGTGACCAGTGAAGTTTAAAGACCTGGACTTAACTTTTTTTGTTTTTTTTGACTGGTTTAATACAAACTGAAGCATCACTACTCTATCACTGGATACACTTTATTCCCTTTTAACTGTAATGCTTCTGAGTTGTGTTTGGTTTTGTTTTTTTCAAATCGAGAACTCTAACAGCTGCAAGGCACCTTGTGTCAACTGGACTGCTGTGAACTCGGTTCCAGTGAGTGTCCCTCTAATACCTCTCCCATCATGGCGTCCAACCATATTTTCAATAATCTTTGCCTCTATTGCCCTCATTGGTAGACTATTCCAAGTATTTATCCCTCTTTCAATGAAGATACTTTTGCTGATGTAATCTGTTATAAATTTGCTTTCCACCAATTTTCATTTATCTCCAATGGTCTTGGTGAACTTGGGAGCAGTAATTTAAGTTTACTTTATTGCTTTTAGTATTTTATCCTCAGGATCCCCTTACTAGTTGCTTGTGTCCATTGCAGAACTTTTTTTTATTCGTTCATGGGATGTGGGCATTGCTGGCATTTATTGCCCATCCCTAATTGCCCTTGAGAAGGTGGTGGTGAGCCGCCTTGAACCGCTGCAGTCCGTGTGGTGAAGGTTCTCCCAAGTGCTGTTAGGAAGGGAGTTCCAGGATTTTGACCCAGCGACAATGAAGGAACGGCGATATATGCCCCAGTCGGGATGGTGTGTGACTTGGAGGGGAACGTGCTGCTCTTGTCCTTCTAGGTGGTAGAGGTCACGGGTTTGGGAGGTGCTGTCGAAGAAATTTTTTTCAGCAGGTTATTGGTGAGTAAGTGCCGCTTGATAGCACTGTCGACGATACCTTCCATCACTTTGCTGATGATTGAGAGCAGACTGATGGGGCGGTAATTGGCCGGATTGGATTTGTCCTGCTTTTTGTGGACAGGACATACCTGGGCAATTTTCCACATTGTTGGGTAGATGCCAGTGTTGTAGCTGTACTGGAACAGCTAGTTCTGGAGCACAAGTCTTCAGCACTATAGGCAGGATGTTGTCGGGGGCCCATAGCCTTTGCTGTATCCAGTGCACTCAGCCGTTTCTTGATATCACGTGGAGTGAATCGAATTGGCTGAAGACTGGCTTCTGTGATGGTGGGGATATCGGGAGGAGGCCGAGATGGATCATCCACTCGGCACTTCTGGCTGAAGATGGTTGCAAACGCTTCAGCCTTGTCTTTTGCACTCACGTGTTGGACTCTGCCATCATTGAGGATGGGGATGTTTGCAGAGTCTCCTCCTCCCGTTAGTTGTTTAATTGTCCACCACCATTCACGACTGTGGCAGGACTGCAGAGCTTTGATCTGATCCGTTGGTTGTGGAATCGTTTAGCTCTGTCTATAGCATGTTGCTTCCGCTGTTTAGCATGCATGTAGTCCTGAGTTGTAGCTTCACCAGGTTGGCACCTCATTTTTTAGATACGCCTGGTGCTGCTCCTGGCATGCTCTTCTACACTCAATAAACCAGGGTTGATCCCCTGGCTTGTTGGTAATGGTAGAGTGAGGAATATGCCAGGCCATGAGGTTACAGATTGTGCTGGAATACAATTCTGCTGCTGCTGGCCCACAGCACCTCATGGATGCCCAGTTCTGAGCTGCTAGATCTGTTCTGAATCTATCCCATTTAGCACTGTGGTAGTGCCACACAACAGGTTGGATGGTATCCTCGGTACGAAGACGGGACTTCATCTCCACAAGGACTATGCAGTGGTCACTCCTACCAATACTGTCATGAACAGATGCATCTGTGACAGGTAGATTGGTGAGGACGAGTTCAAGTAGGTTTTTCCCTCGTGTTGGTTCGCTCACCACCTGCCACAGGCCCAGTCTGGCAGCTGTGTCCTTCAGGATTTGGCCAGCTCAGTCAGTAGGGGTGCTACCGAGCCACTCTTGGTGATGGACATTGAAGTCCCCCACCCAGAGTAGATTCCGTGCCCTTGCTACCCTCAGTGCTTCCTCCAAGTGGTGCTCGACATGGAGGAGGACTGATTCATCAGCTGAGGGAGGACGGTAGGTGGTGATCAGCAGGAGGTTTCCTTGCCCATGTTTGACCTGATGCCATGAGATTTCATGGGGTCCGGAGTCAATGTTGAGGACTCCCAGGGCCACTCCCTCCTGACTGTATATCACTGTACCACTTGTAACTTGAACAACTTTAATCGGACCTTGTAGATCATCCTTGACGTTCAGTCTGGTTACTATTACCTGCACCCTTTCCGATTTGCTTGTGGTACGGTGACCAAAACTAAACACGGTATTACATATAGTTTGATATATCTGCTTATTTTGATATCTTTACAATGCTTAATATAACTCCTACGGTCTTGTACTCTACTTCTGTCTAAATATCCTATTCTATTAGCCCCTTTTTGGTTGTTTTGCTTCGATATTTCATCTCTGGCTTGTTGTATTTTATTAGAAATTGAAAGTATGTGTTTGAAGACAATATCAGAATTTTACGAGTTTGAACGTCCAGAAGATCTGAGGGGCTCTGACTTTCAACTGATTGATCGCGCAGTTGAACAGATCAATGTATTGAGTTTTTCTTTTGAGAGGGCCCAGTTTTTCGAATGTCCAATTGGAAATCAACACAAACTAAAGGGGGCAATTTTTTCTTTTTTTTTAAAAAGATGAAGGAATAATTTGTTTGCAATGTATTTAATATACTACACCATGAAATGGCGAGATGTAGCTTGTACTCCCCCGTGGTGAGTTCCTGGGTATGTTGGCGTGTGGATGCGAGACACTTGACAAAGGAAAAGTGAATTGGAGGCAAGGTGCCCACATCACCACAAAACAGCTGAGCTGTCTTGGTCATGTAATGAGGTGTGGCAGTGCAGAGTGGGAAGAGACAGAATCAGAACAAAGAATTTTGCAGCTAACCCTATTCCCTAGACTTGTACACGAACATTCTAGTTTGTCTGAAGGTACTCATTTTACAATAAGGCCACACTTCTTTTTAATACAGGTTGTTACTGTTATAATTATCAGGAAAGATTGGGTATGCCCCTTATTTTGTAGCCATCAATGTGCTGATCAAACATCAGTTATTATGAACTCAACACGTCAATTCCTCCCTCTGCATTTAAGGGCAAGCTAGATACAGTACACAAGGGAGAAAGGAATAGAAGGATATGCTGATAGGGTGAGATGAAGTAGGGAGGGAGGAGGCTCGTGTGGAGCATGAACACCGGCATAGACCTGTTGGGCCGAATGGCCTGTTTCTGTGCTGTAAATGTAACTCATGCGCACATGGGTTTTACTGTGTTTGAGGGACGCCTGCTTTCGGTATTGCTTGCATTGCACTTTATAACCTACCAGTGGAACTCGTGTGGCCTTCACCGTTCGTGGTAAGTCAGAGATGATGTGCTGTCTTAGAATTCACAGTATCCATAGGTATAGCACAGGAGGAGGCCATTCGGCCCATCATGCCTGTGCCGGCTCTTTGAAAGAGCTACCCAATTAGTCCCACTCTCCTGCCCTTTTCCCCCATTGCCGTGTAAATTTTTCCCTTTCAAGTATTTTTCCAATTCCCTTTTGAAAGTTATTATTGAATCTGCTTCCACCGCCCTTTCAGGCAGCGCGTTCCAGATCAGAACAACTCGCTGCAGGAGTGTGTCACACCGTGTTCTCGGTTCTGCTGCTGAGGATCAGCGGTGGTGAAACTGACCTCCTCCTCCTCAAGGCCCAAGTCTTATTGCTACAAATAAGTACAAGCCTGGGGTTTATTGCAGTTTAATTCTGTTGGTATGGCGATTTTGCACATTTCTGGCTGTTGCTAGGAGGGGTTGTTGGGTTTGTGAAAGTGGGTGTAATACTCATAATAGCTTTTCAGACACCATTTTAAACCATTTTGCAGGAACTTATTTAACATTTCTTTTATTCCTAAACCTCTTAAAGTTATATAAACTGTTGTATCTATTTATTCAGTTATTTGGATATTGAAATTCAGTCAGTGTAGTCTATTTTAATCACTTCACTACATTCCTATGTTACCCAATAATATATCACCACAATAACACATTTTTCTTTCTCATACAGTCTCATCAAATACTCCAACTCGATCTTAGTGCCATTTCAGAGTATTGTCTCTCTCTCTCTCTCTCTCTCTCTCTGATCTGTATCTTTGGACAGTGTATAATGTACTGAGGAAAATTTGAAACTAGTTAGCTCTTGCTCATTGCAAAGAAATAAAATACAGAAAACCAAATTGATGGGTTGTCTGTCTATAGATAACAGAAATAATTCATAATACTTTCTAATAGAAATGAAGAATTGATCAAAAGAAAATACATTTTAAAGACTTTTGAATTTGTCTTGCTGCCAGACTGGGCTAATAGATTGCCTTTAATCACATGTATCCTTTTTAAGTCACATTTTGATCAGGTATTAGTGCAGTGTTTTGGAATTTGACCAGCAATCCTCCTCGTGAGGACAATGCTTGCTTAAACTTGGCTCAGTCACTGGTGTTAAACCAGAATTTGAAATGCCAACTAGTCTCGCTCATTTTCAAATCTTTGGGATTTTCAAATTTTGGTTTGGTTGTGTTGGGAGAAAGGGAATGTGGATTTTTTTTTTTAAATTTGAGGGGAGGGGGATAAGATTTGTACTTCCTGCGAACCAGACCTAGAAGTGGCATTCTGATGCAGAGATCTCTGATGATGCATCATGATTTTTAGGGGCAATTCAAGGCAGACATTTTTTATGGCCCCTAATTCCTGGTTAAAGACTGGGTTCATGGTCATGGTGGACTAGTTTGGGTTTAAATAATGACAGTTGCCGTGTTTGGGGGGTGAGGTCCTTGCCGTGTTGGGGGGGTGGGGGTGGGGTGAGGTCCTTGCCGTGTTGGGGGGGGGGGGTGGGGTGAGGTCCTTGCCGTGTTGGGGTGGGGGTGAGGTCCTTGCCGTGTTGGGGGGGGGGGTGGGGGTGAGGTCCTTGCCGTGTTGGTGGGGGGGGGGGGTGTTGAGGTCCTTGCCGTGTTGGGGGGGGGGGGGGGGGGGGGTTGAGGTCCTTGCCGTGTTTGGGGGGGGGGGGGGGGGTGGGGGTGGGGGTGGGGTGAGGTCCTTGCCGTGTTGGGGGGGGGAGGTGGGGGTGGGGTGAGGTCCTTGCCGTGTTGGTGGGGGGGGGGTGGGGGTGAGGTCCTTGCCGTGTTGGTGGGGGGTGGGGGTGGGGTGAGGTCCTTGCCGTGTTGGGGGGGGGGGGGGTTGAGGTCCTTGCCGTGTTGGGGGGGGGGGGGGGTGGGGTGAGGTCCTTGCCGTGTTGGGGGGGGGGGGGGGTGGGGTGAGGTCCTTGCCGTGTTGGGGGGGGGGTGGGGGGGGGGTGAGGTCCTTGCCGTGTTGGGAGGGGGTGGGGGTGGGGTGAGGTCCTTGCCGTGTTGGTGGGGGGGGGGTGGGGGTGAGGTCCTTGCCGTGTTGGTGGGGGGGGGGTGGGGGTGAGGTCCTTGCCGTGTTGGGGGGGGGGGTGGGGGTGGGGTGAGGTCCTTGCCGTGTTGGGGGGGGGGGGGGGTTGAGGTCCTTGCCGTGTTGTGGGGGGGGGTGGGGGTCCTTGCCGTGTTGTGGGGGGGGGGTGGGGGTGGGGGTGAGGTCCTTGCCGTGTTGGGAGGGGGTGGGGGTGGGGTGAGGTCCTTGCCGTGTTGGGAGGGGGTGGGGGTGAGGTGAGGTCCTTGCCGTGTTGGGAGGGGGTGGGGGTGGGGTGAGGTCCTTGCCGTGTTGGGAGGGGGTGGGGGTGGGGTGAGGTCCTTGCCGTGTTGTGGGGGGGGGGGGGGTTGAGGTCCTGGCCACCTATCTCTTTGACCAAGCTTTCGGTCACCTGTCCTAATATCTCCTTACGTGGCTCAGTGTTAAATTTTGTTTGATAATCGCTCCTGTGAAGCACCTTGGGACGTTTTACTACATTAAAGGTGCTGTATAATTGCAGGTTGTTGTCATTGTTCTCACTTTTCAAACTGGTAAATAACCAAACTGCTCAGTGTTTTATCTGTAATATCCCCTCTGGGGCCCAATGCAACACATGCACATTGAATACAAGAGGTGTTTGTCCCTCTAGGATGTGGGTCCCAGTGGTAAATGTGTTTACATTAACTGCAGTGTCTTGTTCTCTGGAATGAGATGCAGTATTTCAAGAAAGCAGCAAAAGGGTAAATAACAAGAGCACAGTCATTGCTGGACCCCTACCTCTGCCACCTTCGGGCTAAGTCATGATTCCTAACTAAACGTTTTGTTTTGCCTGTAATCAAGCAACAACTACTTGCATTTATATAGCACCTTTTTTAATGTAGCTAAACATCCCAAGACGCTTCACAGGAGCTTTGAGACAAAATTTGACAGAGCCACGTAAGGAGATATTAGTACCTAAAGCTCGGTCAAAGAGTTAGCTTTTGAGGAGCGTCTTAAAGGAGGAGAGAGACGTGGAGAGGTTTAGGGAGGGAATTCCAGAGCTCGGCCCAGGCAGCTGAAGGCACGGCCGCCAATGGTGGAGCGATTAAAATCGGGTCTGCACAAGAGGCCAGAATTGGAGGAACGCAGAGATCACGGAGGATGGTAGGGCTGGAAGTGGTTAGAGACATGGAGGGGGCGAGGCCATGAAGGATTTGAAAACAAGGCACTGGAAATCAAGTGTGCTTGACATACCATTCCCCCTCTGCCTTCTGGTACCCCATGTATATTTCTCTTTAAATTCTTGTATATGAAACCATTCACTGTGTAAAAGGTTGTAACTAATAATATGGCTCTAATTTGGTTTAGCTTTTAATGCAGGGCCTTGTTTCAGATTTCCAGCACCTTGCAGTGTTCTGCTTTTTTTTTACCTTGGTGCATCTTTCGTGCTTTGGGCCATTTTTATTTTGCTGTACAATTTCACAATCAGTCAGTACGTCCACCTAGAAGGACAAGGGCAGCAGGTGCATGGGAACACCATCTCCAAGTTCCAATCCAAGTCACGCACCCCATCTCAACTTCGACATATATTGGCTGTTCCTTCGTCGCTGGGTTAAAATCTGGAACTCCCAACCTAACAGCACTGTGGGAGAATCTTCACACAGACTGCAGTGGTTCAAGAAGGCGGCTCACCACCACCTCAAGGGGGCAACTAGGAATGGGCAATAAATGCTGGCCTTGCCAATGGCGACCATCTCCCAAAAGTGATTTTTTTTAAAAAAAAGCAATGACTGGAATTTCCTGGATTGCATTTATGCAGGACATAGACTGAAATTTCTGCCAGTTTCTGCGCTGATCTTGCTGTTGGGAACTTGCGCTGAAATTTCCTGCAGAACTCATTTGCCTTTACCAGAACGTAAAAACTGTTGTAAAGTGAGCAGTGTCTGTTCGTTGTGCTAGAATATGATTACCTTTTGTAAAGTGTAAAATGGTTTTGCTTCTCTCTCGATCAATTTGCATGACTGCATTGTCTTTCATTAAAAATTTTTGTTGATGTGGGAGATCTATATTCTGGACAAAGCAGAGGTCCTATGGATGTGTGGCAGGGGTTTCTCCTGTGCTTTCCTGTTTGGATGCAAAACCATTTCTTGTCTCTACATTTGTGCAGCTCATCTTCAGTGATGAAAATGAATCATCATGGAGCTAGCTGTTTTCCCTGAAGAACTTTACTTGTAACTTTTGAGGTATTTAAATGAGTATTTAAATGAGTACAGAACTGCTTGAGGCGTCATAACACTCTTGGCTACTTGAATAGTTTCTTGGACATAAATGTCTTGTAATGAAAAATCACTGATTTGAATCCAAGCTCCCTCTGAAATTGATACAATGAGCAAACAACTACCCTCACTTATGTATCATTGTGTTTAGAATATGAAGTTGAATGTCCCTCTGTGGTCTCGCCTCCTCCCTATCTCTGTAACCCCCTCCAGCCCTACAACCCTCAGATCTCTGCGCTCCTCCGATTCTGGCCTCTTGCGTGTCTCCTATTTTTATTGCCCCACTATTGGCGGCAGTACCTTCGGCTGCCTAGGCCCTAAGCTCTAGAATTCCCTCCCTAAACATTTCTGCCTCACTACCCCGCTCTCTTTTAAGACGGTCCTTAAAACCTACCTCTTTGACCAAGCTTAGGCAGTTCATCATTGTCAAAGAACCATATATATTGCATTTGATTTGCTGATATCTATTGAAAGGGCAGTAAAGTGTTAAGGTCCATGTCTGTACAGTAGCTGACAATGTGCATCTTTAATCACTGTCCAAGGTACCTCATTGCTGAGTAGATCAATAAAAAGAAAGAACTTGCATTTCTATAGCGCCTTTCACAACCTCTGGACGTTCAAAAGTACTTCATTTTTTGTAAAGTGCTTTGGAAGTGTTATTACTGTTGTAATGTAAGAAACACAGCTGCCAATTTGCACATAGCAAGGTCCCAAAAACATTGCAATAAATGACCAGATAGTTTTGTTTTAGTGATGTTTGAATATTGGCTGGGACACCGGGGAGAACTCCCCTGCTCTTCGAAATAGTGCAGTGGGACCTTTTACGTCCACCTGAGAGGACAGACGTCTCATATGAAAGACGGCACCTCTGACAGAGCAGCACTCCCTCAGTACTGCACTGGGGGTGTCGGCCTGGGTTATGCGCTCGAATCTCTGGAGTGGGACTTGAACCCAGGACCTCCTGAAACGATAACTATGTAATATTGGATTCTTTTGGAAGAAATGTAGACTAAGAAATGTTTCTTGGGTATGTGGTTCAACTATGTTCAGTACTGGCACTTGTTTTTAGTTAAATTTTATTTTTATGGCAGATTTTAGTTTTAATTTTGGGGGAGGTGGTTTAACACAGATTTTGATCAGATAATTCCAGGAGAAGTTTTCATTCTTGATTCCAATTCTCTCTCTCTCTTCCACTCCCTTAGGAAAAAAGACTTGTAACTATTTTCTTCTCTCCGAGGCTATTATGCTTTCTGACAGTAGGCAGATGTTCTGGTAGCTGGCCTGTATCAGTGCACAGTAAAAGTGTCCATTAACAGTGGTGTGGAGTGATAGGCTAACCTTTTCTCCTCTACCCACTTTGCTTTGTACCTACCATGAGAATAACTGTTAATATTTAGTACTTGAACTGTAACTTTGGTTACTCTGCTAACTATAGAAGTCAATGACCCTTTTTCTAACTGCTTTCAACAGCCAAGCATCACTTAGAATAAAGTTTGGGAGCTCAGTCAAGTGTGTTTTGCATTTTTTTTGTTTGAGTGCACGCCCACGTTCTGAATTAATGGTAAGTGAAGGTTAAAATTAATCTATAAAACAGATTATCCCCTCCACCACCTACAAGGAACAAGTCAGGAGTGTGATAGAATACTCTCCACTTGCCTGGATGGGGGCAGCTGCAACAACACTCTAAGCTCGACACCATCCAGGATAAAGCAGCCCGCTTGGTCGGCAGCCCATCCACCAGCTTAAACACCCACTCCCTCCACCACCGGCACACCGTGGCTGCAGTGTGTACCATCCACAGGATGCACTGCAGCACCTCCCAAACCCGTGACCTCTACCACCTAGAAGGACAAGGGCAGCAGGTGTATGGGAACACAATCACCTCCAAGTCACACACCATCCCGACTTGGAAATATATCGCCGTTCCTTCATCGTCGCTGGATCAAAATCCTGGAACTCCCTTCCTAACAGCACTGTGGGAGAACCTTCACCACACGGACTGCAGCGGTTCAACAAGGCGGCTCACCACCACCTTCTCAAGGGGCAATTAGAGATGGACATTAAATGCCAGCCTTTTCTGTGACTCCCACATCCCAGCAATGAATTTAAAAAAAAATCGAAGTTAGAAATGCGGCCATTTTAGACCTAGGTAATCGATAGTAACCAGTGGTGACATTGCTTCACCAGTCTTGATCCTGGTTCTTGAATTTCTCAGTAATGGTTAACACTTAATACAAAATATTGTGTTCTACCAAGATCAGAAAAGAAAAAAAACAAACTCCTGTAATCTGCTTTTTGTACCATGGCTTTTAAACACCGTTTTTCCATAAAAGTTGAATAACTTAATCTGGGTGCCTTGTTGAAAAATGCTTTGACAGTCAAATCTGATGAAGACTTTACAGACAAGTGTTCTGTATTAGTACTAATTCTAAAGTTGGACTAGAGCCAAGAGGAATAATTTTGAGTGTTCTTTCAATGCAAAGTGCTTTTAATGCATGTTCTGAATTTAAGGACCCTTTTGTGCCCTTGCTAACTCTACATAACAGCAGTGGTTTTGTTGAAGCTTTACAAAAGAATTCGTGCTTCGGTTACATTTGGCTTACTGGGGGTGGGGATGGGGTAGAAGTTAACTAGACAACTGTACTTTTACCTCGTAACAGCTGTTGAGTTCTACCTGGATTGAGAGTCTGTTTTGACAGTTGTTGAAGATCAGCAGTATCTGGTCTGTCTAGTTCTCAGTGAGCATGAATACATTGTACAAAGCTTGCCAGAATCTGCCACTGCTTCGACTGGTACCAACAAGTGCTTTAAGAAGGCATTGTAGGGGCTTTGCGTTGCATATTTGCTTTCCTTGCAATACCCGACTGGACTGCAACTGAAGTGTAATAATCAAACTGTAACCGGGGGTCGGTAACCAGAGGACACGGATTTAAGGTAATTGGCAAAAGAGCCAGAAAAGAGTGCTGTGAAACATCCTGAAGATATGAGATGCTATTTTTAAAAATCGTTCTCTGGATAGTGGCAGAAAGGCCAGCATTTATTGTCCTGAGAAGGTGATGGTGGGCCACTGCAGTCCCTGTGCTGTAGCAGGTTTGATACAAAAGGAGGGCTCGCTGGGCCACTTCAGAGGGCAGTTAAGAGTCAACCACATTGGTGTGGGACTGGAGTCACATATAGGCCCAGACTGGGTACGGATGGCCCTAAAGGGACATTAGTGAACCAGATGGATTTATTTTTAATGACAATCCAACAGCTTCGTCGGCAATTTTACTGAGACCAGATTTTTATTTCTAGATATTTTTTTTAAAGAAAAAACTGAATTCAAATTCTCAAACTGCCCTGGTGAGATTTGAACTCGCGGTCTCTGGATTACTAATCCAACATAACCGCTACACTACCGTACCCCATTAAATAATAAATGCACGTTCATTATCATTTTTCAGATGGTAACTATGAAATAAGGTCAAACATTGGGAGCTATCAATTAAATGAGTAAGTGTCTGCTTAAACTTTGTACTGATATCTTAAGTTTACAATGGTCCTCATGTAAAGCTTGAGCACCTAAATGCTTTATTGACCCACTAAAGTACAATCTTTAACAGTTGGGCATGGCAACCTTGGCCAGCGTAAATTGCCAGTTTCTAAATTCAACTGCTGTCTTAATTATTTTAAGGGGTAAAAGAAAATAACGTATATAACTTGAGATTTAGAAGTTAATCCACCACTTAAATTTTTCCTTTTTTAAAGTCGGTATCTGCCAGCGATGGGAGTATTGAAGAATGGAACTGTTTCACCTATGACCATGTTAATTTCTCTCCAGTTTAATGCACTTTACAATAACAACTTACATTTATATAGCGCCTTTAATGTAGTAAAATGTCCCAAGATGCTTCACAGGAGCGATTATCAGACAAAATTTGACACTGAGCCACAGGGAGATATTAGGACAGGTGACCAAGAACTTGGTCACAGAGGTAGGTTTAAGGAGAATCTTAAAAGGAGAGAGAGCGAGAGCGGGAATTCCAGAGCTTAGGGCCTAGGAAGCTGAAGGCACGGCCGCCAATGGTGGAGCGATTAAAATCGGTAATGTGCCAGAAGCCAGAATTGGAGGAGCGCAGAGATCTGAGGGTTTGGAATAGTCCAGTCTGGAGGTAGCCTCGGCATCGATGAGGATTTCAGCAGCAGACGAGCTGAGGCAGGGTTGGAGACAGGCAATGTTATGGAGGTGGAAGTAGGCAGTCTTGGTGATGGAGAGGAGATGGGGGTCAGAAGCTCAGCTTACAGTCAAGTAGAATGCCAAGGTTGCAAACAGTCTGCCTCATCCTCAGGCAGTGGCCAGCTCCCTGTACACTGCCACAGTGCAAACTGCACTGCAGTAACCTTTCCATTTTCTACACCAGTGATGCTAGAGTGAAACTGTCCAATTTTTGCTAAATGATGTTTGGTTTATGCTGTGCGTAGTGCCCCATTGGGAGCTGTGATGACTGTTCAAACTCATTGAATTAAGAACCTTAAGATAATGAGCGATATGGCTGAGGGAGGTCATTCATCTTGTTTGAACTCGGGGGACTCTATCTGGGCTGGATTTATACTCTGCCTAGTCCTGATGTATGATAGGCTGGAGGGAAGCTTTCCAGAACAAAAGAATGCCTTTTTCCCCCACTCTGGGCGAAGGGAATTTGTATCACAATCTATTGTTTTCTCACAAAAGAAAGTGGACAAATGTCTGTTGCTAAAGTGGAATAGGTTTTCTTTGATGTGATTGATGAAATGTTTAACCCTTGCTGCAATAAATGTTCTCATCACTGCAGATGCCAAGATGAATAATGGCTTTGTGTGTTACCAAGCAGATGATCACAGGCCTTTTAAATAAATTTTGCCTTCTCTGTTTTTTTTTTAAAAAAGCCTGCTAGGATTTGTAGTACAAACATAAGTGTTAATTTCTGCTCACAGTACGGTGTACTCAGGTAGTTTAACAGTAATGGAAAATGGTTGGGAGATGTTAAGAAACCATTAGTTAGAGTAACTTGATTGAATTTTTTGAGGAGGTAACAAGGAGGATGGATTTTAGCAAGGCTTTTGACAAGGTCCCACACGGCAGACTGGTCAGAAAAGTAAAAGCCCATGGGATCCAAGGGAAAGTGGCATCTTAGATCCAGATTTGGCTCAGTGGCTGGAAGCAAAGGGTAATGGTCGGGTGTTTGTGACTGGCAAGGCTGTTTCCAGTGGGATCACTTGCTTTTTGAGGGGGAAATATCAGTGATTTAGACTTAAGTATAGGGGGGCATGATTAAGAAGTTTGCAGATGATACAAAAATTGGCCGTGTGGTTGACAGTGAGGAGGAAAGCTGTAGACTGCAGGAAGATATCAATGGACTGGGCAGGTGGGCAGAAAAGTGCAAATGGAATTCAATCCGGAGAAGTGTGAGGTAATGCATTTGGGGAGGGCAAACAAGGCAAGGGAATACACAATAAATGGGAGGATACTGAGAGGTGTAGAGGAAGTGAGGGACCTTGGAGTGCATGTCCACAGATCGCTGAAGGTAGCAGGACAGGTAGATAAGGTGGTTAAAAAGGCATATGGGATACTTTCCTTTTATTAGCCGAGGCATAGAATATAAGAGCAGGGAGGTTATGCTGGAACTGTATAAAACACTGGTTAGGCCACAGCTTGAGTACTGTGTACAGTTCTGGTCACTACATTACAGGAAAGATGTGATTGCACTAGAGAGGGTGCAGAGGAGATTTACGAGGATGTTGCCAGGGCTGGAGAATTTTAGCTATGAGGAAAGATTGGATAGGCTGGGGTTGTTTTCTTTGGAACAGAGGAGGCTGAGGGGAGATTTAATTGAGGTGTATAAAATTGAGGGGCCTCGATAGAGTGGATAGGAAGGACCTATTTCTCTTAGAGGTCAATAACCAGGGGGCATGGATTTAAACTAATTGGTAGAAGGATTAGAGGGGAGTTGAGGACAAATTTTTTTACCGAGGGTGGTGGGAGTCTGGAACTCACTGCCTGAAAGGGTGGTAGAGGCAGAAACCTCCAACTCATTAAAAGGTATTTGGATGTGCACTTGAAGTGCCGTAACCCAACGGGCTACGGACCAAGAGCTGGAAAATGGGTTTGGGTTGGATAGTTCTTTTTCGGCCAGCACAGGCATGATGGGCCGAACGACCTCTTTCTGTGCCGTAAATTTCTATGATTCTCTAGCAGAACTGTACCTCAGTTATGTCTACCTGCCTTTGTTCCATAATCCCTAGATAACCCTTAACTAAAAAATCTAGTCCTCTCTGTTCCTTACAGCACTTCAATTTGCAAGTAACCGAATGGTTCAGGATTCTGTCTGTATCTCAGGTTTTGCACTCCAAACTTATCATAGTATGTAGCTGAGACTGGCGACCTCCGTACAGAAAAAGGATTGAATCTGAGATCCTTCTGCTCTCTACGACGGGTGCTTTTTGACTTGATAGCTATTTACCATTCACACACCTAGATGTAACACAGTACACCACGGTAGTTGTGATGGGTGTGTTATCTTTAAGTATGACTTTGGTTGCAAAGCATTAGTGCTTTTACCTTGCTTCTTGGTACATAGGAACAGGAGGAGGCCATTCAGCCCTTCGGGCCTGTTCCGCCATTGAATGAGATCACGGCTGATCTGTATCCTGACTCCATCCACCCACCTTCCCTCCATATCCCTTAATACCCCTTGGCTGGCAAAAATCTATCGATCTCAGATTTAAAACGATTAATTGAGCATCTACTGCTTTTTGTGGGAGACAGTTCCACACTTCTACCACCCTTTGTGTGAAGAAGTGTTTCCTGACTTCTCTCCTGAATGGCCTGGCTCTGATTTTAAGGTTACGTCCCCTTGTCCTAGACTCCCCCACCAGCAGAAAATGTTTCTCTCTATCTACCCTATCAATTCCTTTCAAAAGCTAAAAACCTCAATCAAATCATCCCTTAACCTTCTATATTCCAGGGAATACAAGCCTAGTTTGTGTAATCTCTCCTCATAATCTAACCCTTGGTGACATTCTGTATCAGATTATAAACACAATACACATGCAATTGGTGTTGGGGAGATGAAGAAAGATTATGCTGAAAAAATTGAGCAAACAGAATTTTACTACAATCGATCAAATTCTGGTCCGGCTGTGTACACGAGTGCAGTGAACTGGTTGTCTATTTAACAGGAGTCCGTTTTGTGTGGACGAGAGTTAAGTTTTCATTTCAGTCTCTTCTGAAAGATCTGGGATCCAGTTGGGTAAAAGCAAAGGATGGCAACAAACAGCAGAAAAATAACTGGGCACTTTGTCTTTTCCCTTTTTTGCAGTTTATTCTTGGCATTTGAAAAGGCAGCGGTGACATTTTGCACAAAGGATGAGTTCCCAAGTGAATTCTGAATTGGGGTGACTAGAATTTTTAAATTCTAAATTTGGGCCACTTTGCACCTTATTTTAGAAAATATTCCCACTGTGGGGAGCCTGTTGCCATGGTTCCATTTCTGTCCTAAGTATGTGTAATACTATTAGTATTCCGTGCCACGTCTTGTGAGTTGCCTTAGTTTAACCAACTTATTCTGTTGGCATCTGCAAAGAAGTGATAGTTGTTCAGGATGCGTCGTTTGTTTAGTGCATCTGGCAGTCTTATAGAGTGTATGTGCCCAAGGTGGCCATTGCAGTATCCGTGCTTAAGGTATCCAATTACCTAATGGTCTTTGGTCAATCTTCCCTGACCCTGTTTGGAGCCAAACCAACTTAAGATTTTTTTTAAAATCGCAGTTTTAATGTTTGCTGTCAAATAACTGGTAGCCAGACACCACGAACCTCAGTTGACCATCTCAGACATGTCGTCGTGTTAAAACATACTCTTCGATAGGCAGTGATTGAGCTGTAAGATCATTTTTACATGGGTGGGTAGTGTAAGCTAATCCAGGGTCCATCTCTGCAACTCTTGTGTGTGGTGTGGCCTGCTGCAATCTTTGTTCAGGACTATTATGGTGGCAAAACTCATTGTTTTCTTTTTAAAAAAAAAACCAGAAGTTTAAAATGTAGTTAACCTTGTGAAAACTCCAATGAGACCTCGCCCAAAGCACTGTGTGCTCACCTCCTAATATCCAGTCAGCCTTTTCGGAGAGCTCATGAGCAGAGCTGCCTAATGTTATTCTTGTATACAGACAGCCTGACTGATCCAGGACTCCCTCCCCTTCCTTTCCTTCTCTCTTTTTACTCAATCACCATCCCCAGCACTTTCTCCAGATGGAGGGAAAACCCCCCTTTCCCTTGCACTTGGAGAGGACGGAGTGTAAAGTCCTACTCCAGATATCTGCAGCACACATTTCACAAGCTGCCAGGCCACCAGCCAGAGACCAGAGGCAACCCCTCCCATTCTCAGGTGGTCCTCCTGCTCCTGACTGCATACCTGAATACTAGCTGCCTTTTGGCACCTGCTGTGACCTGAAACCTCACTACCCACCCTGCTGATACTTGGGGGCAATGCAGCATCACTACAAGCTTAGTATCAAGTGACCAACAATGGCCCAAGCTCCAACTGCAACTCTGACTCTTCCCTGGGGGAAATCAAAAGCTCAACGCAACCTCTCGTTCTCTGAAAATTCATGATGATAAACTGTGAACTTCAGCAGTGCAGATACCTGAGTGGGGCAGAAGGTAAATGAGGTTTTAATGCAGTACAACAACTAGCATTTATATAGTGCCTTTAATGTAGTAAAAGTCCCAAGGCGCTTCATTGTTTATCAAACAAAATTTGACACCAAGCCACACGAGAGATTAGGACAGATGACCTAAAGCTTGGTCCAAGAGATGGGTTTTAAGGAGCATCTTAAAGAAGAGAGGGGTTTAGGGAGGAAATTCCAGAGCTTAGGGCCTAGACAGCTGAAGGCATAGCTGCCAATGGTGGAGGCATTAAAATCGGGGATGCGCAAGAGGCCAGAATTGGAAGAGCGCAGAGATCTCTGAGGATTGTAGGGCTGGAGGAGGTTACAGAGATAGGGAGGGGCGAGGCTGTGGAGGGGATTTGAAAACAAGGATGAGAATTTTAAAATCGAGGCTTTGCTGGACCAGGAGCCAATGTAGGTCAGTGAGCACAGGGGTTGATGGGTGAATGGGGCTTAGTGAGAGTTAGGATGAAGGCAGCAGAGTTTTGGATGAGCTCAAGTTAATGGAGGGTGCAAGGTTGGGAGGCCGGCCAGGAGCGTATAAAGTCATGTTGTACTGAACCAGAAAGGAGGATAGTTTTCAGTCAGCGATTTGTGCTGTTACAGATTCACACGGGATGGAAGAGGATTGTGGATCAGCAATTCCTCCTCCTGATTGTGCACATCCAGGATGGTTAACTGGACAGCAATGAGACTGCTTGGACTCGGCTATGCTGATGGTGGACACCCATCAGTATTCCGTTATTTCAATCAGATCAGCAGTCCCATGTTCGCTGACAACCTGTGGTGTACATTATTTTTGAAATCTCCTCCAAGCATAAGATCCTGACACTACTTAGTGTAAGTTTTACACAGTTGCTGTCAGTGAAGCATCATGTGGTTGAGGAATTTTCAGATCTCGGCACTAGTACGAAGGTGGGAAATTCTAGGAGCCTTTGCTGGCTGCCAGGAAGCAGCCTGTGTTAATAAACGTTACTGAATAAAGTAACTAGAGCATTGGGGTGCCGTTAATTATCACGTCATAAAACCATCGTGTAGCTTGTCTAATTATGCTAGCCTTTCAACTGATTGTGTGCCTTTTATAATATGTACAACCTCCATCTCTGGAGCTTGAGGTTTTTTCAGTCCTGCAGATGTCTCTTTAAACTTAGCGTTTGACACTTGGAGAAATTCTCAATTTGAAAGTTTTATATCAATGGGCTACTCGGTGTTTTGGTTTAACGGCCAAGTTACTGAGTGTTTGGTAGTGGAGCTTGTAATGAGTGATAAATGTTAGGTTCCATGCACTTTGTTCAATGTACTTTGTTCAATGTGTTCCATTTCTCACTTGCTGTAAGGGGCAAATTAACACAAGTTAGTTGTCTTTGGACATTTGATTTTGATCAGCGTGTTCACAGGTAGAATTATTTTGTAAGCTTATATTGTATTGAGACCTGTTATGCATTGTATGATAGTAAGACATCCTTTCAAAGGAACTGTTTGGTGTCCCTCCTACCATAGCACTGTTAAGATCCCATGCTTTCCAGGTGCCTGTTGACAGCTGTGTAATTTAAAATTCTCATCCTTATGTTCAAATCCCTCCATGGCCTCGCCCCTCCCTATCTCTGTAACCTCCTCCAGCCCTCCGATCTCTGCACCGCTCCAATTCTGGCCTCTTGCGCATCCCCGATTTCCTTTGCCCTACCATTGGCGGCTGTGCCTTCAGCTTAGCTCTGGAATTCCCTCCCTAAACCTCTCCGCCTCTCCCTCTCCTTATTTTTAAGACTCTCCTTAAAACCTACCTCTTTAACCTAGCTTTTGGTCACCTGTCCTAATATCTCCTCATGTGGCTCGGTGTCAAATTTTGACTGATTCGCTCCTGTGAAGTGTCTTGGGACGTTTGCTACGTTAAAGTGCTGTAGAAATGCAAGTTATTGATTGTTATACAATGTAAACTGAGAAGCAGCCCAGGCTGCAGCCACAGAGCGATGGGGAAGCCTAGATCTCCGAGGCTGCACTCACTAAGCAGTTGCTTAATACCCTGAGGGTGCCTGAGCTATGGAATCCGCCCCATTTACATTGAGTACCAGGTTTCCTAGCACCAGGACGACTGTGCGTGCAGTCGGTACGTCATCTTGCACGACTGGCCTCGCGTCTTTGATCGTTAGACATCCAATCGTTGATGGAAAATTGGGATTTCGGACTCCAAAGAATATTCGTGCCTAATTGCTGTTGAGGGTTTTCACCAGTTGCATAAATGAAAGTTGTTGTTCAAACTTTTGTTTTCCCAGTGCCACCTGATTAAACTGTTACTGGGGAATAACCATTCTAAAAAAAAAAGATAATTTGTTTCAAACTTTTCTTCTGAGTAATAAATATCTCTTGCTGTTGCTGGAGTGGGAGATTTTAAATAACAAGCAAATTTTCAAAACATGTTATATTTGTAATAAACATATTATTTTAAACAGACAATGGATACTTGGGCAGATTAAAGAGCCTTGGAATAAAGCAGCGTGAATGGGGGTTTTGATGGTGATAATCGGAGGCTTGGGAGATACGAGCAGCAGAAGGGAAGAGCAAGCTCTGGGCCAAATGGCCGCTTCCTGTGTTAACATAAGAACTAGGAGCAGGAGTAGGCCAATCGGCCCCTCGAGCCTGCTCCGCCATTCAATAAGATCATGGCTGATCTGATCCTAACCTCAAATCTAAATTCATGTCCAATTTCCTGCCCGTTCCCCGTAACCCCTAATTCCCTTTACTTCTAGATCATTCTATGATTCCAGGTCTTTAATTATTGGAAATAGGATTAAAAAAAAACCTCAACTTTTTTGCTGAAGCCAGTACTTGCTGTGAAAATGTCTTGTTGTTTTTATGACAAAAGTACTCATTTTTCACAAAGGGAGATTACCAAAATACTGAATGGAACGCAGTGCATGGTGAGACGAGCATGCCCAGAAAGAGGTACGCTGCCCTTTCAGATAATTAGACAGTGCCTGGGATAGCATTTGTGCTTGTTTGCTTCCGGCTGCTCGAGGAAGCTACGAGTTACTAGAGTGGCTCAGGCGGACAAATAATAAAACTGCAAAGGTCTGATTTATAAATTATTTTTTCAACAAGGTTTTGCACTTGCGGCCCACTTGCCTGTTCGGTTTACTTGCGTAACTCTTGAGCGTTGGTAAATATGAAGTGTTGCCAGTGCTGGGTTTCTGCAGCTGGCATGGTTGTTTCAAGGACCCTGTTTAAGTGAGATTAGATAAACCCAAGCCTGGTTAGATGCTGTACTTTCACCTTTCGAGAGCTGCTCGTGTGTATCGAGCTTGGACTGATGGCATGAAAGGCTCTTGTTATATGACACCACAGGACAAAGCCGTTTCACCAGCTCATCAAAGCAGTAAATAACTCTGGAATGCTTATCCAGATCTGACTCACTAATGCACTGAAACCAGGAGGTGTTGTATTGCTTTTCAGTAGGGAGACTTGGGCTGGTTTGGACTTCACACCAGCTTCAGTATAGCTGCAGCTCATTAGACAAATACTTAATATGGAATCGTTTTACAGTCCCTGAACTGATTTGAGGCAGTGTAGCTTGGGCCTACCACCCGTATAGCACAATACTGGAGTGTTTAACGATGCCTGTTATTTTTCCTTTACTGTAAGGTGCAAAGTAAAATGTTTTGGTTGTTCTCAACTTGATTTCTGGTTGTTCTCAACTTGATTTCTGGTGGACATTAACCCACAGCTCAAAACTACCCACAATTTAGTGCACATTTAAACTAAGTTCTCCTGTTCACTAGTTTTAATGAAATTAGTGGGAGTATTTTTCTTCGTTCTCTGGATGTGGGTGTTGCTGGCAAGACTGGCATTTATTGCTCATCCCTAATTGCCCTTGAGAAGGTGGTGGTGAGCCGCCTTGTTGAACCGCTGCAGTCCGTGTGGTGAAGGTTCTCCCACAGTGCTGTTAGGAAGGGAGTTCCAGGATTTTGACCCAGCGACGATGAAGGAACGGCGATATATTTCCAAGTCAGGATAGTGTGTGACTTGGAGGGGAACGTGCAGGTGGTGTTGTTCCCATGCACCTGCTGCCCTTGTCCTTCTAGGTGGTAGAGGTCGTGGGTTTGGGAGGTGCTGTTGAAGAAGCCTTGGCGAGTTGCTGCAGTGCATCCTGTGGATGGTACACACTGCAGCCACGGTGCACTGGTGGTGGATGGGCTGCTGATCAAGTGGATTGCTTTGTTCTGATGGTGTCGAGCTTCTTGTGTTGCACTTACCCCCATCCAGACAAGTGGAGAGTATTCCATCACGCTCCTGACTTGTGCCTTGCAGGTGGTGGTAAGGCCTTTGGGGAGTCAGGAGGTGAGTCACTCGCTGCCTCTGACTTGAGTATAAAGTGCTATTTTCCAGATTATGCTCTCATCTTCTATCTCATCAACGAATGGAGGAAAATACGCACTTAAACAGTTTTTCTTTGTTCTTGGGATGTGTCACTGGAAAGGTCATATTTATTACCCATACCTAGTTCTTAATGCTCTCACGGCAACTAACTACGAACTGATATTGGAGTCACATATAGGCCAGACCAGGTAAGGGCGGCAGGTTCCCTTCCCTGAAGGACATTGGTGAAACCGGGGGTTTTTTTTAACATCAATTTGGCAGTTTTCAAGGTTGTTTTCTGGTGCCAGCCTGCACATGACCAGTTTCAATAAGTTAAATTTCACAATTTGCCCAGGTGGGGATTGAGTTTGCAATCTCTGGATTACTAATCCCGTACAATAACCACAAGGCTACTGTTCCTGCTCCAGAGGGGTTAGAAGATGCTGAAGCTAAGGGAGAAATACCCAAGAGGGTAGTGAACAGCAACTATTGTAACGTGACCCAATTCAGAGCCATTGATTTTATTCTGGACTTTGAAAGGTTGTGGCCATTTGAATAAAGGTGTGTTTGGGGATCGCACAGTGCATTAAGAGGCGGTTGGAATTCACTGATGGTGAATTGAAGCAGCTCAAAAATCACCCAACTTCCCAGAATATTAAGAAAATGTCACTGGGAATTTCGGTGTGTGTGTGTGAGAAGATGGGCTGCTCCACCTAGTGGGACCTTTCACATTTACATGCTTTAGCTCTGTTTGAAAGAACATAAAGTTATATTCAATTTAAATTCTATTTATATGTAAACATTGTGCACTGAACATTGGCCCAGATTTTGTTGGAGAGGGGCATCTCACGACATGTCCTGTTAGTTAGACTTTTCCCTCTCACTTCACCTCGAATGAAGTCCGAGCTGATAACGGCGAGGGAAAAGGGGCACCTAGAACCTTCGAGAATGATGGGACCAACACTCTATCTTAAACAATGAGATTTAAGGATGGAGAAAGATGTATGGTGAATTAGAGTCAAATCAGGCAAAGAAAGATTGGATTAAGAAGAGACAAAGTAAGAAAAAAAATTAAATTAAAAAAAAAATCTCCAACTAACAATTTATCATCTCCAGGAATGAGACTTCACAGTTTAAATTGTTCCCTTTCTGGGCTGCAGAGGTTGAGTGAACATTGCAGGAACATAAATCTCCATTAAAAGGATCCTTACGCTGTTAAGTACCGGCCCTAACTTTCTGTGGTGAGTTTAATGGGTAATGAGCAAATGCAGCAATTTCACGAAACTCACGGGGAGGTTGAGGGTGAGATGCCGTTTCCGTGAGGCTAACAGCGGAGCGGAGCAAATCGAATCGTCCAGCAACTTGTGGCGATTCGCAACTCACGTGGAATCTCTTCCTTGCCACAAATTGCTGGACGATTTACACAATAATGGTGAGCGCCATTAAACTCGCTGTTATTTTGGCAGCAAATTTTGGGCCATTGTGTTTAAGTTTGCTTCCTTGATGCACAAACAGTTTGCACTGACTGCGTATTTTAAAGTAATATGCTCTTCCTGCACTATGCGGGAAGTCATGGACACTACCAGTGTCCCTGGCGTCTACGTGTGCAGGAAGTGTGTCCAGCTGCAGCTACTGACTAACTGCATTTTGGAGCTGGAGCTGCGGGTGGATTCACTGTGGAGCATCCGTGATGCTGAGACTATCGTGGATAGCACGTTCAGTGAGGTGGTTACACCACAGGTAAAGATTATGCAGGCAGAAAGGAAATGGGTGACCGCCAGGCAGAGTAAAAGCACCAGGCAGGTAGAGCAGGAGTCCCCGGGGCCATCTCCCCATCACTGATACACCGTTTTGGATATTGTTGGGGGAGATGGCTTATCGGGAAAGCAGCAAGAGCCAAGTTTGTGGCACCACGGGTGGCTCTGCTGCACAGGAGGGGAGGAATAAGAGTGGCAGAGCTATGGTGATAGGGGATTCAATTGTAAGGGGAACAGATAGGCGTTTCTGCGGCCGCAAACGTGATTTCAGGATGGTATTTGCTAGGGTCAAGGATGTCATGGAGTGGCTGCAGGGCATTCTGGAGGGGGAGGGTGAACAGCCAGTAGTTGTGGTCCATATCGGTACCAATGACATAGGTTTTAAAAAAAGATGAAGTCTTGCAAGGTGAATTTAAGGAGTTAGGAGATAAATTAAAAAGTAGGACCTCAAAGGTAGTGATCTGAGGATTACTACCAGTGCCAGGTGCTAGTAAATATAGGAACAGGAGAATAGACAGGATGAATGTGTGGCTGCAGGGATGGTGTAGGAGGGAGGGAGGAACTTAGATTCTTGGGACATGGACTGGTTCTGGGGAAGGTGGGACCTGTACAAGTGGGACGGGTTACACCCGAGCAGGACCGGGGGTGTTTGCTAGTACTGTTGGGAAGGTTTAAACTAGAATGGCGGGTGATGGGAACCAGAGGAGGGGGAAACGAGGATAGAAACAAGAGACAGAAAGGGAAGAAGCAATAGTGGAAGGCAGAGAAAACAAGGGCGAAAAACAAATAGGGCCATAGTGCAAAATGAAACTAAGATGACTCGCAATCTTAAAAAGACAAGTCTAAAGGCATTGTGTCTTAATGCGCGGAGCATTCGCAATAAGCTAGATGAATTAACAGCGCAGATAGATATTAACAGTTATGATATAGTTGCGATTACGGAGACATGGCTGCAGGGTGTCCAAGGATGGAAACTGAACATCCAGGGGTATTCAATATTTAGGAAGGACAGGCAAAAAGGAAAAGGAGGAAATCAATGCAATAGTGAGGAAGGATATTGGCTCGGAAAATCACTGTGGAATCTGTATGGGTGGAGCTAAGAAACACCAAGGGGCAGAAAACGTTGGTGGGGGTTGTCTATAGGCCCCCAAACAGTAGTGGAGATGTCGGGGAGGGCATTAAACAGGAAATTAGAGACTCATGCAAGAAGGGTACAACTATAATCATGGGAGACTTTAATCTACATATAGATTGGTCAAACCAAATTAGCAATAATACTGTGGGGGAGGAATTCCTGGAGTGTGTACGTGATGATTTTCTAGACCAATACGTTGAGGAACCAACTAGAGAACAGGCGATCCTAGACTGGGTATTGTGCAATGAGAAAGGATTAATTAACAGTCTTATTGTGCGGGGTCCCTTAGGGAAGAGCGACCATAACATGATAGAATTCCTCATTAAGATGGAGAGTGAAGTAGTCGAATCTGAAACTAGGGTCCTGAATCTAAATAAAGGAAATTACGAAAGTATGAGGTGAGAGTTGGCTATGATAGATTGGGGAACTTTACTAAAAGGGATGACGGTGGATAGGCAATGGCTAATATTTAAAGAACGTGTGCAGGAATTACAACAATTATTCATTCATGTCTGCGCTAAAATAAAACAGGAAAGGTGGCTCAACCGTGGCTTACAAAAGAAATTAGGGATAGTATTAGATCCAAAGAGGAGACATATAAAATTGCCAGAAAATGCGGCAAGCCTGAGGATTGGGAGCAGTTCAGAATTCAGCAAAGGAGGACAAAGGTTGATTAAGAGGGGAAAAATAGAGTATGAGAGTAAACTAGCAGGGAACATAAAAACTGACTGTAAAAGCTTCTATAAATATGTCAAGAGAAAAAGATTAGTGAAGACAAATGTAGGTCCTTCACAGTCAGAAATGAGGGAAATTATAATGGGGAACAAAGAAATGGCAGAACAATTAAACACATACTTTGGTTCTGTCTTCACAAATGAGGACACAAATAACCTGCCAGAAATGTTAGGGAACCAAGGGTCTAGTGAGAGGGAGGAACTGAAGGAAACCAGTATTAGTAAAAAATAGTGCTAGGGAAATTAATGGGGCTAAAGGCTGACAAATCCCCAGGGCCTGATAATCTACATCCCAGAGTACGAAAGGAAGTGGCCCTGGAAATAGTGGTGATCATCTTCCAAAATTCTATCGACTCTGGAACAGTTCCTGCAGATTGGAGGGTGGCAAATGTAACCCCACTATTTAAAAAAGGAGGGAGAGAAAAAACAGTGAATTACAGACCAGTTAGCCTAACATCAGTAGTGGGGAAAATGCTAGAGTCTATTATAAAAGATGTGATAACCGAACACTTGGAGGGCATTAACGGGATTCGACAAAGTCAGCATAGGTTTATGAAAGGGAAATCATGCTTAACAAATCTGCTGGAGTTTTTTGAGGATGTAACTAGTGGGATAGATAGGGGAGAACCAGTGGATGTGGTGTACTTGGATTTTCGGAAGGCTTTTGATAAGGTCCCACACAAGGGATTAATGTGCAAAATTAATGCACATGGGATTGGGGGGAATATACTGGCATGGATTGAGAATTAGTTGACAGACAGGAAACAGAGAGTAGGAATAAACGGGTCTTTTTCCGGGTGGCAGGCAGTGACTAGTGGGGTACCGCAGGGATCAGTGCTTGGGCCCCAGCTATTCACAATATATATCAATGATTTGGATGAGGGAACTAAATGTAACATTTCCAAGTTTGCAGACGACACAAAGCTGGGGTGGAATGTTAGCTGTGAGGAGGATGCAAAGAGGCTCCAATGTGATTTAGACAAGTTGGGTGAGTGGGCAAGAACATGGCAGATGCAGTATAACGTGGATAAATGTGAGGTTATCTACTTTGGTTGTAAAAACAGAAAGGCAGATTATCTGAATGGTGATAGATTGGGAAAAGGGGAGGTGCAACGAGACCTGGGTGTCCTTGTACACCAGTCGCTGAAAGCGAGCATTCAGGTGCAGCAAGCAGTTAGGAAGGCGAATGGTATGTTGGCCTTCATTGCAAGAGGATTTGAATACAGGAACAGGGATGTCTTACTGCAGTTATACAGGGCCTTGGTGAGAGCTCATCTGCAGTATTGTGTGCAGTTTTGGTCTCCTTATCTGAGGAAGGATGTCCTTGCCATGGAGGGAGTGCAACGAAGGTTTACCAGACTGATTCCAGGGATGGCAGGACTGACGTATGAGGAGAGATTGGGTTGACTAGGCCTATATTCACTAGAGATTAGAAGAATGAGGGGTGATCTCATCGAAACATATAAAATTCTAACAGGACTAGACAGACTAGATGCAGGGAGGATGTTCCCGATGGCTGGGGAGTCCAGAACCAGGGGTCACAGTCTCAGGATACGGGGTACGTCATTTAGAACCGAGACGAGGAGACATTTTTTTACTCAGAGGGTGGTGAACTTGTGGAATTCTCTACCACAGAAGGCAGTGGAGGCCAAGTCATTAGATGTATTCAAGAAGGAGATTGATATATTTCTTAATGCTAAAGGGATCAAGGGATATGGGGATAAAGCGAGAACAGGGTACTGAGTTAGACGATCAGCCATGATCATTTTGAATGGCGGAGCAAGTCCAAAGGGCCAAATGGCCTACTCTTGCTCTTATTTTCTATGTAATGATCAGGGGCTTAAACATAGAAATCCATTGCACTTCAATCTAGAGCCAGCTTTATATCAGTCGCCTGTGGCAAGTGAACTCTGTTGATTTAATCCATGACCTGCATAACGGTTGACTGTTGGTCACTGATGCGTAGGCTTTAACTTTAACAGGTAGTAAAATATGCCTAACTTAGTAACTTAAGCACAGCAGGGATTGCTTAATGAGGGTCTTGTTATTTTAACTTGCTGTTCAGTGCCAGAGATGTGTTATTTTACTCTGAGCGAGAAGCTGGGATATCAATTTATGGATAAGGCTCATCTGAGCCGGTGGTTTGAGAAGCCCTGTGTAAATCCACACACTGACGATGGGAAGAATGCAATCTAAAGTGTGATTGTATGCTCTGTACAAAAAAAAACCTTTCGTTCGTGTGTTTTTCATCATGAGACGTAGAGCAGGGTGGTTGGGGAATAAAGTGCAGCTGTCCTGAGATCATTTGGGAACAGTTTGTGAATGAGTAAGAAAGTGAACATACAACACCCAAAAACAACTGGGGATGTTTTGCATGTTGGTGGTTTTTGTCCATAAAACATCCCATTATTTGGTATTGCAATTATTCTGATTTCACTTGCATTCATTTTATGCATTTTAGGGAGGCTAGATAAGTACATGAGGGAGAAAGGAATAGAAGGATATGCTGATTGGGTGAGATGAGGCTCATATGGAGCATGAACACTGGCATGGACCAGTTGGGCCGAATGGCCTGTTTCTGCAGTGTAAATTAGTCATAGAATCTTACAGCACAGTACGAGGCCATTCAACCCATTGTGCCCGTGTCGGCTCTTTGAAAGAGCTATCATTAGACCTACTCCCCTACTGTTTCCCCATATCCCCGCAATGTTCTCCCCTTCAAGTATTTATCTGATTTCCCTTTTGAAAGTTACTATTCAATCTGCTTTCAGGCAGCGCATTCCAGATCACAATATCTCGTAACCCTTAATGCTGTGTTATTCTGTGTTTTATCTTATTTATCCCTTGTTTACCTGTTGGTCATTTGGAATATTCTTAAAAACACTTCAAATGAACTGAAAAAAAAAAATTCAGTTTGGTACCACAAAGAGCTGTTGGTTGTAATGAGATTGGGTGTGACTCTTGCATACACCAGTCCATATTATAACTGCACACACCAGTCCATATTATAACTGCATACACCAGTCCATATTATAACTGCATACACCAGTCCATATTATAACTGCATACACCAGTCCATATTATAACTGCATACACCAGTCCATATTATAACTGCATACACCAGTCCATATTATAACTGCATACACCAGCCCATATTATAACTGCATACACCAGTCCATATTATAACTGCACAACAGAGCTGGCTGCCCTTCAGCCTTGTAATCTGCAATCAGTCTATTTTAACTGCCGCTCACTCTCGGATACAAGGTATTGAAGTATCATCATAGTATCAGGATACAGCACAGGAGGAGCCATTTGGCCCATCGTGCCTGTGCTGGCTCTTTTGAAAGTGCTGTCCAATAAGTCCCACTCCCTCTGCTCTTTTCCCCTATAGCCCTGTAAATTTTTCCCTTCAAGTATTTTTCCAATTCCCTTTTTTTCAAAGTTACTATTGAATCTGCTTCCACCGCCCTTTCAGGCAGCGTGTTCCAGATCATCACAACTCACTGAATTTTTTTTCCCCTCGTGCCGCCTCTTCTGCCAATTACCTTAAATCTGCAGCGGGCCAGCTTTTTTCTGAGGGAGGGGAGGAAGGGCAATGAGAACAAATGACTCCCAAAAAAAAAAGTTGCAGCTGATTCACAAGGAGCAAATGCTTTGCATTTCTGTTTTGGGTGGAGATGGGAGGAGAGGAGAGGAATGAAAAATCATGACCCAATATTTTCTTGGATATCCTCCATCTGTGTTTCTTGTACATTTTACAACATTTTGTCTGGCAAAAGTACGTGGAGTCTCCACTCTGTCCTCATTCACTTATTTTTATAGAGGCGCTTCTCAACTTTTAATCATAGGTTCCTCTCTTGATTTAGCTTTCCTTGCGATTTTAGCCTTCTTGGATTGTTCCCTTTTAGACTTTGATTTCACTGTGAATCACTAGGATGGTAACCTCCATTATAATCCTTGTTTCCCTTTCTAAGCTGACTTAGTACTGTTGAAACTTCTGGCTGTTCCACAGCCTTTTGAGAATGAAGCTCTCACTGTGGCCAACTGTTGCCACTTTGAGATTGGGCTGGACCTTGATGGAGTGGGGCATCTCACGACGTGCCCCCTTAGTTAGACTTTTCCCCCTGGCCCGTCAGCTCATATTTTTTGCCCTGGAAGTGCAAGCTGGTAACGGTGAGGTCATTGGGGCAACTGGGACCTGAGTGAATGACTGGACCAACAGTCCATCTCCTTAAACAGGAACGACGGAAAAGGAAATAGGGTGAATTAGAGTCAATTCAGGCGGGGAAAGAAAGATTGGATGGAGAGAGAGGCAGAAAGAAACAAAGGAAATGTTGACATTTTTCAAATCTCTTAACAATTTACCACCTGCAGGAATGAGATTGAACAGTTTAAATTGTTCCCTTTCTGGTCCACAGGTTGATTGGCATTGCATTAACTTGCTGGCCACTTTGCATATTAATAATGGTGGGTCGTTTACACACTTATCTTTCCAGCAAGATCCAGCCCCCCCACCCCCCCCGTGATTGTCCTCTATGTGTGTCTGACTTGATGTTGGTGGATTGTTTTCTTCAGTGGTATGATTGCAGGAGTCTTGGTGAGAAGGTGTCTTTTTTTTTTGATACTTCACAGAATTTGCCAGTTCCCATGGAATCTGTGATCCTGGTCTCCTCCTCCGCTGGTATTTAGCTTTTCATTGTTTCAACACCCAGTGCTTTTAGATGTCATTGAAATTCGTGGGTGCTCTTTGGAAGAGCTGCAGTTGACTGGAAGCATCATTTGCCACTATTGTCCATTTGGGATGGGTACTGTTGCCTTTGTTGAGATTGGCTAACTGGGCACAGTGGGTGGGTATTGGTTTACTGGAGAACGCGCTGAACCATTGGAGAGATGATGACTTCAACTCATCAGTTTGGATTAATCCCTGCGGAGAGGTGAAAGGACAATACGTGAACTCCAAACTGCTGCTCAGTTTTTGACTGGTATTAAGAGAAATTTACATTTGAGAACAGACTTCAGATCTAAGAAATTGGTCTTTTCCATATCGGGCAACTCTAATGGATGAAGAAAGTTCACCAATCTCCCTCTCAGTTTAAACTGCAAAGCTTGGAGTGACACGATTACAATGGCATTAAAAGCAGTGAGGTTGGGATGTGAAAACATGCTTGTCGATACCATCTGCGGTGTATTGATTTTTCACAACTTTTCAGGGATAAGCTGGAATTATATAAGAACATAAGAAATAGGAGCAAGAGTAGGCCATACGGCCCCTCGAGCCTGCTCCGCCATTCAATAAGATCATGGCTGATCTTCTACCTCAAATCCACTTTCCTGCCCGATCCCCATATCCCTTGATTCCCCTAGAGTCCAAAAATCTATTGATCTCAGCCTTGAATATATTCAACGACTCAGCACCCACAGCCCTCTGGGGTAGAGAATTCCAAAGATTCACAACCATCTGAGTGAAGAAATTCCTCTATCTCAGTCCTAAATATCTGACCCCTTATTCTGAGACTATGCCCTCTAGTTCTAGACTCTCCAGCCAGGGGAAACAGCCTCTCAGCATCTACCCTGTCAAACCCTCTAAGAATTTTATGTTTCAATGAGATCACCTCTCATTCTTCTAAACTCGAGAGTATCGGCCCATTCTACTCAATCTCTCCTCATAGGATAACCCTCTCATCCCAGGAATCAATCTAGTGAACCTTCATTGCACTGCCTCCAAGGCAAGTATATCCTTCCTTAGATAAGGAGACCAAAACTGTACACAGTACTCCAAATGTGGTCTCACCAAAGCCCTGTAGAATAGTGAGTTCCTTACTCTTGTACTCCAACCCCCTTGCAATAAAGGCCAACATACCATTTACCTTCCTTATTACTTGCTACACCTGCGTGTTAACTTTGTCTCACGTACGAGGACACCCAAATCCCTCTGACCACCAACGTTTAATAGTTTCTCACCATTTAAAAAAAATATTGTTTTTCTATTCTTGCGTGAATAACCTCACATTCCCCTACATTATACTCCATCTGCCACCTTATGCCCACTCACTTAATCTGTCTATATCCTTTTGCAGACTCTGCCCTCCTCACAGGTTACTTTCCCACCTAGCTTTATATCATCAGCAAACTTGGATACATTACACTCGGTCCCTTCATCTAAGTTATTAATACAGATTGTAAATAGCTGAGGCCCAAGCACTGATCCTTGAGGCACCCCACTAGTTACAGCCTGCCAACCTGAAAATGACCCGTTTATTCCTACTCCTGTTTTTTGTCCGTTAACCAATCCTCAATCCATGCTAATATATTACCCCCAATCCCATGAGTCCTTGTGCCACACGAAAGATTGTCACACCTTATCGAATGCCTTTTGAAAATCCAAATATACTCCATCCACTGGTTCCTTTTTATCTGCCCTGCTCGTTACATCCTCAAAAAACTAATGTCAAACACTTTCCTTTTCGTAAAACCATGTTGACTCTGCCTAATCATATTATGATTTTCTAAATGCCCTGTTACCAAGTCCTTAATAATGGATTCCAGCATTTTCCCAATGACTGATGTCGGGCTAACTGGCCTGTAGTTCCCTGTTTTCTCTCTCCCTCCTTTCTTGAATAGTGGGGTTACATTTGCTACCTTCCAATCCACTGGGACCGTTCTAGAATCTAGGGAATTTTGGAAGATCACAACCAATGCATCCACTATCGCTGCAGCCACCTCCTTTTTAAAATCGTAGGATGTAGGTCATCAGGTCCAGGGGATTTGTCAGCTTTTAGTCCCATTAATTTCTCTAGTATTTTTTCTTTACTAATATTAATTGCTTTAGGTTTCTCACTCCCATTAGACCCTTGGTTCCCCACTATTTCCGGTATGTTTTTTTTGTCTCTTCTACTGCAAAGTCAGATACAAAATATTTGTTTAACATCTGCTATTTCCGCATTCCCCATTATAATGTCTCTTGTATTTGTGCTCTCTATGTAGTCATTTTTATTGATATCTAAGGGGACTCTCTGTGGTCCTGTTTTCATGGTTGTCATTAATGTCTGATAATCAGACAGTTGATACAAAAGTAATCCATGGCAGAAGATATTGGTATTCAGCTTCGTTATGTAGGGAAAAATGGGTCATATTCATACTCTGCTTGCTGCACTGTCAGAGGTGCCGCCTTTCGAATGAGGCCCCTTTTCCCCCCTCAGTTGGACGTAAAAGATCGCATGGCACTATTTCAAAGAGAAGCAGGGGAGTTTGCCTCAGTGTCCTGGTCAATATTTATCCCTCAACCAACATCACTTTGTAAAATAAAGAAACAGATTATTGGGTCATTATCACGTAGCAGTTTGTGGGATCTTGCTGTGTGCAAATTGGCTGCCGCGTTTCCCTACATTACAACAGTGACTACACTTCAAAATGTACTTCATTGGCTGTAAAGTGGATTGGGATGTCCTGAGGTTGTGAAAGGCAGTGTAGAAATGCAAGCTTTTTTAAAAATATGTTTTCATGACCTAATTTAAAAATAAATGTTGTCATGGCATCACAGGGACATTAATGAAGAATTGCTGGCACAAACCTGCTTCATAACATGGCACAGCGTGTTGATGCTGTGATAGGCTTTAATTACACAATCTGGGAGGAAGGAATGTGCAGGAATTTGGAATTATTATGGTTTAGTTCTGTCAGCGGTGTATTAATGTTATGTAGGAGGAACGTGATCTAAATTCATTAATGCTGGTTTAAATCCTTAATTTCTGTCTTCATTGAATGCTGGATCATAGTGAAACAGCATGTGGATAACGAACAGCAATGAGCCTGTGTGTGACATTCTTCCCATTTTCCAGTCTATTGTTACATACCAACATGTGAAAATGACTGTCAGGAAATGACCAGCTGGCCTATCAAGCCTGCCCCACACATGAAGCCTGGAACAGCCTAACTAGACACTTCCAAAGCCATGTAATCTCCTGGGGGAGGCGGAAAACCAGAAAAAAACCAAGGTCAAAAGGAAAAACATTTCCTCTGAACCCTCCTCTCTGGCACCCCCCCCCCCCCCAGCTGCTCATAACCAGTCTGAGGGTAGCAAGGGCACAGAATGTCCTCTGGGTGGGGGGCTGCAATATCCATCACGAAGAGTGGCTCGGTAGCACCACTACTGACCGAGCTGGACAAGTCCTGAAGGACATAGCTGCCAGACTGGGCCTGCGGCAGGTGGTGAGGGAAAAACCTACTTGACCTCATCCCCACCAATCTACCTGTCGCAAATGCATCTGTCCACGACAGTATTGGTAGGAGTGACCACCGCACAGTCCTCGTGGAGACAAAGTCCTGTCTTTGCACTGAGGACACCATCCAACATGTTGTGCGGCACTACCACCGTGCTAAATGGGATAGATTCAGAACAGATCTAGCAGCTCAAAACTGAGCATCCGTTAGGCACTGTGGGCCATCAGCAGCAGAATTGTATTCCAGTACAATCTGTAACCTCATGGCCCGGCATATTCCACATTCTACCATTACCAACAAGCCAGGGGATCAACCCTGGTTCAATGAAGAGTGTAGAAGAGCGTAGAAGAGCATGCCAGGAGCAGCACCAGGTGTACCGAAAACTGAGGTGCCAACCTGGTGAAGCTACAACAAAGACTTGCATGCATGCTAAACCGCAGAAGCAACATGCTATAGTCAGAGCTAAGCGATTCCACAACCAATGGATCAGATCAAAGCTGTGCAGTCCTGCCACATCCAGTCGTGAATGGTGGTGGACAGTTAAATGACTAACGGGAGGAGGAGGCTCTGTAAACATCCCCATCCTCAATGGTGGCAGAGTCCAGCACGTGAGTGCAAAAGACAAGGCTGAAGCGTTTGCAACCATCCTCAGCCAGAAGTGCCAAGTGGATGATCCATCTCGGCCTCCTCCCGATATCCTCACCATCACAGGAGCCAGTCTTCAGCCAATTCGATTCACTCCACGTGATATCAAGAAACGGCTGAGTGCACTGGATACAGCAAAGGCTATGGGCCCCGACAACATCCCGGCTGTAGTGCTGAAGACTTCTGCTCCAGAACTAGCCGCACCTCTAGCCAAGCTGTTCCAGTACAGCTACAATACTGGCATCTACCCGACAATGTGGAAAATTGCCCAGGTATGTCCTGTCCACAAAAAGCAGGACAAATGCAATCCGGCCAATTACCGCCCCATCAGTCTACTCTCAATCATCAGCAAAGTGATAGCACTGTCGACGACACTTTCCATCAAGCGGCACTTACTCACCAATAACCTGCTCACCGATGCTCAGTTTGGGTTCCGCCAGGACCACTCGGCTCCAGACCTCATTACAGCCTTGGTCCAAACATGGACAAAAGAGCTGAATTCTAGAGGTGAGGTGAGAGTAACTGCTCTTGACGACATCAAGGCAGCATTTAACCAAGTGTGGCACCAAGGAGCCCTAATAAAATTGAAGTCAATGGGAATCGGGGAAAACTCTCCAGTGGCTGGAGTCATACCTAGCACAAAGGAAGATAGCAGTGGTTGTTGGAGGCAGTGTCCTACGCCCAATCATCTTCAGCTGCTTCATCAATGACCTTCCCTCCATCATAAGGTCAGAAATGGGGATGTTCGCTGAAGATTGCAGTGTTCAGTTCCATTCACAAACGCCTCAGATAATGAAGCAGTCCGAGCCCACATGCAGCAAGACCTGGACAACATCCAGGTTTTGGCTGATAAATGGCAAGTAACATTCGCGCCAGGCAATGACCATCTTCAACAAGAGAGAGTCTAACCACCTCCCCTTGACATTCAACGGCATTACCATCGTCAAATCCCCCACCATCAACATCCTGGGGGTCACCATTGACCAGAAACTTAACTGGACCAGCTGCATAAATACTGTGGCTACAAGAGCAGGTCAGAGGCTGGGTATTCTGCGGTGAGTGACTCACCACCTGACTCCCCAAAGCCTTTCCACCATCTACAAGGCACAAGTCAGGAGTGTGATGGAATACTCTCCACGTACCTAGATGAGTGCAGTTCCAACAACACTCTAAGCTCGACACCATCCAGGACAAAGCAGCCCCCTTGATTGGCACCCCATCCACCACCCTAAACATTCACTCCCTTCACCGGCGCACTGTGGCTGCAGTGTGTACCATCCACAGGATGCACTGCAGCAACTAGCCAAGGCTTCTTCGACAGCACCTCCCAAACCCGCGACCTCTACCACCTAGAAGGACAAGGGAGCAGGTACATGGGAACAACACCACCTGCACGTTCCCCTCCAAGTCACACACCATCCCGACTTGGAAATATATCGCCGTTCCTTCATTGTCGCTGGGTCGAAATCCTGGAACTCCCTTCCTAACAGCACTGTGGGAGAACCGTCACCACACGGACTGCAGCGGTTCAAAGCGGCGGCTCACCACCACCTTCTCAAGGGCAATTAGGGATGGGCAATAAATGCCGGCCTTGCTAGTGACGCCCACATCCCATGAACTAATTTTAAAAATCACATTGCCCATCCTTTTGGTTAACTGGTAAATCAGTTACCTTATTACCTCATCTATGCCTCTGTTACCTCTAGACTGGACTATTCCAATGCTTTCCCAGCCAGCTTCCAGTCTTCCACCCTCCGCAAAATTTGAGCTCATCCAAAATTCTGCTGCCTGTATCCTAACTCGCATCAAGTCCCGTTCACCCATCACCGAGCTCGCTGACTACCGGTTCGGTGTCACCTCGATTTTAAAATTCTCATCTTAGTGTTCAAATCCCTCCATGGCCTCGCCCCACCCTATCTCTGTAACCTCCTCCAGCCCTACAACCCTCAGATCTCTGCGCTCTTCCAATTCTTGCCTCTTGCACATCCTCGATTTTCATCGCTGTGCCTTAAGGTCAAGGCAGCTGAAGATTTGGAATTCCTTCCCTAAACCTCTCCGCGCCTCTCTCCGCCTTTTAAGATACTCGCCATAGAGGGAGTGCAGCGAAGGTTCACCAGACTGATTCCTGGGATTGCAGGACTATTGAAGGAGAGATTGGGTCGACTCAGCCTGTATTCACTCGAGTTTAGAAGAATGAGAGGGGATCTCATTGAAACATATAAAATTCTGACAGGGCTAGACAGACCGGATGCAAGGAGGAGGTTTCCCCCTGGCTGGGGGGGTCCAGAACGAGGGGTCACAGTCTCAGGATACGGGGTAGGACATTTCGGACTGAGATGAGGAGAAATTTCTTCACTCAGAGGGTGGTGAACCTGTGGAATTCTCTACCACAGGAGGCTGTGGAGGCCAAGTCACTGAATATATTTAAGAAGGAGCTGGATAGATTTCTGGACACAAAAGGCATCGAGGGGTATGGGGAGAGAATGGGAATATGGTATTGAGATAGAGGATCAGCCATGATCATATTGAATGGTGGAGTAGGCTCGAAGGGCCTACTACTCCTCCTACTTTCTATGTTTCTATACTCCTTAAAACCTACCTCTTTGCCCAAGCTTTTGATCACCTGACCTAATATCTCCTTACTTGGCTCGATGTCATTTTTTTCTGACTCTCCTATGAAGTATCTTGGTATGCTTTTACTACGTTAAAGGCGCTATATAAATAAACATTGTTATGGGCCCACGAAATTCAAACTGAACAAACCAGCAGATAAGAAATAAGTGTGAAAATTGGGCTCAGTTGCAAGGGCTCAGTCAGTCACTTGCTGCTTTAGGCCTGCATGTTGGCTTGCCCTTAAACTAAAATCAACCTCTTCAGTACGATTCCTGATCTAACCTACATTTCTGGCAAACAGTGCTTTCAAATATTCAACCTTGAAGTCTGCTTCTGAATTGGTGAACTGCCAAGAACACTGACTGTCTCACTTGCACATCAAGGCTGGCGATACAGTGCAGGCAAATTCAGAGTAGGTACCATATGAAAAACAATTCTTAGACACTTGCTAAAGACAGCTGTGTAGTCTGCATTAATTTATTATCCACACAAGTTAGCGAAAACCAGGTCGGGCTCTCTGTTGTGCTTCACGTGATCCAATTGAATATTATTTTATCCAAAATTAAACCTTTTATAAATCACTGGTTAGGCTCCAGCTGGAGTATTGTGTCCAGTTCTGGGCACCGCACTTTAGGAAGGATGTCAAGGCCTTGGAGAGGATGCAGAGGAGATTTACCAGGATGGTACCGGGGATGTGGGACTTCAGTTACGTGGAGAGACTGGAGAAGCTGGGATTGTTCTCCCAGCAGAGAAGGTTAAGGGGAGATTTAATCGAGGTGTTAAAAATCATGGAAGGGTTTTGATAGGGTGAAACTGTTTCGACTGGCAGGAGGGTCGGTAAACAGATTTAAGGTGATTGGCAAAAAAAGCCGGAGGGGGGGGAATGAGAATTATTTTTTTATGCAGTGAGTTGTGATGATCTGGAATGCGCTGCCTGAAAGGGCGGTGGAAGCAGATTCAATAATAACTTTCAAAAGAGAATTGGATAAATACTTGAAAAGGAAGAATTTGCAGGGCTATGAGGAAAGAGCAGGGGAGTGGAACTAATTGGATAGCTCTTTCACAGAGCCAGCACAGGCAACGATGGGCCTGTCACGCACATAATAACATGCATTTATACAGCACCTTTAACGTAGTAAAACGTCCCAAGGCGCTTCACAGGAGTGTTATGAGACAAAATTTGACACTGACCAAGGCACCTGTCCTAATATCTCATGTGGCTCAAAGAGAGAGGTTTTAAGGAGCCTCTTAAGTGGCAAGAGAGGCAGAGTAGTTTAGGGAGGGAATTCTAGAGCTAGCGGCCTAGGCAGCTGAAGGCACGGTGCCTAATGGTTCGGGGAGAGGCCGTGGAAGGATTTGAAAACCAGGATCAGAATTTTAAATTTGAGGCATTGCAGGATTGTGAGCCAATGTAGGCTCTTTGTACAGTATTATGGAGGTATATGCATGACTGGTAGTGTGGTGGTAGAAACTAACTATTTATTCCACGAGTAAGATTTCTTCAGGAGGTGTGTGTCTTGCCTGGGGCTCATAAAAATAGTTTGTTTATCAAATCATTTAGCAAGATGTGCAAGCTTCAGTGTTGGTCCATTGGCCAAGGCTAAATCTGTCATTCAGCACTGGTTTTACACAAGATTTTAGAATTATCCATTTACAAGCTTCCAAGGTCCCTATTTGAGAATTGAATCTAGCTTTTGCAACAGGCAACTTTGAATTTGATTTGAGATCTCGTTCCTGTATGTTTGTTTCACTTTTGGTTTATGGCCAGTTGTGGAATCCGGCCCCAAAAGTGAAGTTCAGTAACTTGCACAGAATTACACAGAATGTACAGCACAGAAACAGGCCGTTCGGCCCAACTGGTCTATGCTGGTGTTTATGCTCCACACGAGCCTCCTCTCTCCCTACTTCATCTCACCCTATCAGCATTTCCTTCTATTCTTTTCTCCCTCATGTGTTTATCTAGCTTCCCCTTAAATGCATCTACACTATTTGCCCCAACTACTCCTTGTGGTAGTGAGTTCCACAATCTCACCACTCTCTAGGTAAAGAAGTTTCTCCTGAATTCCCTATTGGATTTATTAGTGACTATTTTATATTTATGACCCCTAGTTTTGGTCTCCCCCACAAGTGGAAACATCTTCTCTGTCAACCCTATCAAACCCTTTCATAATTTTAAAGACCTCTATCAGGTCACTTCTCCGTTGAGAGAGAGAGAGAGAAAAGAGTCCCAACTGTTGAGTCTTTCCTGATAGTTACTTGAATGAAGTGCCTGTGTTTCTCTTCAATTAACTTTGGTTCTGAGATAATGGTTACAATTATCCTTGAGCTTATCACTGTGCGTTTGGTTATGCAGAGACCATATGTATTTTATTTACAATGCAGATAAAACTCAGTCTGAGTTCCAGGTGCAATACAGCTGATCATTAATAGCATTGGACTAAATCTTGCATCCCTAAATTTACAGGGCTCTGGAGGGATTTGAACTCAAGGATGAGAATTTTATATTTTGAGGTGCTGCCAGACCTGGAGCCAATGTAGGTCAACGAGCACAGGGGTGATGGGTGAACAGGACTTGGTGCGAGTTAGCATTACAGGCAGCAGAGTTTTGGATGATAGTTTGTGGTTGTTTGAGCTCCTTTGGGAAAATTACAGTGCAGCATCAATTTTTTTTTAGCATATAGACAAAAGCTAAAGAAGGTTGGCCTTCAAAAGCAGCGTTGAAAAAATTTAAGACTCTGCGATTTGTGCCTGTAGACTAACCTCTGCTCTTCAGACGTCATTTCTGGCTTGTTGGCAGGAACCCAAAGGTGTAGCGTGAAAGTGTGTTTCTCATTGACCTCCGCTGGGAAAGTTGTGATAGTTGAGAAGGCTGTTAAAAAAAGCATTTGGGATCCTTTGCTTTATTAATAGAGGCATAGAGTACAAAAGCCAGGAAGTTATGCTAAACCTTTATAAATCACTGGTTGGGCCTCAGCTGGAGTATTGTCCAATTCTGGGCACCGCACTTTAGGAAGGATGTCAAGGCCTTGGAGAGGAGATTTACGAGAATGGTATCGGGGATGAGGGACTTCAGTTATGTGGATAGACTGGAGAAGCTGGGGTTGTTCTCCTTAGAACAGAGAAGGTTAAGGGGAGATTTGATAGAGGTGTTCAAAATCATGAGGGGTTTTGATAGAGTAAATAAGGAGAAACTGTTTCCAGTGGCAGAACGGTCAGTAACCAGAGGACACAGGTTTAAGGTGATCAGCAAAAGAGCCAGAGGAAACTCTTTTATGCAGCGAGTTGTGATGATCTGGAATGCGCTGCCTGAAACGGCGGTAGAAGCAGATTCAATAATAACTTTCAAAAGGGAATGGAATAAATACTTGAAAAGGAGTAATTTTACAGGGCTATGGGGAAAGAGCAGGGGGAGTGGGACTAATTGGATAGTTCTTCCAAAGAGCCGGCACAGGCGCGATGGGCTGAATGGCCTCCCCCTGTGCTGTACCTACTATGATAGTGTGAAGCTGAATATTTATACCCTCTTACTGTGCCCCCCGCCCCCCGGAGACGGTAATTTGTGGCTATCTGCACATCTTAGTAAAGTGTTAAATAAGTCGTAGTAGCGTGGAAGTTTCAGTCCAGATGGAGCGTGTTCAGCCTATTGTCTGTTCCTGTGCTAGCCCTACATTAGACTTCTCTCTGATCTCTCTTTATTCTTCAATATTTTCTTCAACTTTATCTAATTTCTTCTTAAATGTCATGATTGATGCAGCTTCAGTAACCAAGTCTAACACATTTCATACCCTAATGAGCCTTTGCATAAAAAGTTCCTTCCAACTTCTACTTTATGTATCAAATACTATACTGCATGTTACTGCCTCACTAACCAGTGAAAATCATCAATTACTATTTAACCTCTCTAACCTTTCAGAATTTTGAACCCTTTGTTTAGATTCCCCCTTAATCTTCTCTGCTGCAGCAAATACAGCCCATGTTTTTCCAGGTCTCTCATTACTATATCCAGAGTGTCCATCAACACCACTGTGTCAGCCGTTGAGTTGGAGATGGGGTGGGACTTATGGCAGGACTCACAGCAAAGAGTATTTTATGGTAAACTGAGTCTATTAAAACAGCACACCACAGCAAACAGTCTATGGAGCCTACTTAGAGTCGCTGAACTACAACTAACAGGACCCATGGCTGAAACTACAGCAACTTCTCCCGATTAAAGCAGGAATTTTTTTCTCCAGTAAAATACAGTGAGTGGAGAATAGTTACATAATACAAATTACATGCGTAAAACCAATTCCAGTCACTTACAGCAGTGCAGTCTCCAGGCGTGATTGATGGGGGAATTCCCCTATCGTCTCCATTCTGGCCAGGAATAGTGGTGTTACTATAGGCAGCCTGTTATAGCCTCTCGCTCCTGGTACCAAGCTGGTGAACCTACATTGCACCTTCTTCATGACTCCTTTCTATATTTGAGATGGACACAGTATTCCAAACATGGCCTAACCAAAGTCTTATACAGATTCCTCACCCCTCTGTTCACTTGTATTTAAAGCCCCTCTATCAAACTCAGAATTCTGTTTGGCTTTTTTTTAATAAAAAAAAACTTTTTTCACCTGTGATTCTGCCTTTAAAGAAATGTGTACCTGCACCCCTGAATCTCACTCGTTCTCCACACCATGGTGAATGCTATCCTTTAAAATATATTTCCATTCCCTGTTCCCAAAACGTACTACTTGTTATAAATTGGATAGCCCGGTGGGGAAGGATAGAATTCTAGAGCCTGGAGTTCAGTTGCTTCTAAGCCTTTATTCAGAGATTTCCCTTTATACACACACACACACACACCCTAGCTAAGCTCGCCTATTAAAAAGGATACGAGAGAGTCCCCAATTGACACCCACCACCTGAATACAATTAACACTAATTGATATAAATCACATGGATACAATTAACACTACTTCACATTTGTCTATATTGAATTGTGAACAATGAGCCAGATTGGAAGGTCTCGGAACATATCTGTGAGGCAACCGCATGTTTCTGTTTTAGAGAGAAATGGAAGGCTGGAGCTTGGCCGGTAATTGGGACAGAATGGAGTGGCCAAGTAGAAGTAATCTAAACTCTGCTCTCTCCCTGTCCAGGCACCCCCTTCACCCTTTAATACCATGGGTCTTGATCTATGTGACAAGTTTATTATGTGGGACTTTATGAAAATGTCTTCTAAAGCCAAAATATATCTCATTCACTCCAATTTGTTTCTCTGCTCAATAATGATCTTGAAGAGTTTGATTAAATTGGTCAAACCCCCTTACAAATCCTTGTTGACTGCCTCTGATTAGAACTTACCTCTTAGTGTTCACTAAAGTTTTCCCTTATTATAGACTCCCAACAGTGTTTCTTCCACCAATGTGTAGCTAAATGGTCTAAATTTAATGGGCATTCTGCTTCCCCTTTGAAAAGCTATAACATTCACGACCCTCCAGTTTTTTGGGTACTATTCCCGTATTCAAAGGATTGTAGAAAATTATGTTCGGGACCTCTGATTTCATCATTGGCCCCTCACTGTAATGTCTGTCCCATTATCCCTTATCAATACGGTTTCCCTTTTAATATATATGTATTGATTGTTCCTCTGCCACTCGTGCAATCCATCCTCCATCTTCAATTTCCAAGATGGAGGCAGTCGTTTCTGTCTGTAGTCACGTGGTCAGGAATTGAGTGATTTGTACAAAGAAACATTGCTTGTTAGCTGTTTGTCAGTTTGTGTATGTCAGCCCACTACATGGTCATGGTACCTTTAGCCACAGAATATCCTGTTTGTAAACTCCAGCCGCTCGAATCTTGGCCAGTGCTGAAGTTACTCACCGTGCTGATGTACTGGGACGAGTGCCAGGAGTGCGGTTGACAGCTAGAGCTGGGAAGAATGCCAGTCCTCACTCATCATGAGAGCTGTTGCTAATGGACCCGCTGCATCTGTTGTCATAGTGGCTCTTTTCTGGCTTGAACACCTGAAATGTTGCTTCTCCTGCATTTCCCTGCCCTTTTCATAGAATAATAGAACCATACAGCACAGAAGGAGGACATTCGGCCCATCGTACCTGTGCTGGCTCAAGAGCTATCCAATTAGTCCCACTCCCCTGCTCTTACCCCATAGCCCTGTAAATTTTTCAGCTTCAAGTATTTATCCAATTCCCTCCCCCCACCACCTGCTTCTTTTGCCAATTACCTTAAATCTGTGTCCTCTGATTACCGACCGTTCTGCCACTGGAAACAGTTTCTCCTTATTTACTCTATCATCAAAACACTATGATTTTGAACACCTCGATTTAAATCTCCCGTTGACTGTCTCTGCTCCAAGGAGAACAATCCCAGTTTCTCCAGTCTCTCCACATAACTGAAATCCCACATCCCTGGGACCATTCTAGTAAATCTCCTCTGCACCCTCTCCAAGGCTTTGACATCCTTCCTAAAGGATTGGCAAAGGAGCGATGAGGAGAAATTTTTTAACGCAGCAAATTGTTACGATCTGGAATGCACTGCCTGAAAGGGCGGTGGAAGCAGATTCAATAGTAACTTTTAAAAGGGAATTGGATAAATATTTGAAAAGGAAAAATTTGCAGGGCTTTGGGGAAAGAGCAGGGGAGTGGGACTAATTGGATAGCTCTTTCAAAGAGCTGGCACAGGCACGATGGGCTGAATGGCCGCCTCCTGTGCTGTGTGATTCTGTGATCTCCGTCTGATCCATCTACTCAACAAATGGCACGAACTCTCCATGCTTGGTGTCTAATCCACATAAACGATGCGATTGGGGGGAGGGTGGGAGGGGTTTGGAGAGTTCCTTATCTCTTGTCTCACTTGATGCTTGTTGATTTTTTAATTCTGCCCTAGTTACACGTGACATTCCAGGTCAAACAAAGTGCTTACATCCAGCTGCGCTTCTCAGCAGCTCATATTCCTGGATTGTGCCTCTCTGCACCCCCTCACCATCTTTTCTCTAATGAAAACCTGTTCCTCTGAGAAGTGTTTCCTCTTATAAGCCTGCGCTCCAGAATCATTTGTCATTTTTGAGCCCTCCCCCTCCAATGCATTAGTGTCTTTTTGATACCTAAAATTACACACCATATGGTGTCACTAATGGTTGGAACAAGATAGAATAATCCACTTTCAGGTTATCATAGTATGTTACAGCAGAGAAGGAGGCCATTCGACCCATTGTGCCTGTGCTGGCTCTTTGAAAGAGCTATCCAATTAGTCCCATTCCCTACTCTTTTCCCATAGCCCTGTAAATTTTCTCCTTACAAGTATTTATCCAGTTCTCTTTTGAAAGTTACTATTGAATCTGCTTCCACCGCCCTTTCAGGCAGCGCATTCCAGATCATAAAAACTTGCTGCATAAAAAAATGTTTCCTCTGGACTGTCTGCTTAAATCTGTGTCCTCTGGTTACTGACCCTCTGCCACTGGAAACAGAGTAAATAAGAAGAAACTATCAAAACCCTTCATGATTTGGAACACCTCCATTAAATCTCCCCTTAACCGTCTCTGCTCCAAGGAGAACAACCTCAGCTTCCCCAGTCTCCACGTTACTGAAGTAATTTTCCAAAATTCCCTAGATTCTGGAAGGGCCCCATTGGATTGGAAAATAGTGAATGTAACTCCTCTATTCAAGAAAGGAGGGAGACAGAAAGCAGGAAACTACAGGCCAGTTAGCTTAACATCTGTCATAGGGAAAATGCTAGAATCTATTAAGGAGGTTATAGCAGAGCACTTAGAAAATCTCAATGCAATCAGGCAGAGTCAATATTGCTTTGTGAAAGGAAAATAGTGTTTGACTAATTTATTAGTTATTTGAGGAAGTAACAAGCAATTTGGATAAAGGGAATCCTGAGGATGTGGTGTACTTGGATTTCCAGAAGGCTTTTGACAAGGTGCCATATCAAAGGCTACTTCACAAAATAAGAGCTCATGGTGTAGGGGGTAACATATTAGCATGGATAAAGGATTGGTTAGCTAACAGGAAACAGAGAGTAGGCATAAATGGGTCATTTTCAGGTTGGCAAGATGTAACGAGTGGAGTGCCACAGGGATCAGTGCTTGGGCCTCAACTATTTACAATCAATATCAATGACTTGGATGACGGGACCGAATGTATGGTTGCTAAATTTGCTGATGACACAAAGGTAGGTAGGAAAGTAAGTTGTGAAGAGGACATAAGGAGTCTGCAAAGGGATATGGATAGGTTAAGTGAGTGGGCAAAAATTTGGCAGTTAGAGTATAATGTGGGAAAATGTGAACTTGTCCACTTTGGCAGGAGGAATAGAAAAGCAGTATATTATTTAAATGGAGAGAGATTGCAGAACTCTGAGGTACAGAGGGATCTGGGTGTCCTAGTACATGAATCACAAAAAGTTAGTATGCAGGTACAGCAAGTGATTAGGAAGGCAAATGGAATGTTGTCATTTATTACAAGGGGAATGGAATATAAAAGTCGAGATGTTTTGCTACAGTTGTACAGGGCATTGGTGAGACCACATCTAGAATACTGTGTCTCCTTATTTAAGAAAGGACATAATTGCTTTAGAGGCAGTTCAGAGAAGGTTCACTCGACTGATTCCTGGGATGAGGGGGTTATCTTATGAGGAAAGGTTGGACAAGTTGGGCCTGTATACATTGGAGTTTAGAAGAGTGAGAGGTGATCTTATTGAAACATATAAGATCCTGAGAGGACTTGAAGGGGTAGATGCTGAGAGGATGTTTCCCCTTGTGGGAGAGACTAGAACTAGGGGCCACAGTTTAAAAATATAAGGAGAAATTTTTTCTCTGAGGATCGTGAGTCTGTGGAAATCCCTTCCCCAGAGAGCGGTGGAGGCAGGGTCATTGAATATTTTTTTTAAGGCTGAGTTAGATAGATTCCTGATTAACAAGGGTGTCAAAGGTTATAGTAGGTAGACTGGAAAGTAGGGTTGAGGTCACAATCAGATCGGCCATGATCTTATCAAATGGCAGAGCCGGCTCGAGGGGCCGAATGGCCTGCTCCTGCTCTTAATTCGTATGTAAGTCCCTCAGTTGTAGTGAGGCACTCAAAGTATTTGGTTGATAAGTTCCAGTCAATGCAAAGTTTTCAGTCAATAATCTATAAATTAGGGTTGCTGCCTTTTACAAACAAAAACAAACAGCTGATGGATTATTGGACTTAATTTTTCAAAAATGAGTGTCTCTTTAATTCTGCCAGATGTTGGGTAGGCGACTTTCAACCTTGTTCTGAGAACATTGGCTGCCATCTTGAAAAAGTGGGAAACTGTTACGTCTGTTAGAGCCCTAAATATTGAATCGGTTTTGATAGCTGTTCACAGAGCAATGAAAACTTTGGCAGTATTACGACTGAAATGTGTTTGGAACAATTTACAAATGTTAATGAAGAATCTGTTCTGCATTTTCCTTTGCAGTATTTATTTGGTGTCCTTAGTAATCATTTCTTGTCCAACCAAAGTGATCTTATTTTTTATAATTCATTTTGTTTGCAAACCCACCAATCTGTGAGATGCTGCAAAATTAGTTGGAACACCTCTTGTGCAGTTGCCATTTTATTTCCATAGAGTTTGAAGAAACCAATTAACCAGAACACTGTTAACAAATTGGTTTATTGTACACTCACTGTGGAACAGTGTGTGCTGACACCACATTTAAGGTGCATTGGTGAATGAGCTGCATCCATTTCATTTGGATTATTTTGTGTGCATCCAATCACTCAGCGGTGAGAATGTGGAACTCGCTACCACATGGAGAAGTTGAGGCGAATAGTGGAGATGCATTTAAGGGGAAGCTGGATAAACACGTGAGGGAGACAGGAATGGAAGGATATGCTGATGGGGTGAGATGATGTAGGGGGGGGGGGGGGGAGGAGAGGAGGCTCGTGTGGAGCATAAACACCAGTTGGGCTGTTAATACAATGGACTGTGGTAATGCTATGTAATCTGCCATGTCTGCATTTTCCGCTTAACATTGGGGGTGTGTGAGCTGTTATTTGTTATTGGGAGTTGGTACGTTGGAGGCAGATATTAAAGGATTACATTGCGTGGGTCACATTGGGGATTGTTCTTGTGGAGATGGTGTGTGATGTTTTGGAGAGGTACAGAAAGTAATGTACAATGCCCAAATGAGTGAAGGGACTCACGAATTGTGCTGCTTAGTCAGATGCTTCTTCTTGAATGTCACAGAGTTTGTGTAATAGAGTGTGGGCTGTGAGTGTGACCATCAGTGAACTATATACATACTCCTACTTGTGCAGTAATCTTGCTAGTGCTGTAAGGGAACTGTGCCAGCTAAACATTTGATTCCAGGAGCCCTTTTACAGCAGTGTTTTTTTTTTAATCCCTGACAATCTGTCTGAAACCTCAGAATTAGGGAATATTTAATGGGTTCATTTATACTGGAGGTTCTGAACATTTCAAAGGTATAAAGAGCCAGGAAAAGAAATCCTAACCCGATGAAATGAGCAAGTGCTGCCGTCTCCATGTCCAGGACCGTTATCGTCAATGGTGCAAGAATCACCTATCCACAACCAACAGCACTTCCAGGTCAAAATCGGGTTAAACTACAAGGACAGGTTGCATAGACTAGGCTTGGATTCCCTCGAGTATAGAATGTTAGGGGGTGATCTAATTGAGGGGTTTAAGATGATTAAAGGAGTTGATAGGGTGGATAGAGAGAAACTATTTCCTCTGGTGGGAGAGTCCAGAACAAGGGGGCATAACCTTAAAATTAGAGCCAGGCCGTTCAGGGGTGATGTCAGGAAGCACTTCTTCACACAAAGGGGAGTGGGAATCTGGAACTCTCTCCCCCAAAAAGCTGTTGAGGCTGCCAGTGGAAATAGAGTAGATAGGGAGAAACTATCAAACCCCTTCATAATTTTGAACACCTCTATTACATCTCTTAAAATTCTCTACTCTGAGGAGAACAACCCCAGTTCCTTCAGTCTCTCCACATAACTCAAGTCCCTCATCCCTGGTACCATTCTGGTAAATCTCCTCTGCACCCTCTCTAAGGCCTTGACATCCTTCCTAAAGTGTGATGCCCAGAATTGGACACAATACTCCAGCTGAGGCCTAACCAGGGATTTATAAAAGGTTTAGTGTAAAAGAAAATGATCTCTTCAAATTTGATTTGTGTTGAATGTGCCCATTTTCCTGCCCGAATGAAGACCCCCGTGAGTAGGGTCTCCCTTCCCTCTGTTACGCTGTTCGGGTGAGGTTAATCATGGGGAATGTTGTGGAGTGGCTCTGTTGGAAACGGCGATATCACAGCTTGAAACTGGTCCAGTGCTCGAGTGCCTCAGCCCAAGGCGACCACTTTAATGACCCAATCTGGAGCTTCGATTCCCAGGGCCTGGAGTGGCCTTCAGGCAGGAGTTGTGGCCCTCTTGTTTGCAGCAGACTGGTCCCCCTCTGGGATGTGACTCGAGAATCTTGGCAGAAGGAAAATCTACTTTGGTATCTTTGGTGAGAGAGAGAGAGAGAGAGAGAGGGGGGACAATTTGCCAGGATAATCCACTTTTGATCACTGTTCAGTGACGTGTCTCGCAGGTGCATGTGTGGGGATATCTGGGGAGGACAGTATCCAGTTCAGTCACCCCTGTTTGCGAATGCCACTAGTACGCTCCAGTCTTGCCCATGAAGAATTGCCATTTGGGTGAAGTACTGGGCGACTGTTGTATCGGTTGTGGGGGGGAGTGCAGAAAATCCGTCTCGGATACAGAGCAATGTATTTTGTTTTTGTTACAGATGTCATTTGTATGCTGAAATTGACGCATTTATTTCCCCAGTTTGCAGTGTGGGGGAAAAGGACATGTTTATGTATTATGGGTCATTCCACAAGACTCTGTTCCTGGTGGTGGCAAGTGTAGATCAGGATATCACGGCTGCAGCATTGTAGTTACCTTGGGAATAGAGTACCCCCAGAATTAACTCGACTGTGTTGCTTGACCTGGTTCTGAGCCCAAGGCTAAAAAAAAAAATCTTGCAGAGATTTGTGAGGTTTGCATATAATTCCAAAGGGCAATACATTGAAATTAGCTTCTAGTTTATTGGGTGGCGAATCCATAACTACAGATTGTGATTTTGCATCTGCAGAACAGCAGTGCGTACAGCGAAAGTGAAGTTAATCCCTCAACGTGGGGAGCATGCAGCATCTTGGAAGCTGAAAAATGCTCTGATGGTTAATTAGCATCAAATTTACCCTTGTTCCGGCAATTCTCTTTTAAAGGCTATGTTGCTTAGTAGTCGAGGATGATGCAGTACTGTACTTTAATTGCATGATCTGGGACTGGTGACTTGTTACAAGCAGGTTGGGTCAATCAATCTGCATTGAAATGAAACCTTCCTTTGACTCGAGCTCCCCCTCTACCCCACCTAAATAATTTGAAGTTGTCTTGTACATCACTGGCTGTAATGTAGATTTTCAAACTGGTGCCCATCGATTTCCAGGAGATCTCTGGATCTGTGAAAGCGTCAGATTCCTCGGCAGGGCAGTGCGTGGGTTGCAAGCACATTGTCCCGATTTCTGTATTCCATATTTTGTCTGTGCTTGTAGAATTACTCGTATTTTGTTTCACTTGTACACGAATAACTGTTTTCTGCAAAGATTAGCACTGTTTTCCTTTTGGGTATCTGTCACTGTCATGTTAGTGTACGGGGCACTGGGCAATATGTCTGTATTCGCACGTGTCTGAGCGCTGGCATCAACAGTGGTCTCTGTTTCTCCTTCTACTCCTCCCGACCATACAGCAATGTTTGAAAATGCTGCAATGTGCTCCGCCTACTCCACAGTAACAACCTGCGTTCATTATACCGTGCTTTTAAAGTAAGAAATGTCCCAAGTCACATCACTGGTAGATTTAAAGAAAACTGATTCCCTGTTGGAATGGAGAAATTGGAAGGGGTATCTAAAGGTCAAAGAGATGGATCTTGGAAGCTTTTGAAGAGGAGACGGAGAGAGGTGTAGGGGGAAGGAGTTCCAAAGAGTACAATCAAAGCATAGAATCATAGAAGTTTACAACATGGAAACAGGCCCTTCGGCCCAACATGTCCATGTCGCCCAGTTTATACCACTAAGCTAGTCCCAATTGCCTGCACTTGGCCCATATCCCTCTATACCCATCTTACCCATGTAACTGTCCAAATGCTTTTTAAAAGACAAAATTGTACCCGCCTCTACTACTGCCTCTGGCAGCTCGTTCCAGCCACTCATCACCCTTTGAGTGAAAAAATTGCCCCTCTGGACCCTTTTGTATCTCTTCCCTCTCACCTTAAATCTATGCCCCCTCGTTATAGACTCCCCTACCTTTGGGAAAAGATTTTGACTATCTACCTTATCTATGCCCCTCATTATTTTATAGACTTCTATAAGATCACCCCTTAACCTCCTACTCTCCAGGGAAAAAAGTCCCAGTCTGTCTAACCTCTCCCTATAAGTCAAACCATCAAGTCCCAGTAGCATCCTAGTAAATCTTTTTTGCACCCTTTCTAGTTTAATAATATCCTTTCTATAATAGGGTGACCAGAACTGTACACAGTATTCCAAGTGTGGCCTTACTAATGTCTTGTACAACTTCAACAAGACATCCCAATTCCTGTATTCAGTGTTCTGACCAATGAAACCAAGCATGCTGAATGCCTTCTTCACCACCCTATCCACCTGTGACTCCACTTTCAAGGAGCTATGAACCTGTACTCCTAGATCTCTTTGTTCTATAACTCTCCCCAACGCCCTACCATTAACGGAGTAGGTCCTGGCCCGATTCGATCTACCAAAATGCATCACCTCACGTTTATCTAAATTAAACTCCATCTGCCATTCATCGGCCCACTGGCCCAATTTATCAAGATCCCGTTGCAATCCTAGATAACCTTCTTCACTGTCCACAATGCCACCAATCTTGGTGTCATCTGCAAGCTTACTAACCATGCCTCCTAAATTCTCATCCAAATCATTAATATAAATAACAAATAACAGCGGACCTAGCACCGATCCCTGAGGCACACCGCTGGTCACAGGCCTCCAGTTTGAAAAACAACCCTCTACAACCACCCTCTGTCTTCTGTCGTCAATCCAATTTTGTATCCAATTGGCTACCTCACCTTGGATCCCGTGAGATTTAACCAGCTGAACATTCGACTGCCAGTGGGAGGGGGACAGGCAGAAGGCTGGAATCGGAGGACTGAAATGTTCAGAAGGAATATGGGGCCAGTGGAGATTGCAGATTTAGGGGGTGGGACAAGGCCATTGTGGGAAGGGGGTGGAAAGATTGATTTGTAGATGAGGACAAGGATTTTAAATGTGATGCGATGGGGAACCAGTGGGAGGACAGGGCAGATGAGACGAGACAGGACAAGTGTATGAGTTTTGGAGAAGTTAAGAGTCTATAAAGGGTGGGTCAGCAAAAGGAGTGTTGGAGGTGATGAAGGCATAGTTACAGTCCAATGAAGATCCTGGGAGTCTCGATTGGCGACCAAACAGAAGAACATACTGTGCAAGTTGACAAGCGAGCAATCCAAATCAGGGATAAAATCTGTTCAATTAATTGGGGTTTACAGATGAACTGAAACTAATTAGCACTTTAAATTGTTGTGCAAATTAAAAAAAGTATAATAACGCACTATGGAACTAAGTGGATGTGTGAATTTTTGTGTGAAGATAATTACATCGAATGTACAGCACAGAAACTGGCCATTTGGCCCAACTGGTCCATGCCGGTGTTTATGCTCCATTTATGTTTGTTTATCATGAACTGCAGTATTTGTGGGATATGGTCATGAAAGACTGGAGCAGTTAACCACAGAATTTAAAGCCATTTCCTTCCTTGCGATGAAAATCCAATTGTGTATTTGAATCAGGCGATGCAGTGTGTTGTAAATGTAACACGGAGTATTGATTGTCTGTTTTCGGCAGTATTGGATCAATAACTATTTTATGTGCAAGGGGTAGAGGGTATTTATTTAAATAGGAACAAATGTGTCACTGAACTTGCATGATGGCAATGCCCTGCTCCAAGCAAAAGTGGAACAAGATAAATTGTTGCTGTTACACGGTCTCTAATTGGTCTTTGTTTTTGGAAGGGAGATGTGTATTTCATGGTAATTTTATCAGGAATGCCATCTAACTAAAAGTTACACTAAAATCAATAGCTGCATTAACTCGGGATTTAAATGGGGTTTTTGTGTGTATGGAGGAAAGGTGAGGGAGGTGTCCAGATGCAGCATGCACAAACCTTCAGGCAGCATGACCTTAAGACCGTGCTTCTATCTGACTGTCAAAACCTGCCACCTCTGCATAGGATGGTTGGAAAGACTTTGTGTATGATTAATTAGTCTGTGAATGGCCAACCTTCCCAGGCTCAGTACTGAGCGGGGGTGGGGGAGGGAGATAATTTGTATTTGGTAAAAGCGAGATGTGTTCAGGCCCTTTTTATATTGCAGTTTTGCTCCTTTGGTGCCCCATCAGTAGCAATGGCCGTAGGTTTCTGTAATCGTACCTTGGTTTCCTGAATAACTGACATCAGGGCTTCCTCCACATCCATGCGCAGGGGTCAATCTTTGTGTGTGTCGCAATGTGGAGAAAGTTCTCCCTTCATCAGGCAGTCATCAGACACATCACAAGATTCATTCAGTGTGAGACTTAAGTTCATACACTATTCAGCTGCTAGGCCCAAAGCTCTGAAATTCTCTCCCTTAAACCTCTCTGTCTCTCTCTCCTCCTTTTAAGATGCTCCTCTTTGACTAAGCTTTTGGTCACCTGTCCTAATATCTCCTTATGGTGGCTCGGTGTCAAATTATATTTGATTACACTCCTGTGAAGCGCCTTGGGACGTTTTACTACGTTAAAGGTGCTATATAAATGCAAGTTGTGTGTTTCAGTGCAGTTGTGACTCGGTGACTATTTTGATTACAAATCTGGTGCTTTCCCCCTTTTTTGAGTTGAATCTTGTTCTTAGTTGCACGGTTGTGGAAGGATTATTATAGCTTACAATGTTTTCTTTTTAAAAAAAAGACTTAACTATACTAAGAAGAGTAGACACTTTCCCTCTGCTCCCTCACAATAGGAAAATCATGAAATACCATTAAAGATTTATTTGGAAGTTTGTGGCCACACCTTGGAGCTCAGTGTCAA